>NC_090851.1:13456289-13798789 GCF_024217435.2 Syngnathus scovelli | reverse complement strand
AGATGTATTTATTACACACTGCTTGTGTGTGTGTATGTGTATGTATATATATATAATTTTCATTTTATTTTATTTTTTTAAAGAGGGAACGTAACATTGGTACAATAGGCATGTTCATCTTCGTACCTTGGTAACCTCTGAGTCCTCGCTCACCTAATGATGATGATAAGAAATACAATGTTACAAACAAATCAAAGTATCCTACTCCGGTATAACAAACAGCCATTCATTAATTCTAGAAAGAGCTTTCATCTATTAACGATGGTTCAATAACAAACTTTGGAAAATATTTAAAAAAAAAAAAAAAAAAAAAACAGTACAGTTTGGTTTAGTGTCGAAAGTTAAAAAGGTACAGAGAATGTACCATCACTGTTTCATTGGCTTTACCAACACAGTATTGTAATACATTAATGAACAATAATGACAGGATGGAGCTAGTTTCTAATGCTGGCCATTAATTGGGTGTCATTGACTTTTACTTTTAATGGTTAGAACAGAATTGAAATAAGAAGAACCCCATAATATGACAATTTAAAAATGATTTTGGGCTACATCAGGACACAGAATTGTTAACTAAACTGTACAGCTTGTTAAGAGTATGGCTTGATTTTCAAGTGTACCCTGTGGGCCCTGGGGTCCAGGAGGTCCTGGTGGTCCTGGAGGTCCAGCAAAGAAGGTTCCTGAGGCAAAAGGGGGGGGGGGGTAACTTAAAAAAATCACAGCTGAACAGACAGAGACAGACAGAGACAGACAGACAGACAGACAGACAGACAGACAGACAGACAGACAGACAGACAGACAGACAGACAGACAGACAGACAGACAGATAGATAGATAAAAACTTCACCAACCAGATGAAGGTTGAAAGTTGCCAGGCTCTCCTTTTGGCCCTGCAGGTCCAGGTACTGCAATACCTGTTGGCCCCATTTATAATCAATAACTAATACAAAATAATGTAAGTAATGTTTAAATGTTGATGTTCCTGTACCTGGCTCTCCAGGTGGACCTCTACGCCCAGTAGGACCTTCTCTTCCCTCACCTATTGTGACAAAAGAGAGGAACCGTCATCAATATCAATTCTACATTGCTTGTGAATACTCAGAGTAGGCTATTAGTGGTGTGCACGTATAAGTAGTAATTCATTGTCTTGTTTTGTTGGGCAATTAGTTTAGATTATCGATTCAATATTTTGTTCACTCAGATGAGATGGGGTGATCATTCCGTGTCAAAATTTTTTTGACATTTTGATTCATTTTGATTTTAATGAGTTTTATTGAATGTAACCATATACAAACACTGACTATTGTAAAACCCACAACAATTCCATAGATAGAGCACAACAAGTGCAAAGCATCTTCTTAATAATGTTTTCAAATAAATGAACACAAGTCAACATTAACATTTTGAGCAAAGTATTGTGTTGATAAAGCGCAAGATAACTCTTCTGCTAATACTATTAGAGCAATTTTTATTTATTCCCCCATCCCTAACCCTACCCCAGGAAATGACGGTTCCACTCAGAAGTTGTTCGCCGACCTTGACAAGTCCAGGCCCTACATAGCATACGTATATACAATGATAGAGTATATAATATAGTAGAAAAGTCAGACTGTGCTTGACCATGATAGTGGATAGATTATGTAGAATGAATATTTCTGACTGAGCATCATAAGGTGATGCTTTTAGAAGATTTTCGACCTTTTTACTATTATATAAGTAAAATAAGTTTGTATGGAATGGTGACAGGAAGTTTTATTGTGCTATTTTTTATGCTATCACCAAATAAATTAAATATTATTATATAATATAAAAAACTGTAACTACAATTTTAGGGGTATTAAACTTATGAGGTTCCGAACCTACCAGGAGCACCTGGGGCTCCAGGAGGCCCTGGAGGTCCCGGTGGGCCCCTAAGTCCAGCCGATGATGACAGAGCTGTTTGAAAAGAGTCACGGGGATTGGTTATACATATGAATGTAACATTTTAATTTTGATACAGGCTTTGAGTGACATTAGAACCGAAGAAACAGGTGTGGTACTTACTACCGGTTCGTGTTGAACTGATAGTTTCTGATCTTGAGACACTGACGCCAGCTTCTCCTCTCTCACCTCTGTCACCTTTCTCTCCACGGTCTCCTTTTGGACCTTGAAGATTACATCACATTAATGTTATAGCAGTGATGATAGTATATTGTACAGTGATTGTCTTCTTCTTCGTGTTATCTGTCATGACTTAAAACCACTTAATAAGCAAAATATTTCAAAGACTTATTATACCAGGATTTCCATTTTGACCCATGGGACCAGACAAACCAGGAACTCCAGCAGGACCTGGAGGTCCAGTTGGTCCTGGTGGTCCCGGGATTGCCACCGTACTGGAGCCAGCTAGAAACAAATGAATTAATTTAGTCATTTTGTAAATTAATTCCTCCTTCTGTTTGCAATGTAATAAGTACAGTAGTCCTACCTGCAGAAATGACTTGACCAGCTGTACCCCTTTCACCTGAATGACAGATTTGAGATATTCTTTATTAGAAGCATATTTTACATTCAAACAATTAAATATGTAAAATGGGCAGCATAACTTCAATTTATAGAGCCATTCTATATTTAAGTATATTGAAGTTTTATAATGATGCCTGACTAACACATTCACACACTTTGTATAACAGCGTTATATTTTTTCATAGTAAGAAAGTAAACCACTCACTCACTCACACTCAATGATACAATATAAGGAGTGATCGCTTGTGTCTTTTACCTTTTGCACCAGGCTGTCCTGGTATTCCAGGAACACCTGCAGAAATGGGTTCATATATTCAATTAAAAAAAAAAAAAGCGGTTTCGCAAATCCATCATCTTTATCACTCGGAGAGATGTTTGTAGTCCAAACAACTCAAGGATGCCGAAGTTCGAGAGGTCAAAATGTTCCGTTGTTTGATGCATCAAGCCACACAACTCATTGCACCGTCCCCCAGCATCAGAACATCAAAGAAGTGCCTGGTCAAATTTCATTTTTCAAGCAGTGTTCCCACATCTGTGGGCAAAGTCCTGCTTGTTCAAGGACGAGTGTTTCAGAAATCTTTCGTCAGTTTCGAGAAGGATTCACTGAAAGACTTTGTTTCGTCGATGGTTCAGTTCTATGGAAACGACGGACACAGTAAAGCGGTAAGCTTGAGATGACACAAAAATAATAAACTGTATTTCATTTTCATATTATTGTGTGTCTATGATGCACTCGTTTCCATAGCATTAGCGTCAGTCTTTCTTGCATGTGTTAGCTTCTCGCTAACGCTAGTAATAGCTTACTGGTTAACTTAAAGTCCCAAGTCCCAATGATCATCGTCACACACACACATCTGGGTGTGGTGAAATTTGTCCTCTGCATTTAACCCATCCCCATGTGATTTTGATCCATCCCCTGGGGGAGAGGGGAGCAGTGAGCAGTAGCGGTGCCGCGCTCGGGAATCATTTGGTGATCTAACCCCCCAATTCCAACCCTTAATGCTGAGTGCCAAGCAGGGAGGCAATGGGTCCCATTTTTATAGTCTTTGGTATGACCCGGCCGGGGTTTGAACCCACAACCTTCCAGTCTCAGGGCGGACACTCTACTACTAGGCCACTGAACTTGACTGCAATGCCTGTTTACAAGACGTGTTCATAAACATTGTGAGGGGATTTATTTTGTTGCGTGTTATGTATGTATGGACAAGTCTTCTACCGTTGCCATCTTTTAATCAATCAAAAAGTTTGCAGTCCAAGTAAGGGCTACCTAAAAAAAAACTACAAATATGACGACCGTAACGGGAGGCGCACATCTTGCAGCCTGGAGGGAGTGGGGTGTGAAGTCTCTCATTTGCATTTAAAGAGACCGTACCTCAGAACAAGTATAAAAGGGGGACGTGTGATGCTAAATGAGGAATTCAGACAAAAGCATCGCTGTTCCACATTATATAGACCACAACTGAATGAGTAAAACGTAAAACGGAATAATTTATCAACGTGATACATAAGCTTTCAGATAATTTGTTTTTTGCTCACCTGCAGTTCCCTTGGAGCCCTTTTGTCCCTCTTTTCCAGGTTCACCTTAATGATCAGTCAAAACAAGTTCTTTAGTTTAGCCTTACATGTTGTTGACATTGACATTATTCTCATATATTGAATCACAGTCAAACGATTTTAGTTGGCATGGATGACATCCCTAAGCCATCCAAGCTGAGCTAAAGCGACATTAGTAGGTATTTTAAAAAGACAATTGACAGTGTCCATGTTCTTGAAGGAAATTCACATTCTCAGAAACATACCTGCAGGGCCACTCGGTCCCCTCTGTCCCAAGCCTCCTTTGGTTCCTGGTAAGCCTGGTGTTCCTAATGTGTAAATTCACAGAAAACAAAGTCCTCTTTAGCTTGACAGTAAACTTTACTCATCAAATACTGTTGTTAGTAAGTACAGGTTCTGTAGGCTCATTTACAAGTACTATGTAAAATGAAGGCTATAGAATTCCTTCAAGGGAACCTTTTTGTCCAGGATATCCACTATCACCCTGGGAACCCTTGAGACCAGGAGCACCTGCAGACATTCAATAATCTGATGAATATTCGGTCTGAATCGCAGATTTTATACAACTGAACGATCAATAAATCAAATGATTCATTGCCTTCCTGTGACACCACGCTTATCATTGTTCATCCTGCACATATAGCATATGTATTCCAAATCACTGATGAATTAATGATGATGTGCGCTACACCTCAGAAATAAAAGTATTGACTTTTCCATTTGAGTTTTTTTTTTTTTTATGATTATTTATTTTTCTTCACTGTGGGTCAATCATTAAACATTGACATTTACAGTACCCCCTACCTCTCTGTCCCACTTGTCCAGGAGCACCAACGGGTCCCGGATTGCCTGGCCAAGTTGGGTTTCAATATTAAAAAACAAACACTTTATAACATTAAACTTTATAAAGATTTGGCCTTGCTTACCTTTCTCTCCTTTTGAGCCAAAACCTGGAGGCCCTGCTTCTCCGCGAGGGCCCAGCAGCCCGTCCAAGCCCTTCTGACCTGGAAATCCCTGAGGGCCTGGATCACCTATTCATACAGAATACTTTTGATACTTGGTGGGTAAACCAAACAGCGTGTGCTAATTGTGTTCCAATCGAGGATAAATCGTGTGTTTGTTTTTTTGTTTTTTTAAATAAGGAGAACATTTAGGATTAGGGTTACTTCATTACTACACAGCACACATGAAAATTACCTATGTTTCCCTTTGAACCCCTGGGCCCTTCTGTTCCTGGGTTGCCCGCTCGTCCAGGAGGACCTGAAGAACAACAAAATGTATTTAATGCGTGCTCACCGTTCATTTTATTAACTTTGGCATGTTAATATTCTAACACAACCATCACCCTGTGACAAGAGAATGGATGACCATGACATAACTAATTTATTCTGTGCTTTCAATTCAGGAAGTACTGTGCCTCCAATTCTTACCTGGTAGGCCAGGAAACCCAGGATCACCTACAAGAAATAAGACATTTATATCTTGCATATGGTTTTCCTGTAACATCATGACTGCACAAATATTTTGATTAATTGAATGTTCACCTTGAAGCCCAAGAACACCTGGATCACCTATGAGGAGACAATGTGAGTCATGATGCATGTAAAAATAATTATATAAAAAATTGTCAATATATATTTTTTTAGTTTTGCAAACACACCTTTCATTCCAGGGTCTCCTTTAGCTCCTTTCAGCGAGTCTAAAAAAAAAAAAAAAATGTTTAATTCATCTCATACCACAGTCATTGATGACCATCATCTGAACATATCTACTGCATATACGTATATCAAGTATTTCTAACCTCTTAAACCATCAGAGCGTAATTCGGCTCTGACCAACTGCTGAACAGTTCTTTGCAAATCCTCTCCCGATCCACGTGCTGCAGTCCCTAAACCAATTCCGTTATCAGAGTGAGTCAGCGTGGAACCAGAATAACTCCTGTCGGAGTATTTAGAATCCAGCGGATCAGCAATGTTGATGGCAGAGGAGCCGGAGAGACGACTCGTCCTCGCTGACGTAGTGCCGGTGATGGCTTCTACAGCTTCAACTCGCTTCTTGAGACGTTTCACTTCCTCACCTGAGAGGCCAGAGACATTAATGAGACACACCGGCACTTTCTATGAAATCGATGTGGGTGTATAATTAGATGCAAGTCTTTTGTTACTCAAAGCGATGAGCCCGAAGAGGAGACCAAGAAGAAGGAGCAGGCCGAGCAGGATACCCAGCAGCCACTTCCACCAACTGCAGCGACAGCAGCGGCTCAAGCCAAAACATGAGCCGTCATTGCATATATCTGATGAGTAAAAATCAGGTTAAAAAAATTAAGCACCGCCTTTTAAATCTTACTTTGAAACTTTGTTCTAAAACCGGAGGTCATACATTCTATCATTTGAATTTTTTAAACCAAATGTTATAATTATGGTAAAAAATAAGCATAGAATCCAAAACCCTCATTTGAAACCCCGACTGCTTTAAGTCAGTCCAAAACATGAGCCGCGTCATTGCATACGTCTGATGAGTAAAAATCAGGTTAAACATTTTAAGCACCGCCTTTTAAATCTTACTTTGAAACTTTGTTCTAAAACCAGAGGTCATAGTTTCTATCATTTGAATTTTTTAAACCAAATGTTATAATCATGTTCAAAAATAAGCACAGAATCCAAAACCCTCATTTGAAACCCCGACTGCTTTAAGTCAGTCCAAAGTTGAATTCAGATAGCTAAATTTTTCAAATAAATGTATAGAAAATTGTGAATTCGGAAACTTTAAATGCTTTTTGTAAACTGCGTGATTAAATACCAAAGCTGTCTCTGGAGCTCAGTGTGTTGCACCCCCAACTTTGGACATTTGGGTTTAGGATCAAGTCCTGTGATCGTCCCTCTTAACATTAAAGAAAACAACATAAACTACTAAGTATTTCAGCTGAAGTAAAATTTATGAACATTGAGCTTTACTGCTACCTAGTGGATGAGCTATTACACTAAATGAGCCAGCTGTCTACTGCTTGGCAGCCAGTATAGTAATATGTCCAATTTGGTTTTAACTGAAAAGCACTAAAAACCAAAATGAGAACAATCATAAGTACGTTGAGTCAGTGTAAACATAAATAAATAAATGAACAAACAAATAAATAAATAAATAAATAAATAAATAAATAAATAATTGCAATCGATTTTCTCCAAACATTTGAGTTAAACAGGGGTCACCACATGGTGCCTGCGAGGATCAAATGATTAGGTTTGGGGCTGTTTTAAAAATACCTCATCAGTAATAGAATATTGTGATTTTCTAGGACTGTCGTCAAACTGATCATTTAAAAATGCAAACACTGCCACTGATTTATGAAAAAAATGCAGCATATAAAACCCATTTGTTTATATGACATCATTGACACCACAACTGTTGGAAAATGAATATCATTAATTAAGACATAGTAACATTATTGAAGGATTTTTTTAGCAGATTGGTTATTTTAGATGCGTATCAAATTGGTAGCCCTTCACATTAATCAGTGCTCAAGAAGTAGCTCTCATTTTCAAAAAGTTCGTTGACCTATGTTTTACAGTGTAACTGTGGAACAACTTACCTGCGCAGCCAGTTTTATCTTTTGAGCCGTATTTCAGAAGTGCAGCTGTGGGAAATCAAACAAAGAGTGACTGTAAATAAAAATAAATAAACAAATGGCCTCATGTCTCATAATGCAAATATTTTATGTACAGTGGTATACCTTTGGCATCCCTTTCATCATTCATTGTGCCCATTGAAAACTTGTATTTCTCACTCATCAATGAATCATCAGAGTAGGTAGCTGGAAGAGAACGTATAGCAAAAGGAGGATTAAACACACAATCTTTGCAATGAGAGATGAGTGCATCTAATTCAGATTAATAGAAATAATAATAGTTAATAAGAAAAATAAGAAGAAAATAAGAAGAAAAATAGTCACAAACTTAAATGATAGACATCAGAGTTATTTATAGTCGAATCACATATTCTTTATTACCTACGTTACCTACGTTGAGTTAGTGTGAACATAAATTAATAATTGCAATCAATTTTGAACATTTGAGTTGAACTAACAGCAGGATTTACAGTAGGGTCAACAACATGGTGCCTGCGAGGATCAAATAAGTACCTTGTGGTGCTGCTCATAAGAGCATATGATAGAATATTGCGATTTTCTAGGACAGTCGTCAAACAGATCATAATAAAAATTTAAACACTAGCACTGATTTATGTACCACCTTTATCTTACGAGACAAATTTCAGAAGTGCAGCTGTGGGAAATCAAACAATGAGTGACTATTAAAAAAAAAAAAAAGATCTCATGTCCCATAATGCAAAGTTTTATGTACTGTGGTATACCTTTAGCATTCCTTTCATCATTCATTGTGCTCATTGAAAACTTGTGTTTCTCCCTCATCAATGAATCATCAGAGTAGGCAGCTAGAAGAGAACGCAGAGCAATCATCATCCATGATAACAGAATAGCATTGAAAATTTTCAATATAAATATTTGCTTGTTTCATCTAGCTAAAAAAAGCTTGCTATAAGTGTCATTTGGTACCAGTAGACATTGAAGAAGTTGCAGGAGCAGTAGACACGAATTGTTTGCCAGTGTCTTTGGTCGTGACCAGTCGCTCTGTCTCCTTCTTGATAGGTGTTTTGTCCTTTTCTACCATCGCAAATGTAAAATCTTTGTCCAAAGGCTCATCAATAGAAGGACTGCGGGGACGCACTGCATGATACATGCATGAAAATATACAGTAGGTGTAATAGTTTATGAAGAACAAAATTTTGCATTACTGAAAAACTAGCAAACATGAACTCGCACAGTTAAAAAGTCAGCTTTTGCATGATCCACTACATCAGTAACCCCTGGTACTGTCCAAGTGTTTGTGGCTACAAATTGTACAACTGTGTATGGAACTGGACCTCTGAGATTCTGAACCACAAGAGGTTCATATACACTTTTATGAGTCAGTGTACTTGCTCAAATTATGCCCTTTGAGTTTCTGACTGTCTTGGTATGTTTCCACATATGGTGTATGCCCATTCTTGATGAGCATGTTCTTTTGTTGTTGTTGTTGTTGTTGTTGTTGTTGTTGTTGTTGTTGTTGTTGTTGTTGTTGTTGTTGTTTTAGGTTCAGAAATTTACACACACATAGATACAATTTTCTGTTGCAAGAGAATAATGCAATACAGTCTACTTTAATACATGGTTCTTGCCACTTTTTTGCCCAAAACAGACCAGTGGGACCACTTTAGAGTGTGGGAAAAATGCATTGTATTTTGTTGAAATTAAATACTTTTGAATGGAAACAAAAGTGCTAATTTTCCTGTAAAGTCAAGATTCTATAAGTAACTGCGATAATACATTTCTTACCTTTGGTTGTACTGATTGCAGGGCTAGAGACATTTTTCTGCACACCATAAACTGAAAAAAAGGAAAAGAAAAAAATCTAAGTGTGGATGGGTAGTAGTAAAGCTATAACTTAAACAATAAAATTCCTCAGATCCTTAATAGGGTTTTGTCTGTATGTATTACATATAGTATTTGAATACTGAAAATATCTCTAAATTACGTTACCTGTGTCAGTGTTTGTTCCAGCTGGAGAGAAGACAGCAGGGCTGGTATTGGTACTGATCAGGTTATTCTGAACACCATACACTGGCACTGATTGAAAGAAAAAACACTTATAGTTTGTGGACTAGGATGAATCATGGCAAAGTTATGACAAGAAAGGCTCACCGGTGCTGCTGACGGATAGGCCACTGTGTACAGTGGGAGAGCTTAGGACCATATTGTTGCGAACACCCCCTCCGACATCTCCTTTTCCACCTCGACTTCCGCCTATATGTAGCAATATCAAACAACAGATCAAATACTGTTAATAGAGTAAAATACCAAAACAGACATTTGTTTTGGGTGTGTATCATGTCTTAAGAGGGAAGTGAATCCCAACATTTTCTTTATAGTTATATACGTATGTTGTATGTGCCTCACTAGTCTATAACACAGCATTCTGATCAATATTGAATTACTGGAATATAAATTAAGTAGCAAAACATCAGTTTTTTTTATCCATGTCAGGGGGTGGTCATTTTGTGATGTCTTTGTCAGTCAACAGCGAGTGGCAAAATAGGTGGATTTTTCCTGTTTAATTCATATTCTACAAACAAAAGATTAATCAGAACACTGTGTTTTGACTAGTTGGGATGCACAGAACATTATGAAAAAAATTGGGGGGTTAACTTCCCCTTTAAAAACTATAGCAGTAGTATAGTATACTGTCTATACTTAATGCATATATTGTTGTCTAGATAAACCGAAAAAGTTCCATACACTTCAAAATATTCTAGCCCAAAAATGATAGTGGGTACTAAATATACTCAATAGAAAGGCAGGTAAACAAGTTTCCAGAGCTCATTTACCTGATGACTGAGTAGAAGGCAGGGTTTTTTACTTTCTGGACTTGGATTTGTCATCTCTGCCAAATGTGTATACCCAAAATTGTATAAAAAAAGTAACAACTCTACAGTGATTAGCAATTATAACAGAGCTCAATATTTAACAAACAATGACAATTTTGTTCATTGTAAAGCTAAACGTAATCGTAGCAAATACGTATAACCTAATAAAGTAGAATGGACATAATTTACGGCACATTTATCAAAGATATTACCTTGAATGACTGTCAACGTGTTAGAGTTTACTTCAAGAGTGGAACAACGATGCTAAGCAGTTCACCACGGTGATGCCCAGTATGATATCAGACTATACATTACTTGACTGACCTGAGTGGTAAACAGTAGATGTGGTGGTTAGGTTGTTGGGGTTTGGATTGAAGCTGTAGCTGCTGTTAACACTTCCAGGCCAAATACCACCAAAGTGATCTGGGCCTGTCAACAGACCTGGTGTGGACATGACAGTTCACAAACATGAGAACTTTTGACGTTTCTTGTTATCAAGGGCAATGATTTTGGAAGTAAATGATATGACAAGCTCAAGGAATGGACAGTCTTATTTACTGTCCTGCCGGAATCAGAGAAAAACAACAACTCTGAAATGAATGCAGAATTACTTGACAATAGTAAACTCAACCTGATTTTGACTTCTCCGTCCCCATCCGGGTCTCCACACTAGTGATCTTGGGGATAGTCAATAAGCTGTTTGGGGAATGAATAGTGCTGATACTCTCAGACACAATCCTTGTGTCCCCACTGGTATTTTTGGGTATGACCAACGAGTGGTTAGGAGACTGAATGGTGCTCGTGCTCTCAGAAATGGTTCTAGTTTCCACACTGGCCTTCTTGGGAATGGGCAATGAGTTGTTTGAACACTTAATGGTGCTGGTGGTCTCAGATATGGTTCTTGTTTCCACGCTGGCCTTCTTTGGAATGGGCAAAGAGTTGTTTGGGGACTGAACGGTGGTGGTGCTCTCAGACTGACTTCCTTTCAGCAGACGCTTCACGTCATCCAGTTCAGTCCCTGCCAAGTGGATGTTAAAAGCAAACAAATACTGTAAGAGCAAAGTGACCATGAGGTACTTGTAGTCATCATCTTTACATGTGAAACAGTGGTACTCACAACTTGCTGAATCAGAAGCGCTCTGAAGCCTGGCTCGGATCGCACTCTCTGAAAGAGAAAATGCACGTAATTGTTTGAATATTTTCATCATTTTGCCCAAAGTTTTTTTAATTGATACAAGGTACAAAGAAATGTTAGGACTGTCAAGGCATAAAGGAACGAAAAGCCCAAAATTCAGGGCTAAGAATACATATTGACTTAAACACTGTAAAATACGGAAGAACCCTGAAACATATGCAATCTGGAGAAGGCACCTAGTGATACATATGGCTGTTGGTTCTACTGGAGCGAGTTGTGTACAAATCATGCTACTTTTGGTGTTGACCACAGTTGAATAAAGAAGGGCCAACATGGTGGCTAACTTGAACGTGGCCAAATGCACGCCATTATCCTACCCCCTCAAGCACCGACAAGTTGAGTGTGGATAAAGTTTTCAAACATTTTTAGGATTCTGAAAAAAAAGGCCATTCATTGCCATCTACTAACTTATTCCTGCCAGCACACACAATTTATGCATGATTGCTGAAACTGCCTTCATATGGTTTTGTCCTCTGTCTCCTGCCTGTGTGATTTTATTACTTTGTGATATTGTGTATTAAAAGTATACAATATGAGAGTACTGTGGTTTTGGCCTACAGTCTACCTCAGTAGTTGATGCTCACATTTTTCAATATAAAATTTAATTTCCATATAAGATCTAATATATTTAATTTAATATTTTTTCCCATGGTACCACTTTGCTGCTTTCATAGCCTCACATGTACCTCGACTCTGAGATCTCCCTCGTGGGGTGGAACCTGACATTGCCTTTGAGGAGCCTAAGACAAAAGAGAAAGTTTGGCAGTGTGAATACATTAGCACCGACATTAGTGTTTTAATTAAGTGATTCACTGTCACTCACTCACCAAACTCGTTCCTGGAATACTCTGGAGATGAGTCTGTACTTGTACTCCCTGAAACATGTCAGCACATCAAATGTGTTCATTCTCTCAAAAAAATAAAAAAATAAATTGATGCATGAGCTGATGAATCTTGGAAGAAAAAACAAAATATGACTAACCATCAAAAACATCAGAATGACTTGCTGCCATTGTGGTCATGATCTTCCTCTCCTTCAAAATAGGAGACGAGGCAACTGTCGATGTTGAACCTCTTGTTGAATTCCCAAATCCATCGGCACTGTAGGTTTTGGACACCTTTGTAAAGGTGACAGTACCAGGACTCCCTTCTCTCTTATCTTCAACCGTCACAAACCCCGAAGACATGCCGGATGACCCGAACCCAGAGCGTAAACCCGCCCCTGAACTCATTATAGTGTTTGGAGCTATTGGACTCCCTTCGCCTGATGAGACTGCCAACAATGGTCCTTGAGCGTTGATGATTTTTGCCTAAGGTACCTTCGCTGATCCAAACAGTACGGTTTTTGCTTTAGCAGATGGGGAACGATTACCTAAAGAGAGGGAGAGAAGAACATCAAATGTTCCATCATCTTATTATTGAGTCTTATTGAGTCATTGACAAGACATAGCCTCGGGCTTAGGATGACTGATACTGTAGCTATTTGCCAATTTCAAGTTCAAACCAGCACTGACAACGATAATAGACATGTTTTATAATACTGTCATTATCTTTGTTTTACAATATTTGGCACTTTGGATTGGTGTGCCAAAACATGTTGGCTAAATGAAAAGATTTAAAGTCGCCACAAGTATCGGCTTAACAAAGAAGTTAACAAAGAAAAGTTAAATGATGTATGTGTCGTATATAAAGAGCGAGTTGAAGCCAATCCCAGGCTCATGGTTGCTGCCCAGGCGAAGACTGGCTTTGATTCCCAGCCAAAACTAAAAAGATTTCGATATAATTTTGCTGTTCTCTAACAAAGACCTGAACAGCAAAATTCACAACAGGTGTTCATGCATGATAACACAAGACATCTCTTGAGAAAGAAGACAAACTTCAACTTTAGTAATATCCATTTAGTTTTTTAAGCACGAATTAAAAGCTTCACAAATGATGTTACGTGAAAACTTGAATTATTTTTAGCATTTTTTGGATCCATGTCAGTATTGATTACATTAACATTCTGTCACTGTCTGACACTGTTTGTCATAAAAAGGTAGGCACGGGAAATACAGTCATTCGATTTTTAAGCTGTGAAGAAAGGACACATTGCTGTTCGTGCTGCTTTTGTTACTCTGTTATCACACAAAATAAAAACTTTATTATAATCCATCCAGCCATTATCCGTACCGCTTTTCCCCACGGGGTTCGCGGGCGTGCCGGAGCCTATTCCAGCAGTCATTGGGCAGTAGGTGGGGGACACCCTGAACTGGCAATGCTCAATCAGCCTACCATGCTTGTTTTGGGGATGTAGGAGGAAACGGGAGCACCCGGAGAAAACCCACACAGGCATGAGGAGAGCATGCGAACTCCACACAGGGAGGGCCGGAACCTCGAACCCGCACAGCGCCACCGTGCAGCCCTCTATTATAATAGATAATTATGAATGGGGCGGCATGGGGACGCACTGGTTAACCCCGCCTGCTGCCCGATGACTGCTGGAACAGGCTCCAGCACACCCGCGACCCCCATGGAGACAAGCAGTACAGAAAATGGATGGATGGATAATTATGAACGTAAATATAATCATGGCGTAATATTTGTTTCCAAAAATATAGTATATAATGTTACATTTAGGTAGTTATAATATGATGTCTCATGATGATACACTCCAGGAAAAGAAAAACCTCTCCCACATGCATTGTTTTGATCTGGGAATTATTCAGTCGACTCCTGTTGTATTGTGCGGCAACACAAACACTCTGAACACGTTTTTGCCACTTCCAATCAATGACGGGGCACATACAAAGACATCACAGTCATGTTGACACTGTTAATGAGTAGGAAATGTACCCACATTGCCTGGTCAGATGAGTGAACTACTGTACATGACAAACTAATAGTAGCAGTCTGAGGGGGAAATAGTTGATGTACTTTTTATATTAAAAATGTATCAAAGAGGTGGCACGGTGGTTGACTGGTTAGCACGTACACCCCACAGTTCAGAGGTGAAGGGTTTGATGCCCACTCTGGCCTTCCTGTGTGGAGTTTGCATGTTCTGCCCGTGCCTGCGTGGGTTTCCTCATGTTCCAAAACATGTAGGTATGGTCGACTCCAAATTTCCCGTAAGTGTGCAAGTGCTAATGGTTATTTGTCTATATGTGCTGGGAACCAGTTCAAGGTGTCCCCTGCCTACTGCCTATTGTCAGGTGTGATAAGCTCTGGCGTGCTTGCAACCCTTGTGAGGAAAAGCAGTTCAAAAACTGGACAGGTGGATAAATGTAAAAAAAACGTTAAGTTTAATAATACCTGAGACAAAGATCTGACTCAGTCTTTTTTAATAAATTCCCCCATGTTGGTGTCACGATACTTCCTTTTGTATTTGTGACTCCAGGGCAAAGGTTTTTCAGAACCTAACATGCAGCTTATTAAAAGTGCTCACCACAAGCTGGCAAAGGGTGTGGCTTTTGGTTTGCTTCAGAAAAGTCTTTTACTTTAAACATGGTCCTACAGTATTTGGTGATGACTGTTGAAACATGTCTGAGGATGAATGTTTCTGTCTGTCTGTCTGTCTGTCTGTCTGTCTGTCTGTCTCAAAACATAGTCCATTACATGCAGTTGCTTCACCCTGTTTATGTTGTTTTAAAAAGTGATTGTTTTGTTTCTTTGTTTGATTTTAAAACCAATTCTACATCCATATGCTACAAGAACTTTTTATTTTTTATTTTCATAGTATGTTGGTGTTATACGTTGTAACTTGTAAATTAAGTTATTACAGCAAAACTCAAAACTTGGTATATTGCACACTCGCTACATGAACAAACACACTGATATATGGTTATTGTTGTTGAAAAAAAAATCCACTCTTCGACTGTACTTGTCGGCATTATTTTATTTAATGGTACGCCTTGTTTCAAACACCAGACCCTTATTTGCCAGAAATAATGAAACTGCGTATTTGAAAGACGATGCAAAAGCTGCAACACAACAGTTTGTTGTAAAACTTTTAGAAATGAAATGATACTGCTGTATACTTTATATTGTTTGCTATTTAAAACATGATCTGATCAAAAAAAAGATGAGAAACTTGGTCCACGACAAAGTCACACACATCAGAACATATGTATTTATTAGCGACTTTGCTTGCATTTTGAACTTAAGTT
Organism: Syngnathus scovelli; assembly: GCF_024217435.2. Classification (NCBI taxonomy): domain Eukaryota; kingdom Metazoa; phylum Chordata; class Actinopteri; order Syngnathiformes; family Syngnathidae; genus Syngnathus; species Syngnathus scovelli. The sequence continues at coordinate 13,782,916 of NC_090851.1, read as the reverse complement.
TTAGTTCTTAAAATCCATATTTTCGCCATTTTTATCTTGGGAGTGTGACAGGCAAATATCTGAACAGAGATTTTTCCAACACTTATATAGGCTACAGTGTGATATGCCTCATATGGACATGTAAATTTAAATACAAATGAACAGCATAATTGTTGCAAAATGCATTTGGGCTGCAGTTGTAAATCTGCATGTAAATCTCAGGTGTTTTACTTCAGAAACAATCAGACGAAATTCTACATTAACATGTTTCAGACTTAACTTTAAGCAATTTTTATCTTGTGTAAGGAGAAAAAATATAAATAAAAAATATAGAAAAACATATACTTACTTATCAGATCATTTCTCCAATTCTGTTATTTCCTTCTAGCTCTTAAGTGGAAGCACTGAAAAAATGCCGTGCTCTTCCTTGCAAATGTCTGGTGATTTTATGTATAAGTTGCCTGACTCATACCTGACAAGTTCGAACAAAGTAGGCAAGGGGGGGTGGGGGGGCATTTAATTCAAAAGCAGAAAAATAGCCCTGAGCCTAAATACTGAGGTTAGAATGCCTGTTTCAAGATAGTGAAAGTGAGTGAATATTGTTTCAATTAATGTTGGTCTGTAATGACATTACTGAGATTTGAAAACAAATACAGATGAACATTCTTTATCGGTCATAACGATTCAAAGTATGCTACCTTTAAAAGGTGGGAACAATACTCAAAGTGAAAAAGGTATGTGGAATTAAAAAAAAAGTTCTTTGCTGATGTCAGTTGTGAAGATCATTTGATTACACATTCCACACTCTAGAGTACACATGTTTAAATTTCCGAGTACTCTTATAGTATGTATATCATACTAACACATTGAAGAACAGATTCAGAGATCAGTTTCTAAAAGTGAATTTTGCATCACGTCCAAATATTACACCTTTATAATATCGGGGATTTTGATTTGTTTATTTTGAACTCATAATGGTAGTGAGGCGTGACTTGTACACCCAGCAGACCGATGACTGCGCTTCTTATTTATCTTTGGCAAAATCGGGATCAGTGCTTTAAACAAAGCATAATAGACTCGTCACTCATCATTGCCAGAACATGTCGTCCGTAAACCATTACATTTAATCAGATTCTCCAAGGTAAATAGCACATGAGTCAATATGGAAACAAAGGCAATTATGCGTAAAATTACACGTACGATACTGAGGAACGCGTGATCATTCACTGCTGTTCAGTAATATGCTGCTGTCACATAGTATGAATCCTTGCACTCCAGCCATAGATTTATGACTCCTCAGCGTTGTTTTTCAACAGGGAGCAGATTTGTTTTAAATTCTCGAGGGCAAAATGACTAGTTGTCTTTTAAAATGATTTAACTCTTTAGGCTCATCATTACATCTCTGGCATACTTCTTTGGTGACATGTTATTCTGAAGGGGAAAAAAAAACCTAAAGGAGTTTTCTAAGAAAACAGTTCTAAAACCGGTACAAGAGACTTGGCCATTGGGAAACTGAATTTCTGTGCCTTGAATTAGTTTTGTCATCATTCATATTTACCATGAGGCATTGCTCATTTCAGTTTTACAGCATTCACCTGAATGTGATCAGCAAATACATCCATTCACTCACCTCCAAAAAGTATTAAAACAGTGAGACCAGTTACTTTATTCTTTACTTATGATTTAAACCCTTTTGGATTTACAGCCAAAGTCAATTATGAGACAAGAGATCAACGCCTCACATTTTATTTCTTGGTATCTCCATCTGGATCTAATACATATCTGAGAACAGGGATGGGCAACTGGTGGCCTAAAGTTTTCTCCATTTTATTCAGTCCTAATACAAAGTGACATGGCCTGAAGCTGGCATGAGGATAATCATCACTGGTCGATTCTCCCCAAGAATTCGCCTCACAATTTCCTTTTGGATGCATATCAATGAGGTCAATATTTGTTTGTCTTACCGTGTAAGACAGTATGGTCGACTTCTGTTAATTGGTTAATAGTACATTAGATTCGTGATTGTGAACCTTTTTTTTTTTTTTTTTTTTCTTTTACACTAAGTGCCACATTATAAAAACTACTTGGTGGAACTTGTTAATTCCTCCAAATCTCCTACAAGTGAGGATACCAAACTGTTAGAAATGCCACTACCCTGCAGTTTCAAAGTCAAAGTCAAAGTCAGCTTTATTGTCAATTTCTCCACATGCCAAAGACACACAAAGAAACCGAAATTTCGTTCCCCCCTATCCCACGGTGACAAGACATGGCTCACAACAGACAAACAAGTAAACAAGTACAACAAAAGCGTGCTGAATAAATAATGAATAAATAACACAACAATAAATAAATAAATAAGAGGAGCAGAAAAAAAAGGAGCAAGTGCGCGTACAGCAGACATTCCCGAAAATAGCGCAACAGTGCCGCACGCTACGCAGAAGGGGGTAGCGAGTTCAGGGCCCTAACAGCCTGGAGAAAGAAGCTGTTGGCGAGTCTGGTGGTGCGGGAGCGCAGGCTCCTGTACCTCTTCCCAGAGGGCAGAAGGTCAAACAAAGAGTGAGCCGGGTGACTCACATCTCTGGCAATCGAGGTTGCCTTGCGGGCGAGATGGGAGGTGTAAATGTCCTTCAGGGAGGGGAGCGAAGCACCAATAATCTTACTAGCCGTATTCACTATGCGCTGCAGGGCCTTCAAGTTCTGTTCAGTGCAGTTACCACCCCAGACAGCGATGCAACTGGTGAGGACGCTCTCAATGGTGCCACGGTAGAATGTAGACAGGACTGCCTGAGGAGCACATGCACGCCTGAGCTTCCGCAGGAAGTACAGGCGGCGCTGAGCTTTCTTTGCCAGTGACGAGGTGTTTGCGGACCAGGAGAGGTCCTCACTGATGTGCACCCCCAGGAACTTGGTGCAGCTCACCCTCTCCACCACAGCACCGTCGATGATCAGCGGCAGGTGTGTTGTGTGACCCTTCCGGAAGTCAACAATGATTTCCTTGGTCTTATTGACGTTCAGCAGGAGGTTGTTGTCCCTGCACCACGTGGTCAGAAGGTCAACTTCCGACCTGTACCACGTCTCGTCGCCCTTCGTGATGAGACCCACCAGAGTCGTGTCGTCAGCAAACTTCACTATGCGGTTGTCGCTGTAGGTCGCAGAGCAGTCATGCGTCAGCAGGGTGAAGAGCAATGGACTGAGCACGCAGCCCTGGGGGGCCCCCGTGCTCTGCGTGATGCTGGCGGAGATTTTGTCGCCAACACGCACCACCTGAGGCCTCTGACAGAGGAGGTCCAGTAGCCAGTTTGGCCACGATGGATGCACACATTTCTTTGGATAAGTACCTGGTAAGTCCTGAATCATTGCTCTCTAGAACACTGGAAGAACTAGACACTGGAAGAACACAGGAAGAACTCGGAGGAAGATTTGAGTTAAATTGGTCCTCCAAAGCATGTGAAACTGGATCACTAGAGGAACAAGCAACAGCTGAAGTTTGAGCAATTTGTTCAACATTGCTGTGAGCAGTATTGAGGTGCTTTCTAAAGCCAGCATAAGTTTGGAACTGAAGTTTGCAGCTTGGCTGACAACAAAACAATTTAAACTTAGGTCCAGGATAATAACCATGTTCACCTCTTAAATGTGAAATCAACTCCTGACTGCTGGGATAAACTTTCTTACACATAAAACATGCTAGCATGTTGATCGCAATGCCACTTAAAGACTGCCTTGGGAAGATGGAGAGGATATCAAGACTTCTGTCTGGGTCATTGATAAACTTCTGACGGTGCTGAAAGGTCTCTCTCATCTTCTGGAAAATTAAGGAAGGGTCTGTAGTATGTTTGAGCAAAGAGATGGCTTCCTGGCAGAGCAAAGAGATGGCTTCCTGGCATGCATCCCCATCAGGCTGCTGTTCAACAATAATGGACCTTCGGAAATTTGGGCCCCCTGAAGAAAAGTGAACACAACTCACTTTCAAAAAATCAAAAACAAAGCCTAGCCTGTAGGTAATAGAATAGTACATTAAGTCCAAGTAAGTGTTAATGAGAACATTATCTAGTTTGTGGACAGTTATTTTCTTACCTCCTCCTGGTGAAAAGCCAGTTGGGCTACTTGTAGATGCAGCTCCTCTTCGAATCTTTCTCTGGATCGTCTTCAGACGCCAAGAAATGTATCCGGTGCTGCTTGCAGCATCATAGACGTGTTCCTAAAATGGAAATACATTCAAAATTAATCTGTTGCCAAACTCATAAGCTCCTGAGAAATCTCAGAATCTAAATGTTACTGTAATGTACACAGAACCCAACAACCCAAAACAGTAATAATGACTATACATAGCCTTTCTTGGAGTATGGGTCTTTGAGGGACGGGAACACTGTCACTATCACAAGAGCGTACTCTTCTCGAATAGCTTTGGAGGGGAGTTGCCTGAGAAGAGAGATTAAATTAGCATTTTATATTGATGTAATGGCAAAGCAGTTACTTGTTAAAAAAAGAAAAGAACAGACAAAAAGAACACACATACCCGTGTTTATCAATCATGTGTGCCACTATTATATTGACCAATTTTCGTCTGGTAGCATCTGTTAGAGTTTGTGTTGTGTGATATTCTTGGAGGACCTCTTCACCACCTGAGTACAACCAGGTACTTGTTCCAAGTACAACTTCAAGCAACTTTGAAAAAAAGAAGCAACAAATGTGATTAACAGCATTTCTAGAGCTTAAGAATGATAAATGTTGATTTTAAGAAACCTGTGAGAACTGAGCTTTTTCACAATCTTTTTAGCAGATGCCGCATCAATTGTACCCTCAACTGTTCGTTTCTTCCTAGGGACCTCATCCAGGAGAATAGTTGATGTACTTGCACTTCAACTGAAGCTTGAGTCAGACCACTCGGGTGGAGAGGACAAGGAGCAACCAGAAAATTCTAAAAAGCGTGGTGGGGTGGGGGTGGTGGGGGGGGAATTTTACTTACGGTGTAGAAAAAGTCATGGCGGAAGATTTTTGATCTAACCAAGCAACAGCACACCACAGACTTAACTCATTTAATCAACTGATCTCAGGCTTGATAGGCAATTCCGAAATCTCTTCAAAAATTGTTTTAAAGGCATGCATTAGATTTATCAAAAATACATTTGGTATTCATGTTGGATTCATGGCAATTGAAATGACATTTAGACTATTTAACAAAAGTCAGACTAAATGTCCCTGAAAATATCAAGTAGTCCAACCACCAAGAATGATAAATATTGAATATTTGAACCACCTTTTAGTGTATTTAATTACTTTATTCTGAAAACAGTAAATTTAAATCATCTACTGTATATCTGTACAGTGTGTAAATTTTAATGCATTTTGGCAACACTGAGCAGGGCATATCTAAAAAGACTTTTTTCTAAATGTGACAACTTGTTAAAAAACAAAACATATTGTTGCATTGCAAAAGTAAATTACATTTATTTCACGTTAGACTGCAGATTTATTATTCTGTATACTGGCAGGTTAGGGTTGCATTATTACGAGCTCGGGCCCAGAGAACCCGGCAGTGTTTCTGGATGTTGTTCATAAACGGCTTTTGCTTTGCATGGTAGAGTTTTAACCAGTTACATCAGTTATTGATGTAGTGACGAACTGTATTTACTGACAGTGGTTTTCTGAAGTTTAACTGAGCCCATTTGGTGATATCCTTTACACGTCGGTTTTTAAGGCAGTGCCGTCTGAGGGATCGAAGGTCACGGTCATTCAGTCTTGGTTTCCAGCCGTGGCGCTTATGTGCAGTGATTTCACCAGATTCTCTGAACCTTTTGATGATATTATGGACCATAGATGTTGAAATCCCTAAATTCCTTGGAATTTTGCTTTGAGAAATGTTATTCTTAAACTGTTCAAGTATTTTCTCACACAGTTGTTGACAAAGAGGTGAACCTCACCCCATCCCTGCTTGTGAATGACTGAGCATGTTTGGGGAGGCTCCTTTTATACCCAATCATGGTCCTCACCTATTCACAATTAGCCTGATCACATGTGGGCTGTTCCAAATAGGTGTTTGATGAGCTTTTCTCAGCTTTCTCAGTATTTTTTGCCACCTTTCCCAACTTCTACTGGATGTGTTGCAGCCATGAAATTCTAAGTTAATTATTATATGGCAAAAAACAATTAAGTTTATCAGTTTGAACATTAAATATGTTGTCTTTGTAGTGTATTCAATTGAATATGGGTTGAGAATGATTTTCAAATCGTTGTATTTTGTTTTTATTTACATTTTACACAATTTCCCAACTTCAACCGAATCCGGTTTGTGATATATGTCTCAATTAAAGCAATAATAATAATATCCATCCATTTTCTGTACCGCTTTGTCTCCACGGGGGTCGCAGGCGTGCTGGAGCCTATCCCAGCGGTCATCGGGCAGTAGGCGGGGGACACCCTGAACCGGTTGCCAGCCAATCGCAGGGCACACAGAGACGAACAACCAGCCGCACTCGCACTCACACCTCGGGGCAATTTGGAGTGCTCAATCGGCCTACCAAGCATGTTTTTGGGATGTGAGAGGTAACCGGAGTGCCCGGAGCACGGGCACAAGGAGGACATTTACACCTCCCATCTCGCCCGCAAGGCAACCAGAGATGTGAGTCACCCGGCTCACTCTTTGTTTGACCTTCTGCCCTCTGGGAAGAGGTACAGGAGCCTGCGCTCCCGCACCACCAGACTTGCCAACAGCTTCTTTCCCCAGGCTGTTAGGGCCCTGAACTCGCTACCCCCTTCTGCGTAGCGTGTGGCACTGTTGCGCTATTTTCGGGAATGTCTGCTGTACGCGCACTTGCTCCTTTTTTTTCTGCTCCTCTTATTTATTTATTTATTGTTGTGTTATTTATTCATTATTTATTCAGCACGCTTTTGTTATACTTGTTACTTGTTTGTCTGTTGTGAGCCATGTCTTGTCACCGTGGGATAGGGGGGAACGAAATTTCGGTTTCTTTGTGTGTCTTTGGCATGTGGAGAAATTGACAATAAAGCTGACTTTGACTTTGAACATGCAAACTCCACACAGTGAGAGTTGAAGGTGGAATCGAACCGGCACCCTCCTAACTGTGAGGCGGACGTGCTAACCAGTACTCCGCCGAGCGTACTGGTTAGCAATATAATAATAGCAGTAATAATAATAGCAATAATAAATCTCATTTTAGCCATGGAAATAGCAATTTGGAAATACGTATAATTGCATGTGCGAAGTGCATTTCAGTGCACATTATTGGGTAGGTAGAGAGTTCTCAATGAAAAATATTTCTTAATTGTTTAGTTACTCTCCAAGCGTAAAAAACAATACGCTTCGCCGTCATGTGACTGCAGTGCAGATGGCTGTGTTTACTTCCGGTTTACACTGTCATGGCGGCACCCGACTCTAGGTCAAGCTACCAGAGCACATTTTCTCTTTCAAAACTCAACTCTTTCGAGTGCAAAAATGATGTTGAAAGATGTTAAAAAGTGGAACCGAATTGTGTCTACAGTTTACGCCTTCGGTGTGTGGACTATGATCGGCTCCGTTGGATATTTGTATTACACGGGTCGATTCAAAAACAGCGCAGGTAAGTCAATGTGTTCAGGATTCGATGAGGCGAGTCGATCAAAATAGCTTTACGTTTTGTTTATGTATTTTACCCCACGTGTACCTTAAAATTACAATTTCTGTGAGTTAAAGTGGGAGCCCTCAAAGTTTGCTGGAGTAATTTTCAGTGAAGGCATTCTGTCTTATTTCCCACTTAGTAAATTCCTCTCTTTTTGCCCCATCAGACTCGACTCAAAATGAAAAGGATAAAAAAGAACTGCCGAAGAATCTAAATGAAATTGAATTCCAGACTGCTCACAGCAAAACTATCATCATCTACAAAAACGACTTTGTACCATACACGACAAGGATCTACAATTTCTTTCAGTCATTCACTGGTGGTCCTGGAACTGGAAACAATTGAATTGCAAATGAACACTGGACTTGTGTGCATGAAATACTTGATTCATGATACAGTGTGAATTACTGTAGAACATTTGTGTGACGATGAAACAAACTATGGTATGTCCTATACAACTACAAGAAAGCTGACATCAGCGTTTTGGTTGTCATGTCATCTGCTAAATGTTATATCATATTTTAGTCCACAACTTTGTTCACTAAGAATTTGTGAAATTAATTTGATGTCAAATACAGTGCTGTACATTCATTGATTGTTGTCATAAAAAAAGGACACTTTTCAACCAGTCATTGGTGTGAAATGATTATTTATACTGACAATAAAAGTAAATAAATCAAGTGGTCAATGTTTGTGTAATATTCCCTGCCATGATTTTTTCACACCAGATAGTCATAATCCCATTTCCTCATAATTCCTCATTTTAGTGCCATGCCTGCCATTGTTCCTGTGCCCTACAATGCGGTGAGTGATGTGTGAAACAAGTGTGTAAATACATTAACGGCCACCTGATCAAGCCGCACGTCAAGTTCATAATCAAACAATGCAACTCAACTTTTGATGAGCAGAAGTCACGGCTATAAGAATAAGTCTTCATGTTTACACAAGCTGTTTTTTTACTGCGTTTTGTTACACTTACATTGTTTTTACTCTTAAACTGATCATGTGAAACTCAATTTGAGTATTTGATAGTAGAACAACTTGAACTACCTACATTTTAATTTACAAATTTTATTTGGTTGCATGTAATAAAATGATCTTGATCCAGATTTTTATGTAGACTATTTGGATCCTGATGCTTTTATGTATTTTGTACAAATGCTTGAAGAAATAAAATTTAGTGACTTTAACAAAACCCTATTTTCAGTGCAATTAAAACCCCATTATCAAAGTCAAAGTCAGCTTTATTGTCAATTTCTCCACATGCCAAAGACACAAAGAAACCGAAATTTCGTTCCCCCCTATCCCACGGTGACAAGACATGGCTCACAACAGACAAACAATTAAACAAGTATAACAAAAGCGTGCTGAATAAATAATGAATAAATAACACAACAATAAATAAATAAATAAGAGGAGCAGAAAAAAAGGAGCAAGTGCGCGTACAGCAGACATTCCCGAAAATAGCGCAACAGTGCCGCACGCTACGCAGAAGGGGGTAGCGAGTTCAGGGCCCTAACAGCCTGGAGAAAGAAGCTGTTGGTGAGTCTGGTGGTGCGGGAGCGCAGGCTCCTGTACCTCTTCCCAGAGGGCAGAAGGTCAAACAAAGAGTGAGCCGGGTGACTCACATCTCTGGCAATCGAGGTTGCCTTGCGGGCGAGATGGGAGGTGTAAATGTCCTTCAGGGAGGGGAGCGAAGCACCAATAATCTTACCAGCCGTATTCACTATGCACTGCAGGGCCTTCAAGTTCTGTTCAGTGCAGTTACCACCCCAGACAGCGATGCAACTGGTGAGGACGCTCTCGATGGTGCCATGGTAGAATGTAGACAGGACTGCCTGAGGAGCACATGCACGCCTGAGCTTCCGCAGGAAGTACAGGCGGCGCTGAGCTTTCTTTGCCAGTGACGAGGTGTTTGCGGACCAGGAGAGGTCCTCGCTGATGTGCACCCCCATGTCACGGTCGGGGGTGGAGCATGGAGCAGGACGACCAAGTGCAGCTTGGACCAGGGATTATTGAAGCAACTCAAAAGGCACATGACTTAACAAACAATAACTTGACTGACTGACCGGGACGTGAAACAAGAAGACAGCAGGACATGACGGCATCAAGACAGGACGACAACACCGAACGACAGCAACCAACACGACAGCAACCAAAACCAATGACCAAAACCAATGATCCGACCGGGAGAGAGGGGCAGACAGGACTTTTATACACGACAGGTAACGAGAGGCAGGTGGGAACAATCACACTGATCATGGGCACACAGGAGGGGAGGGGCGAGCACACAGACAGAAACCAAGACAACAGACACAGTGGAGCAGTTGGGGACGAGACCTGACAGAACCCCCCCCCCCCACAAGGGACGGCTCCCGACGTCCCCCAAAAAAAACTAGGGGAACCGAACCGCACTCCGGCGGCGACTTGGGGAACAGAACCGCACTCGGGCGGCGACTTGGGGAACAGAACCGCACTCGGGCGGCGACTTGGGGAACCGAACCGCACTCGGGCGGCGACTTGGGGAACCGAACCGCACCGCACTCGGGCGGCGACTTGGGGAACCGAACCGCACCGCACTCGGGCGGCGACTTGGGGAACCGAACCGCACTCGGGCGGCGACTTGGGGAACCGAACCGCACCGCACTCGGGCGGCGACTTGGGGAACCGAACCGCACCGCACTCGGGCGGCGACGTGGGGAACCGAACCGCACTCGGGCGGCGACTTGGGGAACCGAACCGCACTCGGGCGGCGACTTGGGGAACCGAACCGCACTCGGGCGGCGACTTGGGGGACAGAACCGCACTCGGGCGGCGACTTGGGGAACCGAACCGCACTCGGGCTGCGACTTGAGGGACAGAACCGCACTCGGGCGGCGACTTCGGGGACAGAACCGCACTCGGGCGGCGACTTCGGGGACAGAACCGCACTCGGGCGGCGACTTCGGGGACAGAACCGTGCTCGGGCGGCGACTTGGGGAACCGAAGCGCACTCGGGCGGCGACTTGGGGAACCGAACCGCACTCGGGCGGCGACTTGGAAGTCTGTGCCACGATCGGCGGCAACTCAGGAAGTCCGTACGGCAATTGGCGGCGACTCCGGAAGTCTGTACCGCGATCGGCGGCCACTCACAAAGTCCGTACCGTGATCGGCGGCATTCGGAAGGCGGGGCTGTGCGCGGCGGCAAGAGCCATCAGGCGCCGCAGCAGTGGGAGTGGAGCCAGGGACGATCGCGGGTCCGACGCAGCTGGCTTGGATGTGTGCTGACGTTCGCGGGTCCTGCGACACTGGGGTGGAGCCCGATGGCGGCCGTGAGTCTGATGACGCCGGGAGGCACTCCAACGGCGGCCGTGGGTCCGGCGTCGCGGCACCAGAGTCCGATCACGGCCGCAAAGCCGCTGGCGCCAGAAGCACTCCGATGGCGGCCGCGGGTCCAGCGTCGCCGGAACAAAGTCCGATGGTGGCCACGGGTCCGGCGTTCCGGCAGCAGAGTCCCAACGATGCCGCGAAGCCCATGGCGCTGGAACATACACGGATTGGCGGTCGTGGATTGGGCATTGCAGCAGGATCTGATGGAGGAGGGCGGGTCCAAGCGCTGGTCGTTGTAGTGGTCGGATCATTCTGTCACGGTCGGGGGTGGAGCATGGAGCAGGACGACCAAGTGCAGCTTGGACCAGGGTTTATTGAAGCAACTCAAAAGGCAAACTGACATGACTTAACAAACAATAACTTGACTGACTGACCGGGACGTGAAACAAGAAGACAGCAGGACATGACGGCATCAAGACAGGACGACAACACCGAACGACAGCAACCAACACGACAGCAACCAAAACCAATGACCAAAACCAATGATCCGACCAGGAGAGAGGGGCAGACAGGACTTTTATACACGACAGGTAACGAGAGGCAGGTGGGAACAATCACACTGATCATGGGCACACAGGAGGGGAGGGGCGAGCACACAGGTAGAAACCAAGACAACAGACACAGTGGAGCAGTTGGGGACGAGACCTGACACCCCAGGAACTTGGTGCAGCTCACCCTCTCCACCACAGCACCGTCGATGATCAGCGGCAGGTGTGTTGTGTGACCATTCCGGAAGTCAACAATGATTTCCTTGGTCTTATTGACGTTCAGCAGGAGGTTGTTGTCCCTGCACCACGTGGTCAGAAGGTCAACTTCCGACCTGTACCGAGTCTCGTCGCCCTTCGTGATGAGACCCACCAGAGTCGTGTCGTCAGCAAACTTCACTATGCGGTTGTCGCTGTAGGTCGCAGTGCAGTCATGCGTCAGCAGGGTGAAGAGCAATGGACTGAGCACGCAGCCCTGGGGGGCCCCCGTGCTCAGCGTGATGCTGGCGGAGATTTTGTCGCCAACACGCACCACCTGAGGCCTCTGACAGAGGAAGTCCAGTATCCAGTTGCAGAGGGAGGTACTGAGGCCCAGCTCGTCAAGTTTGCAGATGAGTCGCTGCGGCACAATGGTGTTGAAGGCAGAGCTGAAGTCCATTCCCATTATTCCCAAAGTATCATAAATACCTCGTTACATATAGAGCTCCATATTTCATGAGTAAACCCCCCTCAACAATTTGGTCAAATACATGTGATTCAATGCACGGATAATCCTATAGGGCAGTGCATCTCATTTATTTTCTGTGATGCCCCCCCTCGGGAGAAGAAAACATTTCGCGCCCACCCCCCATGTTATTAACATCAAAGGAAAAAAACAAAAATTAATAAAACAGAAAGATCAACTTACAATAAAGAATAACTTTATTAATAGCAGTGTTTTGTAGTCTGTAACAGAACAGATTCAAAGTGCATCACTTTGCCTGAAATTAATTTTTTTTTATAATTATTCAAACTATAAACATTCTTGACCAACTGCAATTTTATGCTGGAAAAAATACAATAAAATAATAAACATACATGATATTAAATTAAATAACGGCAATAAATAATATTAAATTCAAAGTAATCAGCAACATTAACTCAGGAGAACAATACATAAAACATTTTAATCTAAAAAACAAAAAATGAATAAAACAATTTGTGCAGTTTTTGTAATCAAAATGAGGCAACATGACGGAGACCATATCCACGGCTGGAGGTAGTATCAGCTCTTCTGCAATGGTGTGTTTTTTTTTTGCACTGAGCAATTTGGTACGCTGCTTTATATGATGCATACAGTGCTTGCTGATTCACTGAAGTAGCATTCACAAAGTTGGATGTGTCACGTGCTGGTGCCACCTGCGACGGGACCACGCCCCCCCTGTCAGTGGAATCACCGTCACCTGCCACGGGTTCATGGACAGCGCTATATCAGCGCCGCAAGCGCAGAACCGAGTGCCAGTCTGTCCCTTGATGCTGCTTCGCTCATCAGTCCCGGAGAAACTTGACTCGCTTGACTATTCGAAACCCCCGCAGAACCGTTTGTCCTCTCCAGCCCGATCGCCGCTCCAGCGCCGGCTGTTCCCATCATCCCCTTCCAATAAAGTCCGTCGTCACGCACTTGGCTGTACTGTCCGATCCTTAACAGTACAGACTGGCCAACGTTATGCAGTCAGCGAACGACGAGACGGCATTGAGCCGACTGGAGCGAGCCGAGACCGCCATCAGCAGCCTGTCCGCCGACATCCGGAACCTGATCGAGGTTGGTCAGCAACAACAGCTGCAGCAGCAGGAGATGGCCCAAGCCCTCCAGAGACTGTCGGTGGCTGCGTCCCCGGCTGTCACGGCACCCCAGCACCGCCCGTCTGCCGAGGCCAGGAGGCTCGTGGATGTCCCGGAGCCCCGCCTTGGCAACATCGAAAAGTTCAACGGCGATCCCAAGCACGTGAGGGCGTTTGTGACCAACTGTCGCATAATGTTCAGCCTCCAGCCCGTCACGTTTGCGTCAGAATCAGCCAAGGTCGGGTTCGTTCTAACCCACCTCACGGGCGAGGCGCGGCTATGGGGTTTGGCAGAGTATGAAAGGATGGCCCCGGCATGCGATTCCTTCGACGCCTTCGCAGAGGAATTGCTCTGCCTGTTCGACCTGGGATCCGCCGCCGAGGACGCCACCGAGGAACTGGCGACGCTGCGTCAAGGTAGCCGATCGGTCACGGAGTACGCCCTTAAGTTCCAGACGTTGGCCGGCAGCAGCGGATGGAACGCGCCAGCGCTCGTTAGCACATTCCTAAACGGCCTCGCCGAGTATATGAAAGACGAACTGGTGTCTTACGATCGCCCGCGAACCCTGAAGGGCGCGATGGACTTGGCGGCCCGAGTAGACCGGCGGATCCGGACGCGGCGGCGCGATCGGGAGAGGAGGTCCCCGCGGAATCCGCGTGGCCACATTCCTCCGTCTGCTGGGGACCCGTCAACCACACCACCCGCCGAGCCCATGGATCTGGGAGGGGCTCGGTTTCCCTCGGAGGAGCACCGTCGACGCCTCTCGCTGGGCTTGTGTTTTTACTGTGGGGAGGGGGGCCATCGGGTGGCGGGGTGCCCGTTAAAAGGCCGGAGCTCACGCGGCGTCGGGGGATCCGCGTGAGCTCGACCAGCACCGGCTCTCCCAGTCCCAGCACGCTCACGCTACAGGCACGTGTCCAGCTTGCGGCGGGCGACCAGAACGTGGCGGCCTTGGTGGATTCCGGCGCGGAGGGGAACATCATGGACATTAGCCTGGCGCGTCGGTGGGGTGTCGGCTTCCTCCCGCTGAGCCCGTCCATTCCCGCGCGTGCCATTGATGGCCGTCTGATTGGCGAGGTGGCTTTCGTGACGGAACCGGTTAAGGTAATGCTCTCCGGCAATCACCACAAGACCATCCATTTTTTTCTTCTTTCCCTCGCAGGACAGCAGCTCATCCTGGGGCACCCTTGGTTGCAGCAGCACAACCCGGTGCTGGACTGGGAGGTGGGGGTTGTACGGCAGTGGAGCGAACGCTGCCATCGAGTGTGCCTGAAGGCGGCCACCAGCCCACTCGGCAGAGCCCCGCCCAGGTACAGTCCCGACATCTCCAATGTCCCAGCAGTTTATCACGAACTCAAGGAGGTTTTTAGTAAAGCCAGGGCCGCTTCTCTTCCTCCACACCGGTCCTACGATTGCGCCATCGACCTGTTGCCCGGCACCTTCCCTCCCAAGGGACGCGTCTACTCCCTGTCCGCTCCTGAGCGCCGGGCTATGGAGGAATACATCCGGGAGTCCCTGGCAGCCGGTATCATACGGCCGTCCTCTTCACCTGCGGGAGCGGGGTTTTTCTTCGTGAAGAAGAAGGAGGGCACGCTCCGCCCGTGTATCGACTACCGGGGAATAAACGAGATCACCGTAAAGAACCGATACCCTCTGCCTCTTCTTTCTTCCGCCTTTGAGAGCCTTCAGGGTGCCACCATCTTCACAAAGCTGGATCTTCGCAACGCCTACCACCTGATCCGCATCCGGGAGGGAGACGAGTGGAAGACGGCTTTCAACACCCCGAGCGGACACTACGAGTACTTGGTGGTTCCGTTTGGGCTCACCAACGCCCCAGCAGTTTTCCAGTCCCTGATAAACGACGTGTTACGAGACATGCTGGACAAATTTGTGTTCGTTTATTTGGACGACATCCTCATCTTCTCCCGCTCGCTTCCTGAGCACATCAAGCATGTTCGGGCGGTGCTGCGACGCCTCCTAGAGAATTCGCTCTACGTGAAGGCAGAGAAGTGCGAGTTCCACGCCTCCTCTGTCAAATTCCTCGGCTACGTGGTGCGTGAGGGATCCATCGAAATGGACCCTGGGAAGGTGGAGGCGGTCACGTCATGGCCTGTTCCCGAGACACGCAAGCGGCTGCAACAATTCTTAGGTTTCGCGAACTTTTATCGACGTTTTATCCGTGGATACAGCACGGTGGCCGCACCACTCACCGCCCTTACCAGCCCCGCCTTCCCATACAAATGGACAGAACGGGCGGAACAGGCATTTCAGGAGCTTAAGAGGAGGTTCACATCCGCTCCCATCCTCAGAGTTCCCGATCCCGACAGACAGTTCGTGGTCGAAGTGGACGCCTCGAATGTGGGTGTCGGGGCGGTGTTGTCTCAGCGTAGCCACCAAGACGATCGTCTCCACCCGTGCGCCTTCTTTTTTCGCCGTTTGTCAGCCTCAGAAAGGAACTATGACATCGGTAATCGGGAGCTCCTCGCCGTCAAGTTGGCTTTGGAGGAGTGGCGACATTGGCTGGAGGGCGCCACCACTCCGTTCATTGTCTGGACCGACCACCGCAACTTGGAGTATCTGAGATCGGCCAAGAGACTGAACGCGAGACAAGCACGGTGGGCTCTGTTCTTTGACCGGTTTGAGTTCTCTCTTTCCTACAGACCGGGTTCCCGTAACGCGAAGGCGGACGCCCTGTCGCGTTTGTTTCCTGGTGGGGAGGAGGGACAGGGTCCGCCTCCCACTATCCTCCCGAGCTCGGTTCGGGTGGCGGCTCTCACATGGGAGATCGAACGCCAAGTGGAAGCCGCATCACGCGATCAACCCGGCCCCAGTAACTGCCCGGAGGGTCGTCTGTTCGTCCCTGAAGGCCTGCGATCGGCCGTGCTGCAATGGGCGCACGACTCACGCCTGGCCTGTCATCCCGGCGCTGCACGCACGAGGTACGTGGTGGCACAGCGTTTCTGGTGGCCCACCTGGCAAGTGGATACCAGCGATTACGTCAGAGCCTGCTCAATCTGTAACCGCTACAAGACGTCTACTCGTCCTCCGGCCGGGCTGCTTCAACCCTTGCCGGTTCCCCAGCGTCCCTGGTCTCACCTGTCAATTGACTTTGTCACAGGCCTCCCCCCCTCAGAGGGAAACACGGTGGTCCTCACGGTGGTAGACCGTTTTAGCAAGATGACGCATTTCATCCCTCTGCCTAAGCTCCCATCTGCAAAGCAGACGGCGTCCATCATGGTGCGGGAGGTGTTTCGTCACCACGGTCTTCCACAAGACATCGTGTCAGACCGAGGACCTCAATTCGCTTCCACCTTCTGGATGGAGTTCTGCCGACTCCTCAGCGCCACGGCCAGCCTCTCCTCGGGGTTTCACCCTCAGTCCAACGGTCAAGCGGAGCGCCTGAACCAGGAACTGGGCAGGGCTCTCCGATGCATGGCCGCCGGGGACCAGCGCGGGTGGGTTCAACAGCTTCCCTGGGTAGAGTATGCTCACAATTCCCTTCCCAGCTCGGCCACGGGACTTTCGCCACCCTTGTTCGCCCACCAGGAGCGTGGTGCGGCGTGCCCGTCGGCCCAGGCTTGTGTCCGCCGTTGTCATCGTGCCTGGGCGAGGGGCCGGGTCACTCTTCTCCGCTCTGTTTCAGGCTACGCCCGCCAGGCGAACAAGCGCCGGACGCCGGCTCCGGAGTACAGAGTGGGGCAGCGTGTGTGGCTCTTGACGCGGGATTTGCCGCTGCGAGCGGGATCCCGTAAACTGGCGCCCCGCTTTGTTGGACCGTTCCCTATCCAGAAGGTGATTGGCCCGGCCGCAGTCCGTCTGCTCCTTCCAGACTCCATGAAGGTTCATCCCACGTTCCACGTGTCCCGTGTGCGGCCCATCCATGAGAGCGCGTTGGCGCCGGCGCCCGTTCCGCCGCCGCCGCCCCAGCTCGTCGATGGGGGCCCGGCTTACGCTGTCCGCTCCCTGCTCCGATCGCGGCGGCGTGGTCGGGGCCTACAATATCTCGTGGACTGGGAGGGTTATGACGACGCGCACCGCTCCTGGGTTCCGAGCCGCTGGATACTCGACCGTTCGCTCATCACGGAGTTCCATCGCTGTCATCCGGACCAACCGGGTCCTCGGCGCGGGCACCCGAGGAGGGACGAGGGGACCAGGGGTGAGTGTCCGGGGAGGTCTTGCCCACCGGTACCAGGGTCTTCTGCCCCCGCGCCCGTCGAGCCTGCGTCTGGCGAGGTGTCGGACGTTTCAGCGGTGTGCTGACCCCTCCACCTGGCCGCCCGGGGTATTGCCTTCCTTTTTTGTTGTTGTTGTTGTTGTTGTTGTTTTCGGTTCCTAGGGACGTCGGGAGCCGTCCCTTGTGGGGGGGGGGGGGGGGGTGTTCTGTCACGTGCTGGTGCCACCTGCGACGGGACCACGCCCCCCCTGTCAGTGGAATCACCGTCACCTGCCACGGGTTCATGGACAGCGCTATATCAGCGCCGCAAGCGCAGAACCGAGTGCCAGTCTGTCCCTTGATGCTGCTTCGCTCATCAGTCCCGGAGAAACTTGACTCGCTTGACTATTCGAACCCCCCGCAGAACCGTTTGTCCTCTCCAGCCCGATCGCCGCTCCAGCGCCGGCTGTTCCCATCATCCCCTTCCAATAAAGTCCGTCGTCACGAACTTGGCTGTACTGTCCGATCCTTAACAGGATGATTGTTCACAATATTCTGCCTGTTTTCGCTAAAAAAAAAAAACCTTTGGAATATTGTCCGCGTGATTGGGGTGCAATGACTTTATAAGTGCAGCCTTAATTTATTTGGCTTCATACTGTCCGCTGCCAACATTGTAAGGCACAGTAAACACACCGGTCTTTCCTCGTCTCCCATCGTAGTCACACTGAAGCCGAGCGCTACGTACGCTTCGTCATATTTCCTTGTTTTAGCTTTCGTGTAACTCTCAATTCTCTTATCTCTGTCTCTCACCGCCGTTCTTTTCAACCCTATTCAATATTTTTTCCATGGTGTCCCACTGCACTTTTTATTGCCTGCTCTGTGCTGTGTGTGCATATGATTCGTGTGCTCTACACTGTAGAGCGAATACTCTTCTAGTGATACCGCCACTCCCAGCTACTGCAGTGGATGTGTAATTACCCTTTAATCTAGTACAGCCAAAAGAAAAGCATGTTCCCTGGTGTCACACGCGCCCCCCTTGGTATCGCACTACGTCCCCCCAGGAGGGCGCGCCCCACTATTTGAGAATCACTGCGATAGGGGCAGTCATCTTCCACTAAATGGCTTTCCAGTGACCTTGCAAGATGGCTCTGTAACACCTGAGAAGAGACCTACCAGACTTTGAAAGGTTACTTTGTCTAATTTGATGATCGAGGCGATCGTTAGAAAAAGTGGATTTAATTATATTTTACTGAGAAACCATTATGAACAGTCACTGGGTAGATACAATGTAAAAAAAAAAAAAAAAAACCTACGAAGTCCTTTATAAGTATTTAAATAAAACTGTTATAAAACCTGAATAGCATTTGAAACAGCATCAGGTGTATAAGGCCATTAAATTAGTCAAATGTTTTTTAAATATAATTTAATTTGGGCAATTAAATATTTCTCAAGTCTTGATGTTCTAACTAAGCAAACTGATGAAAACACATTGTATACAAATGACAAAGAAATGTGCCAATTCTGGGCATGTTCTTACACATAGTTGAAATACAAATGCCCAACAGACGAGAATTTTAGAAGATTACAGGTCTGCCACCATGCAAAATAAAAAGTTGTTAACCACAAAATTCTTATAATAATGAAATGTCTATTGCATCCGCTTTGAGCGGAGTTCTCATTTCAGTTATACACTGTAAAAACTAAAATCTATAATTTCTTAAATTCAACCTAAATTAGCTTAGCTGTGTTATTTTAGGTATATTATTTGTACTTGAAATTAAATTGCCAGTTAAGATTATTCTGCTTGTTTCAAAATATTACTTGATTATCTTATTTGATCCTATAGTCTTGTCACTGAGTATTAACAACGGAAACAGCAAAATAAATAAATAAATAAATTAATTAATTAATTAATAAAACACGCGCACACACGCACACACGCACGCACGCACGCACGCACGCACGCACACACACTTCAATAGAACTTCAGGGAAACTATGCTTCTCAACATTTCTTGAATTGGCACATAATTTACAACGGAAAACATTTCACGGCAAACCACTTAACATAATAATTCACACAAAAAAAGTGAATACACAGGTTGACTATATCTGTGATCCAGGGAAAGGCCATTTTCTTGTTTTCTTACTACTGGGTGACAATCCCTGCTGTAATGTAACGTGACGTGAGTGAAAGTGAAAATCCGGAAGAAACTGCTAGAGGGCGACAACGTTTCTTCGACTTTCCCCCGTGTGTGTTTATGTACTAGATGTGTCAAGGTGCTAAAAAACATCAACAAAACAATGAAAGCGATCATCCAAAGAGTTACCAGGGCGTCTGTGACAGGTGAACAGTTGATTTGAAACACTGCTTTCATTTAGTGTTTTGGATGTGTCGTGGTCAATTCGTCTTGAATACAGGTTGAGCTAGTAGTAGCTTGGTTAGCATTGGAACGACTTCGCAATACTGCACTTAAAGTACACCACCGATCGTCTTTACATATTCAAGTTAGTGGCGCATGTGACCTTCGGTGGTGTTGGACATCAAATGATAACACCCCTGCCGAAGTAATGTATCATTTAGAAGTTGAAAGCTGAGCTGAATTTCTGCTATCCTGTCGTTCTTGCTCTGAGGAACACTTGACCCACTCATCAACTTTTTTTCTCCTCGTTTTTTCTGCAGTGGGAGACGATCAGATCAGCTCAATAGGACGTGGCTTGTGTGTGTTGCTAGGTATATCTGTGGAGGACACCCACACAAATGCTGAGTACATGTAAGTGCAGGACGGTTCGTGAGTTAAAACTCTTCTCACAGTTTTACACACCTGGCTTTGATATGAATGTTGTTTTTAAATAAAAGTAATCTCTTATTAAGTGAGTAATTTTAATAGGTTGTAACGTAGAGGAAAAACTCAGTAATATTACATAATATCAAATTGCATAATCATGTTCTCACGTGTCCCCCATTCGATCCCATTGGGTGCCTGGTTTGGCCAAGGTTATTCAAGATTCAAGAGTTTTTTATTCGCCATGTTTGAGCGTGCCAAACAAGGAATTTGACTTCGGTAAATCACAGCCTCTGTTCAACATTTAGGTGACTAAAAACAACACTCAGGACATGTGAAAAATGGCAGATATTCTCAAACATCCCCTGATCTTAAACTCCCAAGAGGGCAAGGAAAAACTCAAAACTCCAGCTAGGGGAAATGAGAAACCTTGAGAAGAGACCACAGATGGGAGGGTCCCGCTTCTAGGATGACCAGGCTGCAATGGATGCAGAGAGGACACATAGTACAAACAGTGTAGAGCAGGGGTCGGCAACCTTTTTTACTCAAAGAGCCATTTGGGACCGCTCCCCAATGAAAAGAAAGCACCCGGAGCCACAACCCATTTTGACATCATTATATATATTATGCATGTATGCTATGTACAAAAAACAATTGCATTTATGAAAATGAAATCAACGAACTGCTACAGAGAACACAGAATTTTATTTCTGCATTTAACAAAAAGCATTTTACACTTGGTTGATGCTTAATTTGAAATAAAATACCCGGTGTCTATTTGAGTCCTCGTATTTAACAAATAAAAATCCAAACTTACCCAACCCACTGAACAAACAATGCAAACAGCCTGCAGTCACCTGTCCTCTTATTTATGAGATAAAAATCCAAACTTATCCAAATATTATCCACCAGCACTGAACGAACAATGCAAACCAAAAAAATGCGCAGTCTGCTTCTGTCCAATCGCGTGTACTGGAGTGTGCAGCCAGTTGTCCTCCTGAATTAAAAAAAAGGACTACTTCACTTAATATATAGTTATGTATTTATGTCACTTTTATCAAGTTCAAGTTCAAGTTCAAGTTTACTTTATTGTCAAAGATCTCTGTAACAGGGTTACCACAGAAGTTTGAAATTGCGTTTTACCAGTCTCCAATGTGCAGATTAACTAAAAACATGCTGATAAACATGTGCAGTACTATACAATAAAATACTCTCTCTCACATTCACACGCACGCACACTCACACACACGGTGTGTAATAAGAGTATTGTGTGCTGGAAAAACGCCGGCTGCCAGACGTGAGGGATGCCAGGAATTCGAATGTCGCACATCGGCAGATGTGACGCATAGTTTGAGCGGTAAAAATATTAAAAACGTTTAATTTTAATGTTACAAGTTTACCATAATCTTCAAATTCAGAATTATATTTTAAAATGAACAAACTAAAATAAAATTTAATTTTTATAAAATACTCATTATTTTCCAAAGTCACAGGGAGCCACAACAGAAGGATGAAAGAGCCACATGTGGCTCCGGAGCCATGGGTTGCCGACCTATGGTGTAGACAATTCAAAAAAGGTGTGGAGAGCATGATGTTATTGCACAGTAATGACTCTGAGACTCTAAGAGTGGTGTGAGTTCATCAGAGCAACAGCCTGGGGGAAGAAGCTGTCTCTGTGTCTGCTGGTTTTAGCGTACAGAGCTCTATAACGCCGTCCGGAGGGGAGTACCGTAATTTCCGGACTATAAGCCGCACCGGACTATAAGCTGCACCAGCGAAAATTCAGGGATATTTTTGTTTTTTTCTTACATAAGCCGCACCGGACTATAAGCCGCACGTGCACATGAGTTTTTTACAAAGAAACACAGTACACAGAAAGCCGTAAAAATCCATAAATACGCTGCGCCGCCATTTAACCCTCAGGGTTCAAAGTAACATTCTGAATGAAATGCATTAAAAGTTCACATTCATTACAACTTGTTTTTGGTGAGCAAAATGTCAGAAGAATTGAATTTAAATGCTGATTGATTGGGTTTTAATACAATGCAGATGGTCCAAACAGCACCACTGCTTTGTGTAATCTCTGAGTCACATAGCAGAGTAAGAGACAGGGTTTAGAGCCCTTTGACGCAGGTCACCTAGCGTGCATTCCTACTAAAGCTCATAATAGCCACAAGCAACACAGCCAGAATAAGCAGCAGCCATAGTAGTGTTTCAAAATAGTATTTTTGTTGTTGTTTTTTTTCTTCAAGATACCGCACGACAGTGGTCCACAGCCTTTTTACGAGTGTATAAAAGTGATCAAATCATCACAAAAATCACAAAAAAAATCTTGTATAAGCCGCACCTGACTATAAGCCGCAGGGTTCAAAACTTTGGAAAAAAGTCGCGGTTTATAGTCCGGAAATTACGGTAGTTCAAACAGACTGCAACCTGGGTGAGAAAGGTCTGTAGAGAGAAAATAAAAAATGAATGAAAAATGAATTTCTTGAATGTTGAAATCAGGAGGTAGTAATATGATTTCCATGGACGGCTTGAGTGGTCGGTCCAGTGGTGTCCTTTTAAATTAGGTCGATATACTGTACTTGTATTGTTTTCTTGGTTCTGTTGTGGCTGGCACCCATTTCACTCATGTTTCTACATTTATGTTCTTGCCTGCAGTACACGTAAAATCCTGAACCTGCGGCTGTTTGAAGATGAGAATGGTCGGGCATGGAGCAAAAGTGTTATGGACTGGGATTATGAGGTGCTGTGCGTGAGCCAGTTTACACTCCAGTGCATATTTAAGGGTAACAAGCCGGACTTCCACTTGGCTATGCCCGCGGAACTGGCCCAACCTTTCTATGCCAGCATCCTGGAGAACTTGAGGAGTGCCTACAAGCCTGAGCTGGTTAAAGGTGGGTCAAATAATGACACCTCCATTTGGTATGCTTTAGTGCATAAGTTTTGCCTTGATAGTGTTAACCATTTGCCAATTACAAATGAGCTGTTTAAAGGTGTTTCACCTTCATACAGTATGTTATGATGTACAGTACTTTTCCATTACATCCCATCCTAAAAGGTCATTTATGCCTGAAAAGAAAGAACCGCTGCACTCAGAGCACTCAAACCTCTGGAGGACCGAAAGTGCCCAAATTAAATGAATAAATACATCATGAAACGGTTCATCAAATAAAAATACCATTCATTAATTAAATAAAATATTCATGAATTAAATATGGTAAATGTCATTAATTGAATATTCATTAATTAATTAAATATTGAATTAAATAAATCAAGCAAATAAATAAATGCACAATGAAATAATTAAATAGATGCCTAATTCATTATACGTTTTATTTATTAATGAAATATGGAACAAAATCAACCAATGTGTTACGAAATGTCTCACAAATTAATTGTTAGATTATAATTATACATACATACATACATACATACATACATACATACATACATACATACATACACTACCGTTCAAAAGTTTGGGGTCACCCAAACAATTTTGTGTTTTCCATGAAAAGTCACACTTATTCACCACCAAACGTTGTGAAATGAATAGAAAATAGAGTCAAGACATTGACAAGGTTAGAAATAATGATTTGTATTTGAAATAAGATTTTTTTTACATCAAACTTTGCTTTCGTCAAAGAATCCTCCATTTGCAGCAATTACGGCATTGCAGACCTTTGGCATTCTAGCTGTTAATTTGTTGAGGTAATCTGGAGAAATTGCACCCCACGCTTCCAGAAGCACCTCCCACAAGTTGGTTGGTTGGATACGGTCAAGCTGCTCCCACAACAGCTCAATGGGGTTCAGATCTGGAGCGTCACATTTGTGGGGTCAATTAAACGCTCAAAATGGCCAGAAAAAGAGAACTTTCATCTGAAACTCGACAGTCTATTCTTGTTCTTAGAAATGAAGGCCATTCCATGCGAGAAATTGCTAAGAAATTGAAGATTTCCTACAACGGTGTGTACTGCTCCCTTCAGAGGACAGCACAAACAGGCTCTAACCAAAGTCGAAAAAGAAGTGGGAGGCCGCGTTGCACAACTGAGCAAGAAGATAAGTACATTAGAGTCTCTAGTTTGAGAAACAGACGCCTCATAGGTCCCCAACTGGCATCTTCATTAACTAGTACCCGCAAAACACCAGTGTCAACATCTACAGTGAAGAGGCGGCTGCGGGATTCTGAGCTTCAGGGCAGAGTGGCAAAGAAAAAGCCATATCTGAGACTGGCCAACAAAAGAAAAAGATTAAGATGGGCAAAAGAACACAGACATTGGACAGAGGAAGACTGGAAAAAAGTGTTGTGGACGGATGAATCCAAGTTTGAGGTGTTTGGATCACAAAGAAGAACGTTTGTGAAATGCAGAACAAATGAAAAGATGCTGGAAAAATGCCTGACGCCATCTGTTAAGCATGGAGGAGGTAATGTGATGGTCTGGGGTTGCTTTGGTGCTGGTAAGGTGGGAGATTTGTACAGGGTAAAAGGGATTCTGAATCAGGAAGGCTATCACTCCATTTTGCAACGCCATGCCATAGCCAGTGGACAGCGTTTGATTGGAGCCAATTTCATCCTACAACAGGACAATGACCCAAAACACACCTCCAAATTGTGCGAGAACTATTTAGAGCAGAAGCAGGCCGCTGGTATTCTATCGGTAATGGAGTGGCCAGCGCAGTCACCAGATCTGAACCCCATTGAGCTGTTGTGGGAGCAGCTTGACCGTATGGTACGCAAGAAGTGCCCATCCAACCAATCCAACTTGTGGGAGCTGCTTCTGGAAGCGTGGGATGCAATTTCTCCAGATTACCTCAACAAATTAACAGCTAGAATGCCAAAGGTCTGCAATGCCGTAATTGCTGCAAATGGAGGATTCTTTGACAAAAGCAAAATTTGATGTAAAAAAAATCTTATTTCAAATACAAATCATTATTTCTAACCTTGTCAATGTCTTGACTCTATTTTCTATTCATTTCACAACGTTTGGTGGTGAATAAGTGTGACTTTTCATGGAAAACACAAAATTGTTTGGGTGACCCCAAACTTTTGAACGGTAGTGTACAGAAATGTGCAATACATACATACATACATACATACATACATACATACACACACACAGACCCATATTTATAATTTCTGTATTTCATTATCATTTTCGTGGTCTGGAGTTGCATTAATTTATATATAAGATATATAAAACATGTCAAAATGTAGTTTTATAGAATCTAAAATCCTTCGGGATGTTCAGGTTTGATCATTAAATTTGAAATGTTCTCATTTAGTTGAAGTCTTATGTGCACAGGAGGATTTTACTTCATAATGACTTTTATTTCATTTCTGTAGTAAAACAAATATAAAGGAGTTCAATTTTTACAGCTGTGAGTTTCCAAGTGGGAAAGCGTAATACGTTTGATTACTAACCTACAGCCTACGATCCATTTGAGATTGTACGGTGATATCACCTGGATACTAGTGTAAACGGAATGGGTAAAATCAACGTGAAAATGTCAGAGGGTAGCAGCTCGAAGCAACTTTTTTTTTGATTGGGGCAAGAAAAGAACTATAAACTTTCCATTTTTGGAACCATAAATTTAGTTGATGAAATTTCACTTATGAACTATGAACTGAACAAGTTCATTTTATAATTTGGGAACTGAACATTGAACTAGTTTGTGTAGAAAATGAACGTTTAAATACTGTTCCAAACATGTTTAGTAAATGCTTTTCCAATTTCAAAAATATAATCGTGAAAATAATCAGAATTTCAATATTGAGCAAAAATAATCATGATTATGATTTTTAGCCATAATCAAGCAGCCCTAACGAAAGATGATTTCATCTCATTGCAAAATAAGCAAACTGTCAGTTGCCAGAAATGGACACTTTGGGTTTCAAATTTCAAGTGGGATTACATTAAAATCAAATGTAAAATCAACTGTTACTCAAATCAACTTTACGGCGTCACGGACGACGTCAGTAGTCCGAGCATTCTCTTCCAAACCCACGTGGAGCTTTTTGTGACGTCGAGGTCGGATGCGTGCGGATACTGCAGACGCATAGCATTCATATGTGATTTATTATCTGCATACAAAAGAAGCATAGCTAACATGTGCAAATCTGAATTGTAATGTTCACAGTGCATGAAAGAAAGTCATCTATGGGCAAAAAAAAATCTGAATTGAGCTGCAGTGTGAAACTAGCTATAGTTATAAATGTACCAAATTGTACATCTTTATGACATCCAAAAATACTATCTTCTCTGATATCTTGAAGTATGAACACGCTCATACTTGGGGTAAAGTTTGGACCCCACTTCTAAAGTGTCATTGAAAAATATAATGTTATGTTTGCACAGACCAGGCTCATCATTTGTGACATCACGAGCCATCAGTGCACCACAATAGACTTCATATCATCCCATCATACTGTATGGTTGCCTTTTATTTAGATTTTGTGCGTTCGTGCGTGATTTTGTGCGTGTGTGTGTTTCCCACACTATTCTGAAAGGATGAGGGTAAAAATGGAGGTGCCTTTTTAAGCCATTCCTTTTTTGTGAATGTAATATTTTCTTAAAATTAATCAAATGACGATTGATAACTGATGGCTTTAAAGATAAAGCCAGAATTTGTAGGACACATCCTCACTACTTTGGTGCTGTGGTATTATTTTTTAATTTAGCTGCAGATTTTTAATTGCCTGCAGTTAGGATGGCTACAGTCACAGTATTGAAGGCTCTGCTGAGTGATGCTACTTCTTTTTCCGTTTTGAATTATACCGGTACTATGGTGGAATATGGACCAAATCTGGAGATGCATGGAGTCTACTTGTGTTCCCACACTGCTGCTGTAACATCTGATGGCAGTGGGCATAAAGGAACTTTTTTTTGGCTTATCATTCATTCATTCATTCATTCATTCATTCATTCATTCATTCATTCATTCATTCATTCATCTTCTGAACTGCTTATCCTTATGAGGGCTGGAGCCTATCCCATACAAGATAACCAAAATAAATTCTGACTAATATCAAAATAAGTAACATAAAAAATTTGTTATGATTTTTCTCTTAGGAAAATTCCTGTAAACTAAATATTTTCTTAATGTTGGTGTCACCTACATGCTTACATATTTTCCTTGTGTTTTAGATGGAAAATTTGGGGCCTCCATGAAATTACACATTCAAAATGATGGTCCAGTTACTATTGAGCTGACGTCACCTCCTGTTTCTTCAGACCCCCGTCAGGTACTGAATGTTTAAAAATACACATTTACTGTTTTTATAGGTTCAAAAACCTGACCGATTAGGTGCACTTGCTTGCTTGAAGACAAGAAAAACAATCAGTTGCCATGCTCACCACTTTTTCATGTCCCGGTGTAAACCACTAGGTGGCGATGGATACATGATTTTTGTTTTTCGTTTTTTTTGCAGCCTTTCTTAATACTCATGTTAATAAGCAACAATCACCCTGTCCTAAATGCCAAGCGTCAATTGTAGCTGTGCTGTGAAATTGCACTTCACCGTATTTTGCCCATTGCATGCATCTTTGAATTGCTCCCTTTTTGCATGACGTCCCAACAGGAATACACTGGAACGGAAAACATCCTGGAGTGGTAATACTATTGCATTATATTTGCAGGTGTTGGTTTTTATAGACATATATCACTCTTATCATCGTACATCCAAGGTTATGCTGTTCTTCATTCATTTCAGTAACTTTGAAAGAATTCCCCGTGTTTACATAACGGACTTTGGCTACCCTCCTTTTAGTGGGCTTGGCTTGCTGGCCTAAAAGAAGGAATGTTAAACAGTCCACAGAATTTTAATCTTGTCTGTTGGAATGTTTAGGTCTGGGCAATGAGGAACTGAAGCCAAAGCTGAACATTAGGGATAAAAGGCCAGTCAATAGGCTAAGTTTGGCACAGAGGGACAAATGACCAACATAGTTTGCGCCTATCTCTCCTAGGATCTGGGATTTTGTGCACAGCAGGGTTAAGCAGACATCTGACCAGGGTGCTGATTTTTTTTTTTTTAAGCACACTTAGCCCCGGGTCCATAGGAGAGAAATGTTTCTCTCCACTTGAATGTTGTGTGTATGTGCACGCGTGCAGGGTCTGACATTAAGGTGCTTTCAGTTTTGAATGCTGTGCCAAGTTGTAGTGGTCCTGTCAGTATGGGTACTGGCCCCATATATTCATATGATGTGCTCAGTTTCAATATCATATTTTCTAATTGTACAAATTAAAAATTAATGCTTCAAGGAATAAATCAATTACACTGAGACACAACAGGAAAAAAGCACCTTGCTTTTGAATATGTATTTATTTATTTATTTATTTATTTATTTATTTATTTATTTCGATTAGATTAGATTAGATTTTATTTTGATTGCCCATACGTCTTTTGAAAAGCATAGAGGAAACCTTAAAGGTGAATTAACTCAGAACCTTTTTTTTTTTTTTTTTCTGTTTCCCCCGCACTTGTCCAAGCAGGAGAAGCAGCAGCAGAGGAAAGAAAAGACACGCTCAAAGGGACCTTCTGAATCAAGTAGGGAGAAGAGTGCACTTGGTTCCCGACAGGACAATAATGCAAGTAGTGGGGCAGATGGTGATGTGTCTTCGGAAAGAGACCCCTAGATCTCCTGAGTGAGTGTGGTAGGCAAATACACAAAACCATATCAGCGAATAATTTTTGTAAAGCCCAAAGAAGGATTTTTAAAAAAAATATTATTATTTTCCTTTTTATCAATCTTGTTATAAACATGGCAGTATAAAACACATTTTTATTGATAGACTGCAAAATCACAGTAAAATGGAATATAGAGTTTCCATCAATCTCATGTATGGAGCCAATATGGTAGCAAAACTATTTACGAATGCGTATCTCAATGCACATATATGTAAAAAGAATCCTCTTTTCTGTCACAAATGTGTAACATAAATCTATAAACATGCGACTAATGTTACACGTGTAACATGAATTAGCAAATGCGTACATTGATTTGAATGTATAAGTGAGTGGCCTGTAAACATTGACACCCTTGATTTCCTGTACTCTCAAATGTGACTTTTACTACAGTCTTGCCATACACATACAAATACGTGAGACTATTTGCAAATGCGTACCTGCACATTTTTGGGGTGGCTCCGTATGTACACATTCAGACCACAAGGAGACGGTAATATTCACAATTTGTCTGCAGTCTTGTTTATCCGGCCATCGACTATTTTCATATTGTGTGTTTTCGAAGACAAGGAACATGGATGTTTGTGTTTTCGGAGACAAGGAACATGGATGACCCATTGTCAAGTACCAAGAATTGCCACGCCTAGTTGCTGTTTGTTAGTGGATTGTCATCTACCCTAATACATTTCCTTTTTGAGGGTGCTCCACATGCTGTCAATAGGGTTGAAGTCATTCAAAGTCAAAGTCAAAGTCAAAGTCAGCTTTATTGTCAGTTTCTCCACATGCCAAAGACACACAAAGAAACCGAAATTTCGTTCCCCCCTATCCCACGGTGACAAGACATGGCTCACAACAGACAAACAAGTAAACAAGTATAACAAAAGCGTGCTGAATAAATAATGAATAAATAACACAACAATAAATAAATAAATAAGAGGAGCAGAAAAAAAAGGAGCAAGTGCGCGTACAGCAGACATTCCCGAAAATAGCGCAACAGTGCCGCACGCTACGCAGAAGGGGGTAGCGAGTTCAGGGCCCTAACAGCCTGACAGTCATAGGATTATGCTGGCCGGTTGTGTTGAGGAAATATTCTGTCAGGTGAATTTGTTCTATTAAAGGCTTTATGAAGTACATTTAATATGTTTAAGTGATGAGAATGTGTGCAAAGACTAAAAACAATTTAGTTCCAAGTCGCACCAGTGTACAAGTCGTATTTTTGGTGGGACAAAATCCAACACCAAGAACAGACATAAACAGGCAACAACAGGCTAAACGATACGGTATGCTAACGTTACATAAACACAAACGAGGAACTGAGAACGTGTCTGACGTAACATTAACAGTTATTCAAATAACTATAACATAAATAACACATTTATCAAACCATCCGTGTCACTCCAAATCATTAAATCCATCGAAATCTTCGTCCTTTGTGTAAACAACGCCGTTGCTGACCCCGGAAGTGCATGCGGCGCTGACGTAGGACACGTCGTCAGTTGCGGTTCCAGTTATTCCACAGGCCAATATAAGTATATATAAACTATATATCAAATAACTATAACAGAAATAACAATTGTATTGAACCATCCATGTCACTCCAAATCATTAAATCCATTGAAATCTTCGTCCTCTGTGTCAATCTCTGTCCTCTGTGTTATAATGAACTCCGCTGACACCGTAAATCAGTGAATGAATTCAGACTCATTGTCAGTGGTTCCAATTATTCCACTGGCCTGTGACCTCATGTGGTTTAAAGTGGAAATAACATCTGAAGTGATCAACTATACTAGAACGTAAGTAATGTGTTGATGATCAAATAATAATTAATAATTGTTAATAATTTCACATATTATTGCTCCTGATTATAAGTCACCCCCTAGCCAAACTATGAAAAAAAACCTGCTACTTATAGTCGGGAAAATACGGTAATTTGGAATGCTGTCTTGGTGCCCTCTTTGCATTTGATAAAGCACGAAGCGGGCACATCTGAAATGTTTGTGTAATTCCTATCAGCTGGGAATGATCTCTCTCTCGGGCTGGAACTTCAGTCGACAGATATTCACACGTTATTTTGGCATGGTAGATTGATTTTTTTTTTTTTAAACTGCACTGACATGCATTTCTATACATCCTTGCTAGTAGAGGATGCTTATGCTAGGAAATAAACTGTTTACTTTTGTATTTTTGTTTTTCGATTTCAATATTTTGTGTTCACTCATACAGATGATAAAACAACAACAAATTCAGTTTCCTCAGGAAGGACTTGATTTTCCAGTCCAAAACTTATCAGGAGTGTTTGGAAATCATCAGTCATCCCATCCGCCAGTGTATGCAAGTGTCCTCCATAATCAAACCAACAAAACCTGAAAGACTTTTTGCAAACAATGACCTTGATCCACTTATGTTGGCATAATTTCTTTGGATTTTCCCACTTTATTTATTTTTCATCTTTCTTTGTTTCTGTTTTATCGCATATTCTGTGTCTACAAAAACATGCACTGATTTGAAACAAATTTAGAATGTGACTCTATTGTGAAATTCGTTCATACTTCATAGCTACAGATTAGTAGCATTGACAAATTTCCTGATAGCATTTCTGCCAGTGTGTCAGTGCACCATTTTTCTGAAAATGGTGGTCAAAATCATTAGCAGCTTGTGGAAACCAGGTCAGTAACAGTTCATCCCTCGAAGGAAAAAGAGGGCATAATGTGTACCGTAATTTCCGGACTATAAGCCGCGACTTTTTTCCAAAATTTTGGACCCTGCGGCTTATAGTCAGGTGCGGCTTATATAAGATTTTTTTCGTGATTTTTGTGATGACTTGATCACTTTTACTTAACACTATTATATACAGTAAAAGCTACAAAACAAACTGACAAATAACTCGTTTTCAAATCAGACGAGTAAAAACTGGTCAAATATTTAAAAAAAAGATATTATTAAAAGTGAAGACAATTTGCAATTCTAGTAATGACACACAAATTTGATATACAATTTGTCTTCGCGGGCCACATAGAATGATGTGGCGGGCCGTATCTGGCCCCCGGGCCTTGAGTTTGACACCTGTGCTCTAAACCCTTTCTCTTACTCTGCCATGTCACTCAGAGATTACACAAAGCAGTGGCGCTGTTTGGACCATCTGCATTGTATTAAAACCCGATCAATCAGCATTTAAATTCAATTCTTCTGACATTTTGCTCACCAAAAACAAGTTGTAATGAATGTGAACTTTTAATGCATTTTATTCAGAAGGTTACTTTGAACCTTAAACAGCGGCGCGGCGTATTTATGGATTATTACGGCCTCCGGCCTCCAGGGGGCGCTCTAGCAGGAAGCAAGCGCGAGACAGGCGAAGAAGAAATAATGCACCGAAGAAGACGCGCTAGTTTGTGTTTACATTTCGCGCATCACGCAGAACTCGATCAAGACGGACATTACTGAAAGGAAGCCTTTATACACAAACCGTCATCATGGGGGACAAAAGAAATACATATGATGCCGCTTTTAAGCCAAAGGCAGTCCATGTTGATGACATTATCTTGTGTCTACTCTGGAGCGTACTTATGGATTTTTACGGCCTCCGGTCTCCAGGGGGCGCTCTAGCAGGAAGCAAGAGCGAGACAGACAAAGAAGAGATAATGCGCCGAAGAAGACGTGCTAGTTTGTGTTTACATTTCGCGCATCACGCACACACCCGCATTCACACAAAGACAGGAAGCTTTTATACACAAACCGTCATTATGGGGGACAAAAGAAATGCATATGATGCCGCTTTTAAGCTATACGTGTCGCTCGCTAATTTAATGTAATTTAGCGCTTCGTGCATGAATAAGATTAGCATGAACAAACCCTCTTCACACTCGAAGAAATGCATAAAAGCGACGACGAAAGAGAGACTGAGAAAGTGTGAGGCGAAGGATATCTAACGCTATTCCAATCGGACACTAAGGAGGAAGACTTCGATGGTTTCAGTGCACAGGAGGAAGATGAAGACGGCTCTTTTTTTACTTTTACTGGTATGTTTTTTTTAACCAGCCCTGTTAGTGCTGTGCTACCGTGTTACCGCCGCGTCTCAGTGACTTTGCTGTGTTCCGTGTTGCTGCAGTATTACTGCCGCGTCACAGGCAGTGTTTGGAAAGAAATGCTAAGGCATGTTATTAAAGCTTTAAAAAAACTTTCTGTGTCCAGTCTTTCTTTGCTAATAACTCGCATGCACACTTCCGCGTTGCTGCGGTACTACTGCTGCGTCACAGGCAATGTTTAGAAAGACATGTTCAAGTATGTTATTAAAACGTTAAAAAGGCTTTCTATGTACTGTCTTTCTTTGTAAAAAAAACTCGTGTGCGCATGTGGTTTATAGTCCGGTGCGGCTTATATAAGAAAAAAACTCAAATATCCCTGAATTTTAGCTGGTGCGGCTTATAATCCGGTGCGGTTTATAGACCGGTAATTACGGTATTTATGCAATAAAACTTTTAATAAAATATTGTTGATAGGTAATGTATGGGCTTCGTCATTATGCCAATATGTTTGAATTGGTTTAGATATCATAGCATCAAATCAGGGAATGATCTTGTAGTGTTGAGACAAGTTGGAAGCCGCACCCTCTCTGCCTGGGTGTGTCTCAGCCACACCCAAGGAGGCAGGCTGTTGAGAGCACCAGGTGGGGTTAATTAAGAGGGAGAGTGTTGGAGCTCACGGTAACCTGCCATGATTTAGACAAGGCAGCATTTCCAAAGGGCAGGACTGCAGCGGAAAGCTTGGAAAACGAAGCAAAAGAAGGAGCCGGTGAGCCTTTGGACATTTGAATATGGGGCTACAGCTTACATCTGGGTGGCTTAGGAAATTAATATGTAAAATTGATATGGGTCATGGTTATGCTCAACATTATAGTGAAATTGTGGTAAATTATGTGGTGTATTCTAAAAAGTAAAAGCTAAAAAAAGAAATCGGGAAAAATGTTTGTATGTACTTACCAGGGTTGAAAGCTGTTTTGCTAAGTCATCCTGACTTAGTATTTAAAACCTAAGTATTTGATTTTGGATTGTATTGCTTAATTATGGTTTAGAGTTTGACCATCTATTTGTGTTTATTTTAAGGTTTTTCACCTGTGTCAACTGTGTCAACTGTGTTGGCTGTGTTTGGCTGTGTTTGGCTGTGTTTGGCTGAAGATGCAAATAAACCAAAGACAAGGAAAAAAAACCCAGTCATGATCACTGAGTGAAGTCCAGTTCAAATCCTTTTGTCCAAGCGCCTTTCAAGTGGGGAGCTGCAGTGTAACCCCACAAAAGTGTGGGCCACTTGACAGTGAAAAACCGGTGTGAAGACCGGAGTATCCTGAACAGCAACTGACCAGGCCTGGAAATCTAGAGGCCTGGTAACACGCTGAGTATCAGCTCACGCCAATTGAATCCTGGTGGGAAGGAAAGATGGCCGACTCACAGTCATTGGAGCAGCTCAAAGCCAAGAGGACGTCTGCAAAGCGGCAATTCTCTAGGCTGGCCAACAACATTGTCCGGATGCATGCCATAATGTCTGAAGAGGAGCTCAGAGACAGTTTCAAGACACTTATAATTGAGTCCAGCAAAGTCATGGAAGCAAATGAGGATGTGGAAACCCAGTACCTTGCAGAGATGGAGCTGGAGGAGGACCCCGATGAAGTTCCCAGTTTGAGCGAACAGCAAAAGGCCGATATTGTGAAAACTGCGGACGGGTGTGAGATGAAACTGAAAGAGCTGAAGGACCTCATTCAAAGGACACTCTGGGCTAACTTCGGAGAAGAGGAAGTGACGATGGCAGTAGAGGCTGCAGAGAAGAAAGTAAAGACTGTGATGTCCCTTGAACCTGATGGAAGTAAAGAGGCCTTTGACTTTCTGTTTGATTACATGGAAAGATTGATTAAGAGAGCAAAGGAGCTGCACACACAGTGGAAGTGTTGGGCCCCTCCCGCCAAGCAGAAAGACTTCCAACTGCGTGTGAGGGAGCTTGAAAGCATCATTCCCAAGTTAATGTCCAGAAAAGCATGGTTCATTGGAGCAAAAGCTAAAGAAGATGTTGAAAGAAGTGTAAGTGCAGCTTCCATCAGCTACCCAACAGCCATTAGGCTAAAGCCAACCCCCCTCCCCAAGTTCACTGGCATCAGGCGAGACTTTCATCGCTGGAAAAGAGACTGGGAGGCCCTTCAGAGGCAAGGAGAGCCCACTGGGTCAAAAGAAGTTAAAAAGTTCCAGCTCCTTGACAGTTTGGATGAGAAAATAATGAGAGATCTTCGGCTGATGACCTATAACACAGCAGACGACATCTTTCGGGTCCTGGAGAACCGGTTTGGAAGTCAAATAGCGATCGCCATTGAAATAGTGGAGGAGCTCCAGAGACTTCCAGCTGTTAGAGGCAACCAGCCCAAGAAAGTTGTTGAGCTCATCCAAGCTGTTGGAAAAGCCCTTCAAGATCTGAGTGACCTTGGTGAAATTGATGCTTTAAAGAATCCTCTGGTGACAAAGTCAATAGAAAGCAAGCTTCCTGATGCATTGAAGAAAGAGTGGCTTCTCTATGCAGCTGGGAGAAGTTGTCCTGATCCAGAGAAGCGGTTTGACAGTCTTCTGACCTTCCTCAAGAGTCAAGAAAGCATTTATGAACAGCTGGACCAGTTGAGGGATGAAGAGCCATCATCCAGGAGAGAGCGGCCTGAGCAAAGGCAAGCCAGAACTAGAGCCTCAAGCCAGTCAAGTAGCCACCTCTCAGGATGCATCATCTGTGGGGACAGTAAGCATAAGAGGAAGCTGTATTTCTGCAAGAAGTTCCGGGTGCTCAGGCTCACAGAGAAAAAGAAGGCAGTGCGGAAATTGGGCGCCTGCTGGAAATGCCTAGAGATCCATGATGGTGATAATCACTGCAGGACAACATTCCTGTGTAAAAATCCTGAGTGCGAGGATCAACGAGAGCATCATTTCTACCTGTGTCCCAATGCTGAACCATCCAGAGGCAGCATGGCCCAAAGGAGGAGCAAAGGCAGCACAGTGGGAGGTGGCGAGAAGGGTTACACCGAGGCCCAGGAAGAATTCTTCAAAAAGCTCTCACCTGAATTAGTCCAACAGTGCCGGGACGCATTCTGCAACACAGTAGCAAGAACCTCCCACGCTGCGAAGACGCACTCAAGTCTCCTGGCAGAGAGCGGCCTAGTGGAGTGGCCGGTCATCATGATGCTGCTGGAGGTAACTGCCAATGCTGGGCAGAAAATTGGGACTTTGATCGACCTAGCATCCGATACCGACTATATCACCCATGAGGCCGCAGGGCAGCTCAATCTTAGAAGTGAAGACGTCACGCTTGTGGTTCATGGCGTGGGAGGCATGAAAGTCTTGGTCAAAACCAAACGATACCTCCTAAAAATCTGTATCACCACCCCAAAAGGCACTCTCAAGTCCCACCAGCTAGTTTGTTATGGCTTAGACAGCATAGCAGACATCCACAGGCATGTGTCAGCCGGAAAACTGCAAAGGTTCTTCCCAGACATCCCACTTAGTGACCTGACAAGACCAAAAGTGATCCAGCTTCTTATAAGTCACAAAGAGGGGCAGCTGGCTCCACAGAAAATCCGCACGGTGGGGGACCTCGTGCTGTGGGACGGACCACTAGGGAAAACAGTTGCAGGCACCCATCCTGAGTTGTTTGAGGAGGTCACTGTCTCAGCCCGCACGTCAAGGACGCACTTTGCTAGATCTATGAGGACTGCTGCTGTGATGTATGAAGAACACACCTGCAAAGTCCCCATTCAACCTCAGAGATCCCGCGTCAAGCAGCTGCTGTGCGAAGTGAAATAACAAGTGGAGTTCTGGTTCGGAGACATCAACCTCCACAAGGACCGCTTTCTGAGAAAGCTCATTGACGAGTCGGATGACGGCTATGTTGATTTATCCGTGGTGGCGAGCTTCAATCGCATGAAGAAGCTGACGAGCGACACTAAACTGATCGCCCGGGCTCTGAAGAATTCTTCCGTACTGGAGGTGAATTTAGAGGGTGATAAAGTGAGACGGCAACTTCCCATCGGAGATGTTCCACCTGACGTGGACAGCCGCACAGTCTACGTGGAGCTCCTGCCCAAGGACGTGACTCACAGCTGGATCGAGAAGGTCTTCTCTAAATGCGGGACCGTCGTTTACGCCAGCATCCCCAGATACAAAACCACCAACGATCCCAAAGGCTTTGCCCTTGTGGAGTTCGAGAACCCAGAGCAAGCCCAAAAAGTCATTGAGATGCTCAATAACCCTCCTGAAGATGCTCCTAGGAAGCCGGGAATATTTCCCAAGACTAAGAAGGGGAAGCCCATCAAGATGACTGAAGACAATCCATCTTCAGGTGGCGGCGGGGAGGAAGAGAAGAAAAAGAAGAAGAAAAAGAAGCTGCTGCCAGAGGAGGCCAAAGTGGCGCCGATGGACGCCGAGCCGCCAGTTCTGCAGCAGCAACAGCAGAAGAAGAAAAAGAAGCAGCAGCAAGGCTCAGATGCCGCAAGTCAGAAGACGACGGGTAAAATCTCGGAGAAGAAGAGACGCCGCTCGCGGGTGGTGGACGAATCGGAAGCGGCGCTGCCCGCCAAGATTAGGAAGCTCGAGGAGAACGATGAGGTCGAGTTTGAGAGCAATCCGCCACTAGAGGGCGAGCATGGGAAAGAAAACCAAGAAGACCCGCTGGTCAATGCCAAAGAGAGTGTTGGGAAGATGCAGAAGAAAGTAGTTACATCTGCACTCTCAAGAGCTCAGGTAAAGAAAGACCCACCAGATCTGGAGTGCCGGAGGCCACCTGCTGGCATTGCTGCCCGAAACCTGGTGGATGAAAGACGGTTCAGCAACCTGACCCGCCTGGTTAAGGTTGTCGCCCAGGTCTGGAGGGCAGCAAAGCATTTTGCAGCTCGAAGTAGGGGCCTGGAAACGCTAAAGTGGGAGGCAGTTTCATTGGGTGGAGTTATTACTGTGACAGAACGTCAAGATGCTTTAAGAGATCTTTTTCTGGCTGCACAAGAGGGCGTGACCTTTCCAACCACCACAACAGACTGGCTGGTAGTCTTCAAGGAGGAAAAAACTGGGTTATTGGTTTGTGGTGGGAGAGTCCAGGCTTTCAATGAAGACAGGGTTAGTGTTCCCCTTTTACCATACAGTGCTTGGATTTCAACATTGCTGGTTCGTGAAGCCCACAGAGAAGGTCACGAGGGAATTGCTGCGACTCTGCTGAAAGTGAGAAAGAGAGCATGGGTCATCAAGGGACGACGAATTGCTCAAAAGGTCATTGATAACTGTGTGATCTGCAAGAAAGCTAGAGCTAGAAGATGCCAGCAAGTGATGGGTGATCTGCAAGAAAGCTAGAGCTAGAAGATGCCAGCAAGTGATGGGTGATCTGCCCCAGGAGAGAACCAGGCCGGCAGCTCCATTTGAGTTCACAGCAGTTGACCTGTTTGGACCATATCAGGTCAAGGATGATGTGAGGAAAAGAGTCAGGTTGAAAGAAGGAGACATTGTTTGGCTGTGTGACCAAAATGCGTTGAGGGGCCACTTTAAGCTTGGGAGAGTCATCAGTGTCAACCCAGACTCCCGTGGCATCGTACGGGATGTGACACTCAGAGTTGTGAGAACCTCCTGCGCCCCTGAGATTAGACCCACAACATCAGCATCCAAGCATCCTACATCCAGCATCCAGAGGGATCATCAGTCCACAATTCTTCACCGGGATGTCCGACGACTGGTGGTTTTGCTACCAGTGGAAGAGCAGACAGAAAGCCCAAAATAGAAACCCTGACCACAAGTCATTGTCTGCGATCTTTCCAGCGGTTTCCGTGGGAAGATCGAGTGGGAGGTGTTGAGACGAGTTGGAAGCTGCACCCTCTCTGCCTGGGTGTGTCTCAGCCACACCCAAGGAGGCAGGCTGTTGAGAGCACCAGGTGGGGTTAATTAAGAGGGAGAGTGTTGGAGCTCACGGTAACCTGCCATGATTTAGACAAGGCAGCATTTCCAAAGGGCAGGACTGCAGCGGAAAGCTTGGAAAACGAAGCCAAAGAAGGAGCCGGTGAGCCTTTGGACATTTGAATATGGGGCTACAGCTCACATCTGGGTGGCTTAGGAAATTAATATGTAAAATTGATATGGGTCATGGTTATGCTCAACATTATAGTGAAATTGTGGTAAATTATGTGGTGTATTCTAAGAATAAAATAACTGGTCTCACTGTTTTAATACTTTTTGAAGGTGAGTGAATGGACGTATTTCTGCATGCCCAACTATACATACATACCCTTCCCCCCGTTTTCACTTGCAAATGATGCTCAGCAGAGCTTCCCTTGTGCTGTTGTCGAGCAGCAGGAGGACAGGAAACAAAGTTGCTCTTGCCCGGCCGGCCATGAGGACTGTTGGAGAGAGAAGACATGACCCAAATATGTCTGGTTGTGAACAAGGTTTAGTTGTATCACTTTAAATGTCTTTGGAATGTGATAATTTCTACTGTGGTGACTACACTACGATTCTAATAAATAAATGAGGTAAAACAACAACAAAATGACTTTGTGTGGCTTTGGATTTATTAAAGCGATATACTGGAAGCATGTTGAAAAAGGTAAATGTACTCCTGTGCGGTACAGGGTAAGAGTGTACAGTATACAGGACAGTGAGTTGAATTCCAGGCCTTTTCCTGCACATGGAGCTAATCTCTG
Source organism: Syngnathus scovelli (assembly GCF_024217435.2). Classification (NCBI taxonomy): domain Eukaryota; kingdom Metazoa; phylum Chordata; class Actinopteri; order Syngnathiformes; family Syngnathidae; genus Syngnathus; species Syngnathus scovelli. Next base: position 13,743,329 of record NC_090851.1, on the reverse strand, counting down.
ATTTTCCCTCTCTATTACTTATCTTTCATCTTGTGAGAAATAGAGTCCTTTGCCAAGCCCACTGGCTATGGAAAAACAATTTAACTGGAATTAATTTGTTTCCCCTCCCTCCTCCTCCTTCCATCCCCGACATTGTTGTCTTTCTTTGTGCCTCAGAGTTTTCATGTAAGAGTTTATATTTTGTTTCAGTACTTCCATGATCAGTCACAGTTCACAGGGTTCAGCCTGAGGTTCATGACAGGTTTAAGGCCTCCAGATATGTTTAGATTCTCAATGGGGTTTTTGTCTGTGTTTCTTTGTTAGTTACCTTTTTTTTTTTTTTTTAACTCGGTTGATATTTTTGATATGTGGAATGTCACATCTCATATTCCAGACGTATCTTCTTTGTCACATAAGTATTTGTCCTGCTCTGCACCATTGTAGTTTAGGAGGTAAATGACAGAAACCAATTGCTTGAGGGACCCCTGATCACTTTTGATCAGGTGATCGCTGATCACCTCCCATCTCGCCCGCAAGGCAACCTCGATTGCGAGAGATGTGAGTCACCCGGCTCACTCTTTGTTTGACCTTCTGCCCTCTGGGAAGAGGTACAGGAGCCTGCGCTCCCGCACCACTAGACTCGCCAACAGCTTCTTTCTCCAGGCTGTTAGGACCCTGAACTCGCTACCCCCTTCTGCGTAGCGTGCGGCACTGTTGCGCTATTTTCTGGAATGTCTGCTGTACGCTCACTTGCTCCTTTTTGCTCCTCTTATTTATTTATTTGTTGTGTTATTTATTCATTATTTATTCAGCACGCTGTTGTTTACTTGATTGTCTGTTGTGGGCCATGTCTTGTCACCGTGGGATAGAGGGGAACGAAATTTCGGTTTCTTTGGGTGTCTTTGGCATGTGGAGAAATTGACAATAAAGCGGACTTTTGACTTTTTGACTTTTTCCACTCTAGCCGGAATGTTTCCAGTGCTATTTATATGAAACCTCAAGCTTAACAATCAAGAAGCCCACTTGGCTATAGAGTCCTATACATTTCCCAAAGATATTTCAACTCAAAACATGACAGAATAACAGTAATGGCAGGGCAGAATAATCTATGGGCCATTTCTCTTTTGTGTGCAGACCAAAGCAGGAATATTAACAAACAAAATCAATCCACAAGTCCCAACTATTATTATTGTGTGGAAAATACTAATTTGCCTGCAGTAGCTTGAGTGATTTGTGGCAGTGAACATTCTATCCTATGTGTCTTAAAGGGGAATATTGACATTGTGTTGTAATCAGAATAAATTCGTGAAGGTTTGACATCTCACTTCATATAGCATGAACATATGACCAACATTCCAGAATTATTTTCTGGGCATTTACATATGGGCATGACACACGAATTAGAAAATGTTACATTTTGTGATAAGCTATATATATTTTATGTGAGTAAAACGTGTAAAACATGAAACACGTCACTGCCATGTTTATGTTGTTACCCAGGTGTGGGCTTTTTCATTGACTATTCAAACATTAAATAACGTTGAATGTCTATGCTCAGTTTCAAGATTCAAAAAGTTTATTGGCCATGTTTGGGCATGCCAAACAAGGAATTTGACGCCGGTAGATCTCAGCCTCTGTTCAACATTTAGGTGACTAACAACACACAGGACATGTGCAAAAATTGACAATTATTCTTAAACATCCCCTGATCTTAAACTCCCAGGAGTTCAAGTTTTTAAATTAGAGTGGCGACTGAGAGCCCGGCCTTCTATTCCAACATCAGTGTGTGACCTCACAAATGCGGTTCTGAAAGGTCACAAATATTCATAAACAGTCACTGCTACATTTAGAAGAGCAAATTGTGAAAAAGCATCATATTAAACCCTGCTGATCAGTGGAATGGAGTGAGATGATGTTTACATTTCTATGCGAGTTAAGGCAGGTGAGCAAATAAGCCATCTGCACATCTCATCTGCGCATGCGTGAGAATAAAGTGTAAAACAAAAGGCTACCAAACAACACACGGTTTTATGTAAGTGGATATTTGTATGTGTCTGCCTCATGGTATTGTTGGATTTCCTCAATAGGGAGTGCGCCAGTCGCAATAATGCTAATACCAACTGTCTTCGCCCAAATTACTCAATGCATGATAGTTTTTCTTCTGATTAAGGACGCTATTTATACACGATAAAAAAACATACACACCGCTTTTTCTACCCTGCTGAAGCTCGTGCCCGCGTACTCTACTCCTGGGGTCATGACACTTATATAGTAGCCTGCCAATGTTACAACTCTAAAGACACGTATGTATATCGGTTGAGGTCTCATCAGCATCCTTGGGCGTCTGTTACTCAGGCGACTGCCTTTCTGTCCGGGCTCCACATACTTGTGTGTCTCAGACACAAAGGCGACCCACCTTCGCTGTCACCATGGGGTTGTTCTCCCCTCCCGTCAAGATTTCCCTGCAAACATTTAACTTATTTAATCTCCAAAATAGTTATGCTGATTATGAACAAACTGTTTACTGATAATATTAAAAAATGTTCAAAATACTTTCAGACCTCATTGTCTATTTGGTATTTCAGAATGCTTTATCAGGTCTTAGCTCATCGTCTGTCATACTGACTTTCTAAAATGTGCAGGCTGCTAATGTTGTCAGAGTATAGTATGTACACAAAATAATTAGTACATGCGTATACAGGTAAAATATATTAATACATATAAACACATGGACTTTGAACCAATGGATATGTTGGTTTTTTTTACAGGAAATTTGACTAATATCCCTTCAGTACACTTTAAAGCTTGATTAAAAGGATTTAAGCCTTAAGTGACAAATGACAAGTGCACTATGTGCCATGTTTAACTGCTCTATAAGGCAAGAGACTGCTTGACGATAAACACCCCCCTACCCAGCCTCCGCGGCCAAAGACATCGTGGGCTGAATCTCCCTATTTTTCACAACCTAAAGTTGGCAACTGTGTAATAGAATTTAGAGGCGTAAACGTTGTGCACAAAAGAAAAAAAAAACCCACAAAGCATCATAAACCTCAGTTCCTTTTTTTTCCATGACAACTAAATCATGAACCAAGTAAGTCATCAATATTTGTTTTCATTTTGTCTTTTTTTGTTTCATGGTGGGTGATCCTAATATGCCGTCATCGTATCGCACTGTGCGTGAATGAATGGAAAAATTTACTCACGCTGTCTCATATTTTAGGGGCAAAATGCAACAATTTAGGGGCAATCTGGATTCCTGCATACAGAAGGTTCAGAGTTTGCTGCTGTTGTCAAACGTGTAGTTTGGAGTTAGTATTCCGTCCGTCCGTCCGTCCGCCCGCCCACCCACCAACCCATCCATCCATCCATCCATCCATCCATCCATCCATCCATCCATCCATCCATCCATCCATCCATCCATCCATCCATCCATCCATCCATCCATCCATCCATCCATCCATCCATCCATCCATCCTCTAAGCTTTTTTTAAATACACACAAACCTTTGCTAATGCTAATGTTAAAAGAGATTCCTGGACAGTTCACTAAATGGTCGGGACTTATGAATAAATTGCACGCGTGCGTGCTTGTGTGCGCATATTCCCGCTGGGAACATCCATGGAGGGTGCGCGCATCTGTGCCATCTGACTGCCTGAGTCAAACCACCACAGTGGAACATTACGCCAAAAAAAACAACAAAAAAACAACAACGAACGACTGCTTGTGTTACTGTTGTTTTTGGCTTTTGTCGTTGTGCACCACTCGCAAAACAACGTCGCGGTTGACGCCTGCCCCTACCCCCCCCCCCCCCCCCCCCCCATCCATTTTGCTCTTCTGCAATATTAAATCTGCTCACGACACGAGAAAGTCAGGTCCATCCGGACGGGAAGTGAAGGAGTTCGCTGGTTTTCCCCAACTCGTATACACATGGATGTCGCAACTGAGAAAGCGATGTATCTGTCGGGTATCCGTTTCCGGAATTGTCCAGCGCAAGATATGGCCAAGCCAAAGAAATCGAAAGCGAGGCGGAGAAGGCGGAAAGAGTTGATTCTTATACAGTTATGCTTGTTCGGAGGTTTCCTTCTCGTCTTCAAGGGGTTGTCCCTCTTAGTTGACGGTCCAGGTGAGGATGGAATGTTTTTTCTTGTTTTGTAGTGAGCGATAAGCAAATTGAGTGATTGTAAAGCAGTGTAGAAAATGCAAGCATGGGTTAATGGATGGATAACTCTCAAATGTATCAATTAAAATGCATTATGCCCGTCTCTGATGCGGCTTTAGTTATAAACAGCAATGTGTTTTACAACATGTTTGCATGAAGCAGATATAAATTAACCTCGAGAGACAACTACTCAACTTGGTTAAAAAATTAAATTAAAACACACTGGCAGATCCCCGACCAATACAGGTCGAGATGATCACGACTTAATATATCGGCTCCTGCGTTGCTTCTGTTGGCAGTGGTACAACACAGGATATCTCATTTGATAATCTCCAGGATCAACTAATCGTAAATATATCGCTACAGTGACGATACACATAAACTACCTCTTTAAGTGGAAGAACTTTAACACAAAGCAAAAAAGAATCAAGGGCACACCAAAGAATCAAGAGCACAGTTTTGTGACAAACATGCATGCATACAGTAGTAGCAACACACTAACTAATTGAACGTTCATAGCAGGGGTGGCCATGGTCACTCTCTGGCCACAATGACCCACCAGATCATAGCAATTTGTTCAAATCTGACACTTAAAATAAAATAATCATTTTAAAAAAACTCATCATAAAATAACTCCTTTTCTACAGGTAGAACCTGCACCATTTTGATACAGTCCCATTTAATCTTACCCATTTTTTTTAACCTACTCAACAATATATTATGATGAATTCTATCAAACACTACACTGAGATCCAATAAGATTAGCCCCCACATCATTTGTGTTTAATTAAAATAAGACATCTGCTTTTACTTTGGAAAATAACGACCATCAATCAATCCTTCATGTGTGATAATATTGCTTATTTGTTTTTTGATCACTAAATAATACCAAACAAACAAAAATAATTGTTTGATAAACAGTAATTGGGGAAAATGTTTTTAAGGTACTTTAATGCAAATAAAATTGTATCAGATCAGTCCATTAATCGATGGAATAATTGATAGAATAATTGATTCTAAAATAGTCAAGAGTGACAGCCCGAGTCATCACAAAATAAAAGTGATAATCAAGGTATTTACCTTGACTGTCATGAACTTGGAGCTTGCAAGTTCTACGGTCGATTTTAAGTTTTGGCTCTAGCATTGATCATGCCCCTGAAAGGGGGAGAGAAATTATGAAAAGTCTACAGGTCCATTACTGATAGGGGCCTTAGAAAACAGCAATTTTAGTTGGAGGCATTGAAGTTGTAGGATCCAGATCCCGGGCAGTGCCCCTTCTGCTTATGTACAATGAGGTGCAGCCTCTCCACTTGGGTGTTAAATGCATTTATCTTGTCCTTATTGTGTTCTTGTTAACTCTTAATTAGATAGCTGGAAGATCAATTCAAATGAATTATTTATAACTTGCTTAATGAAGCTCTGCCTAATTGAGCTTGATACTGCGGAACAGGAAGCAGGGCACTCAGCGGCTCCTCACAGGGACCCATTAATCATTTCTACAATCCTTTATCCATGTACACGATTGTAAATCAGGGTGGGAGGCAGGGAAGGGGCAAACATTTGAGCACTGGCACACACGCAAGCCTCTTCCATTGTTGTTGTGTGATGCAGTGAAGGTGAGGCCAGGTAAGAAGTTCATTCATGCCCAGAGTGCAATATAATAATTTAGATTTTTAATTCAGTGACCCCTGTCCCATAGGCCTGTCTTGTAATTGGCAATTGTGAGGAAGCCCTCCTACTGAGCTCTCCCAAGTACTGCGTGAAGTAAATTCACTGGTGTTGCGTTTGAAGAATGTGCAGATATACTAGTCTCCAGGGAATACTTATCTTTTGTTCATTGTGATATTTTGTTTTTTCGGAAAATCAATTACTTATCGTCTTACTATCAGGTTTAAATTGAAAGAATGCATGTTTACAGCATCATAATTAATTATTGTTTATTGACAACAATTATGACTGTTTATATAATTATTATTTCGTGTGATATTTCATTAGTCTTTCTGGCTATTTTCTCTTGAACAAAATCAACATTTTGGAGACAATCACCAATCAGAAATAAAATCAATAACTGATCTGATCAGAAGATGGATTGGCACCAGGCTAGCACAATATTCACGTATAATTGATGCCCATTGAAATGCATTGAGAATAATAATCATAAAATCCTAAAACTTCTTGAAATAATTTTGAGAGGGTGTTGTTGGGGGAGAGAGCTCACTGGATGGCAAAAGAGCTATCTGATTATCCCACTGTTGTCATTCATACAACAGATTAAATCATGGCTTCCTGCAAATATATCATCTTTGTGTTGAACTAAACAAGCCCTAATTTACCCCAATTTGTGACAAAATTGAGACAAGATCAATATGTCAGTATGACATTTTCATTGGGTAGTTAACCGTGAGTTAATGAAAAACAGGTACATTAGGTCAACAAATGTTGGAAAACACTGTTCAAGTTATAAATACGGCTCAAGTTATTTAATTCTTATGGAATGCACTGATGACTGATGTGATGTGTCTCCAAGGATACCGACTCAACACGCTAGTCTCGCTGTTAATTCTGGCATCTGAAAAAGGTACCTGAAGCGCACGTATATTTGTCTTTTTAAGTTCCTGGCGGGCATAGAAAATATTCGCTCTACCAATGGTTCATACACATGCAAAGAAAAAAGAGCACTGAAGCAGATTGCTGTTGCCAATGCAATCAGGCGTACTTCTTGGCTTGCATTAGTGTTATTGTACACTGCTGTGCCTCATTCGTAAATGAGAAAAAAAAGAGTTGCACAACAAGTGAACCGAATTAAAACAGTCAAACCGAGCCATTTAAAATGTTTTTTTTTTTTTTTTTTTTTTTAATGCAGCACGACTGAATGTTGATGATGTTCAAAAGGCAAACACACATGTAAATAACATTGTATTGAGCCTTGGAAAAAAAGATTTCCAATTTATTTATCAAGGAATGATTCAATGTCATGTCATATTATTATTATCATTCATAATATGACCTCTTGACAGCCTAACTGGTTTTATTCTCATTGTTTATCAATTTTGAAGTGATGTAAAGTTATTAGTATAGTTTCATATTTTTTCCACTTGATGATTCCTTACTATCACTGTGTTCCTTTGTTTCTTTTTCTTCTGAAGCCATGACACAACGCACTGTGAAAAAAATCTGTGAGGCAGCGAGGTTGTGAAAGATGAGTAGTGATATAGCGAGAGATACCATTGTTTTTATGCCGGTCATATCATTTTAGTTTATTGTATTTATCCGCCACAACTTAAGGGCCGGTCCATGAAAATATTGTCTGACATTAATCCGGTCCTTGGTACTTGCATGGCAAGGTGAATAACCTCACCAGCTCGTCTGCAAGTTTGTTTTGTTGTGCGTTAAATGAAATCAAAGGGAACTGAGAATCGTGTCACGTGACAGCGATCTCTCTGGGACTGCACTATAAGGCCACTTTGATGTTGCTGAAGTGTTCTTGGATGCAGAGTGAAAAACGGTTAAGGTCAATTCTAACAAATTAATTGCTCATGTTACATGTAGCTTGTGTGCTCATCAAAGTTTAATGAGTTAGCTAACCTTCAAAATTCCCCTTGTGACAAGAAAAGTACAGGTGGACGTCTACCAAATGGGTGTGAACCGTTTGGTTAATATTTGAGACCTTGAACGAACCCTGAAAAATTCGTACATGAATTGCATGAATCGTACATGCTTTTCGAAAACACTCGCAGTTTCTCGCCACTCAGTGGGGTAGGCCGGGGGCTTCAGGAGACAGTGTTAGAAAATCCAATGCCACGCGACAGGATTAAAACCCCAAACATTTCAACAACAAAATCATTGCATTGTTAAAAGATTTGTCTGTGATACAGAAAACAAAGAGGTTAATTTAAGATATATGTGTAATAATTAAAGTTTGTTTCAGGTAAAATGCATGGTATAAAGAGAGGGACTGTTAAAAAGAAATATTTTTTTTGATACCTCTTTTCTGAATCTCCAAGAGGCACAATGCAGTATCCTGACAAGGAAAAATGTTTGCAAAGGGTTCAGAAATACAGAGACTAATTTTCAAACAGTTATACTCACTTATGATTAAATGCGTCGGTCATCATTTCCTACTGAGTTGCAACCTCAGCAAGGAGGGGGAGGACCTGAACTTTCAGCCAGAATAACGTGTTCTGAGATAATAGGTCCCTTTGGGCCAGGATAATTCCAAATTGAGATTCCTGGCCCCTTAAGGCCTCCTTCACACCAAGCAGCAAAAACGATCGCTATTGACACTGGACATGAACAAAAATGCTTTTGAAAAAAAAGAAAACAGAAATAAACTGAAACCATGTTTTACGTTTCCAAAATCAACTAAAACTTACTATAATTACAATGAAAATGTCTATTATCATCTTTAGCAATTAAATGAATACACCAGCCTTTGGGGTTGATTTTAAATGTATTAAACAGCTCTTGGCAGCACTGGTTAGCACATCTGCCTCACAGTGTGGAGGTTGTGGGTTCGATTCTGGCTCTGGCCTTTCAGCGTGGGGTTTGGATGTTCTCTCCGTTCCTGCGTGGGTTTCTTCCGAGTACTCCGGTTTCCTCGCACATCCCAAAAAACATGCATGGTAGGCCGACAGCACCTAAATTGCTCGCAGTGTCCCCTGCCATTGGCTAGCAACCCTTTCATGGTGTCCCTTGCCTACTGACCAATGTCAGCTGGGAGAGGCTCCGGCACGCCCGTAACCCTCATGAGGAGAAGCAGTTGAGAGGATGGATGGATGGATGGATGGATGGATGGATGGATGGATGGATGGATGGATGGATGGATGGATGGATGGATGGATGGGAAAAATAGGTAAAAAAGTGCTTTCATTTTTTGGTTCATATATGAAAAAAATACATAGGCTACAGTACCTTCAGAAAATTGTACACTACACTGGAGTGTCATGCGGTCGCGTTTATTTTTCCGGTTTTCTGTCTCGTCGGTGTCGTAACTTTACTTCCTGTTTTATTTTGTCATCCCTTCTGTTTCAGTTCGTGTTTCCTTCCTCGGTGTTTGGTTGTCTTGTCTTCCCCGATCCCGATTGTGGCACCGGCGTGATTGGCGATAATTGTCAGCACCTGCCTCCCAGCCCTTTTGTGTGTATTTAGTCCGCGTCTTCCCCTTGTCTTGTGCCAGTGTGTCTTGCCTCGTCCCGACCACCAGCGATTCTTTGACGTCCGAGCTCTCAGTAAGATTCCTCCTTTTTGTCTCGCCACAGAGCGACGCTTTTTGTTAGTACCTTGATCCCCATAGCCTTTTTGTCTCGCCACAGAGCGACACTTTTTGTTAGTGCCTTGATCCCTATAGCCTTTTTGTCTCGCCCCAGTGCGACGCTTTTTGTTTGAACTCTTTGCCACGTGTTTCCCTCGCAAGAGGCGTTTTGAGTTGTACTTTTGATCAGTGTGTGTGCTGGAATAAATCAGAGAAAGAAACGACTCTGCATCCGAGTCCTCCGCCTTGTTCCCTGCCTGACAGTACACACTGGCCAGACATGGACTCGGCAGAGTCGGAGCACCTGTGCGCCGCAGTGCGCTCCCACGCCTCACAGCTCGCCCAGCACCAGAGGGAAGTGGGCAATTTGGGCGAGGAAATCCGAGGGCTCGCTAAGAGTCAAGAAGATTTCAGAGGGGCGGTCGCCACCCAAGTAGCAAAGCTGGGTCAACAAATGCAGGACGTGCTCTCGCTCTTAAACCCGGGACCAGCAGCGACCTCCAGTACACCCGCTGCTTCCCCAGTGACTCCCCTTGCCGTAGCTCCCATGACCGGCGGTGCCAGACTGGCTCCTCCAGAACGCTACTCCGGCGAACCCGGCCTTAGCCGGGCCTTCATTACTGAGTGCGAGATGCATTTTGAGAGGTCCCCAGCGGATTTCCCCACCGAGCGCTCCAAGGTGGCCTACATGGTATCGTACCTGAAGGGAAGGGCCCGCACGTGGGCCACCGCGGAATGGGCCAGGGATTCCATCTCCTGTCGCTCTCTCCCCGCTTTTATCGGGGCTCTGCGAACGGTGTTCGACCCAATCTCCGCTGACCGAGAAAAGGCTCGCCAACTCTGTCAGATAGCCCAGGACAAGAGACCGTCGGAGATTACGCCATCCGTTTCCGCACGCTGGCCGCGGAGTGCGGCTGGAATGCGACGGCGCTGTATGACATCTTCCTCCGAGGCCTTTCTGTATCCATACAGGATCAGCTAATTCCCCTAGATCTTCCCACCGATCTTGACGCCCTCATCGCTCTGGCTATCCGCACCGACAACCGGCTGCAAGAGTCGAGGAAGCACCGAAGCAGGAACGCCCCCGCCTTCGTGCCAGTAGCCGTTCCTTCCGTCCTAGACGTGAACCACCCCAGGCCGGACGGGGATCGGCAGCACCAGGAGCCAGAACCGATGCAGTTGGGCAGAGCAAAGTTGACAGAGGAGGAGAAGTTACGACGACGCCGGGAAGGAAGATGCTACTACTGAGGTGAGCTCGGACACCTCCTCCTCTCTTGCCCGGTGAGGAGAACCCTGAAGGTAAGCGCCTTCTCTGCGGCTCTGTCCCCGGGGCGAGTGCTCCCCAAGGGCAGGATTACACAGCTGGGAAAAGAAATAGAACTTGATGTGCTAATAGACTCAGGAGCGGATGAAAGCTTGATAGACTGGGCATTTGCTCGCCGATGGGGGGTAAAGACTGACCTGCTGAACACTCCCGTGAACGCCAAGGCACTCAATGGACAGGCACTTTTTGAGGTAACCCACATAACAGAACCTGTCTCACTGTCCATTGGGCCCCACCATGAGAATATACGACTACATGTCGTGACCTCCCCAATGAACCCCCTCATTCTCGGGTATCCATGGCTTCAACGCCACAACCCCGCTATAGACTGGGGATCAGGGGAAATAACGGGATGGGGGCCCAACTGTCATGATTCCTGTATCAAGTCTAACCCGCGCGCTGTGCCTCCTGCTCTAGACGCGCAAACTCCAGACTTAACCGGGGTTCCTGCGTGTTACCACCAATGGGCCGAGGTATTCAGCAAGGCCAAGGCTACCTCTCTACCCCCCCACCGTCCCTATGATTGCGCCATTGAACTCCTGCCGGGTTCAACCATACCCAAGGGGAGGCTTTATTCTCTTTCGGGACCTGAAAAGCAGGCCTTGAACGATTATATAGACTCCTCCCTGCAAGCAGGATTGATTCGACCATCATCGTCGCCTGCGGGTGCGGGGTTCTTTTTCGTGGGCAAAAAGGACGGCACCCTACGTCCCTGTATTGACTATAGCCCCCTCAATCAGATCACAATCAAAAACCGGTATCCGCTCCCACTGATGTCGACCGTGTTCGACCAATTACAGCAAGCCCGGGTGTTCACAAAGTTAGATCTGCGCAACGCATACCATCTAGTGCGCATCCGGGAAGGGGACGAATGGAAGACGGGGTTTAACACACATCGAGGACACTTTGAATACTTAGTAATGCCATTTGGCCTCACCAATGCTCCCGCGGTGTTTCAGGCCATGATAAATGATGTTCTGAGAGACTGTTTGGACCGATTTGTGTATGTATATTTGGATGATATTTTGATTTATTCCCCGGATCTGAAGACCCATAGGTTTCACGTCGAGACGGTGCTGCGACGACTCCTTGCACACCAACTGTACGTTAAGGCCGAGAAAAGTGAATTCCACACGAACACCGTATCTTTTCTCGGTTTCATCGTAGCCCCGGGCAAAGTAGAGATGGACCCGGCGAAAGTTAGCGCGGTAACGGAATGGCCTACCCCTGACTCCCGCAGAAAGGTGCAGCAATTCCTGGGCTTTGCCAATTTTTATAGGCGGTTCATCAAGGGCTTCAGTGCCACGGCGGCTCCCTTGCATGCGCTAACGTCCCCTAAGGTTCCCTTCCGCTGGTCGGCGGAGGCGGCCTTCCAGGAGCTGAAGAACCGCTTCAGCACCGCTCCCATCCTCACGCTTCCCGACCCGTCACGACAGGTGGAGGTGGACGCCTCCAATCGAGGAGTAGGGGCCATTCTATCACAGAGAGCCAAGAGCGACAACAAGCTCCATCCGTGCGCGTTCCTGTCTCGACGGCTGACGCCAGCCGAACAGAATTACGACGTGGGAGATCGCGAACTGTTGGCAGTGAAACTGGCATTGGAAGAATGGAGACATTGGTTGGAGGGAGCACAGCAGCCCTTTTTGGTCTGGACAGACCATAAGAATTTAGAACACATTAAGTCAGCTAAGAGATTGAATTCTCGCCAAGCCCGCTGGTCACTTTTTTTCAATCGATTTAACTTTACTCTGTCTTACAGACCGGGAACCAAAAACACCAAGCCTGACGCCCTCTCCCGTGTCTACAACCCAGATCCAGAAGTTAAGAAGCCTCAATCCATTCTGCCTCCTCATTGCCTGGTAAGAGCAGTGACCTGGCCTATCGAAGGCCTGGTACAGTGGGCCAATGGTAACGAGCCACCCCCTAGTGGTTGCCCTGAGAACAGACTATTTGTCCCCGATCAATTACGATCCCAAGTCGTCCATTGGGCTCACACCTCCAGACTCTCCTGTCATCCGGGCATGCGCAGAACCCTGTTTGTCGTCCAGCAGCGATTCCGGTGGCCCTCCATGAGGGCAGACGTCAGAGAATACGTCGCAGCCTGTCCCGTCTGCGCCCGGAATATGAACTCCCACGGCGCCCGTATGGGGTTGCTGCATCCCCTACCCATTCCTTCGCGTCCGTGGGCAGAGATATCCATGGACTTCGTCACCGGGCTTCCGGCCTCAAATGGGCGAACAACCATACTCACGGTGGTAGACAGATTCTCAAAGATGGCTCACTTTATCGCCTTGCCCAAGCTCCCGTCCGCTAAACGAACGGCCACAGTGATGATGGACCACATATTCCGGATTCATGGGTTCCCAAAGGACATTGTTTCTGATAGGGGGCCCCAAATCATATCCAGGTTTTGGAGGGAGTTTTGCAGGCTCATAGGGGCAACCGTGAGTCTCACGTCGGGCTATCATCCGGAGGCAATCGGGCAGACGGAACGCATCAACCAGCAGTTGGAGACAGGTCTCCGCTGCCTGGTCTCCCAGAACCCCTCCTCGTGGAGCAAGAACCTCACCTGGGTGGAGTATGCCCACAACTCCCTGCCCACCACGGCTACAGGTATGTCCCCATTCAAGTGCGTGTATGGCTACCAGCCCCCAGTCTTCCCTGACAGTGAGCCGGAGGTGACGGTGACCTTGGCCCACGCCTTGGTGCGCCGCTGTCGTCGCGTCTGGTCGGCGGCGCAGGCCACGCTAGTCCGCCAGGGGGACCGGGTCAAGCGGATGGCTGACCGGAGGAGACGTCCGGCGCCCGTGTACCAGCGTGGTCAACGTGTTTGGCTGTCCGCCAAGGATCTCCCCCACCGGGGGGACTCCAGGAAACTAGCGCCTCGCTTCGTGGGTCCGTTCCCCATCGCCAAGGTCGTGCACCCGGCCGCGGTGCGTCTCCGCTTGCCCAGGTCCCTTGCAGTCCACCCCACCTTTCACGTCGGGAAGGTCAAGCCGGTTGTGGACAGTCCGTTGGTGCCAGATCCTGCGCCGCCCCCGCCTCCGCGGACTGTGGGAGGTGGGACGGCCTACACGGTGAAAGAACTGTTGGACGTGCGCAGAAGGGGCCGGGGCTGGCAGTACCTGGTGGACTGGGAGGGTTATGGGCCGGAGGAGCGGCAATGGGTGCCGCCTAGTTATATCTTGGACCCGGGACTGTTTGAGGACTTTTATGCAGCTCACCCTGAGGCTCCTGGGCCATCTGGGATCCGGCCCTAGGGGGGGGGGGTTATGTCATGCGGTGGCGTTTATTTTTCCGGTTTTCTGTCTCGTCGGTGTCGTAACTTTACTTCCTGTTTTATTTTGTCATCCCTTCCGTTTCAGTTCGTGTTTCCTTCCTCGGTGTTTGGTTGTCTTGTCTTCCCCGATCCCGATTGTGGCACCGGCGTGATTGGCGATAATTGTCAGCACCTGCCTCCCAGCCCTTTTGTGTGTATTTAGTCCGCGTCTTCCCCTTGTCTTGTGCCAGTGTGTCTTGCCTCGTCCCGACCACCAGCGATTCTTTGACGTCCGAGCTCTCAGTAAGATTCCTCCTTTTTGTCTCGCCACAGAGCGACGCTTTTTGTTAGTACCTTGATCCCCATAGCCTTTTTGTCTCGCCACAGAGCGACGCTTTTTGTTAGTGCCTTGATCCCCATAGCCTTTTTGTCTCGCCCCAGTGCGACGCTTTTTGTTTGAACTTTTTGCCACGTGTTTCCCTCGCAAGAGGCGTTTTGAGTTGTACTTTTGATCAGTGTGTGTGCTGGAATAAATCAGAGAAAGAAACGACTCTGCATCCGAGTCCTCCGCCTTGTTCCCTGCCTGACACGGAGTTTAATATTTCTCAACAAAATGTCAAGCCACTTTGGAAGTTGGCAACTTGACAAACAAGGTATCCTAGCCTTATTTAATTCATTTAATTAGGGTGTATCAAACTTTATCATGCATTGCACTTGTTGTAATTCAAGAGACTGTGGACTGTTAAACTGTACCCTGTGTTATCAACATGTTTTAAAGTAATAATTTATTTGTTGATTTGTATTTGTTTTTTTATCCTCAGTGTGAAGCACAAGTAAATCAGCCACACAAATATTTTTTTATTTTTTCACTGTGTGTGGCTGGATGAAATTTACTTGTGCTGTCTCATATTGTAGAGGCAAAACACAACCAATTAGGGGCATTCCGCACCAATATGAAAATTTCATTTATATATTTTGCTCCAATCGTGAATAACTCGATCTGGCGAGGCTAATCATGATTTGCATCCACCGCCAGGGTATAAGACACATGAGAATGTATCACTAGACTTTTTGCTGCTTCACAGAATTTTGTAGTCCAGCAATGGCAGTAGATGTCAGCGAGGCCAAAAAAATTGATATGCTAGAAAAATTGATATGTTGAATAGTCTGTTCAAACCCGACTTGGTCTAAATCAGTGGTTCCCAAACTTTTTCAGACTAGCGCCCCCTTGGCTCCCCAGTGAATTCCTAGCGCCCCCCCACCCCCAACCACACATGTTGTGTACAAATTGTCGTCCGTCCACCCACAACCGCACATGTTGTGTACAAATTGTCGTCCGTCCCTACCGTCGACTGACTCGTCCTACTGCACATGTGTCGTCAAACAAACGTTCGAACTTCTGACTTCGGACTGACGCCCCCCTACCGCCCCCTTCAACTTCTGACTTCGGACTGCCGCCCCCTACCGCCCCTTCGTCCTCACCGCCCCCCTACCGCCCCCTTCGTCCTCACCGCCCCCCCAGATCTTTCCACCGCCCACTTTGGGAACCACTGGTCTAAATTGAAGGGTGGTGATTGTAGACACATCTGATGTGTGCGTGCGTTTTCGTTGTAGGGAAAACAACTCTTAAAACTACGTTTAGCGAGGCTAAATGTGTTTGCAACCATAATTCAAATAAAAAGTTATATTTTAACCGTGAAAGTTGTTGCGTCATTACTGGCTGAATAGGAAAACACAATTGCTACACACAAACCTTTCACCACCGCCCTGGCCCTTTCCCAATTAAAAGTGAAAAAGTGTCTGTCCCACAGGTCAGCAACTGATTCATGAAAGCCTAAAACTTGTTAAAACTAAACTAAAACAAATTTCATGTATATAGTAATATACCATTTTATATTGACAATTTTTCACAAGTTATGAATACATTTAATTCAGTCACAATCATTTTGTATTTATTAATACCCTAAAATACCCTCTCTTTATTTTACTGTGATACATTTTGCGTAGGTTCCAACCACAGTTCCAGTCACCAAGAGAGATGGGAGGGAAGAAAGCTACTGCAGGAAATAGACAACAGCAGCACAGTCGAAATTACCATAGAACATAATTGCACTTCTCCAGGTAAGAGAATAAAAAATAGTTTTGTTTGGCCATTAAAAAACAGATATCGTGTGGAATAGCCTTCTATTGCTCTCTTAAACATGGATTTATGAACTTGGCACCACTTGTATGTTGCTATTTTTAAAAGAGGACGAAATGAACTGCAATTGTGTCATAATTAATATGTCCAAGGCGTGATGGAGTGAGTGGTTAAGATTAAACTGAAAATTGTATCTTCACCTTCAACACAGGACTTTTGGGGCCTCAGAGAAAAATGCTGCTGTCATTAAACAAAATGGCCACCATCAATCTTGTCACACTTCTTAGGTCATCTATAAAATAATCAGTGGTCAAAGTTCAACTTTATTTCTTTCCTTGCTTGTTAAAACTGCTCTTTGATCTCTGCTAAATTTAAAGCATCTCTGGTGGCTTCCTGCACTTAACTGCCCTCTGGAGAACTCTAGCACATTTTTATTCCTACTGCGTTCCTTCTGTTCGTATCGAGTAAAATAGGGCATTGCAGCAAATTGCTGAGTCATGGTTAATGTGAGCACTGAAAAGGGCTTTTCACACTGGCCTTAGCAGAATGCTATGCACTGTCGACGAACTCATTTATTGTCTATGTTCAAGAATGTTCAATTCGGTGTGACGGCAGAGGGCGCATCCAATAAATGGATTGGCGCGGTGATTTCAGACTCCTAATAAGAGAAGATTTTGGAGGCATGGTGGAAGTAATGACAGACACGGTAGGTTTCCCAGTACCCCGAGCTTTGTGACACAGGAAGAATGATGGCCTACTTCAGCGGACAAAAGCTTCCAGAATACTTCCTGGTAGGCTACGAAGCAATCACTTCCATATATGGGCAAGCTTGCACGAAGCTGCTGTCGTCATGGAATTAATTATAGCAATAATAAGACTCACTCCACTAATATCAGAGATCGGTAAAGGAGGTGAAGAGGTGCCTTTTTTCCACAACACAATTAATGCAAAAAAATGCACATGCTGAGCTGATTCCAAACTAACTTTTGGCGAGAGGGGTACACCCAGCCGAGATTGGTCATCAGTCAATCACAACCTTCATTAATTTACTTGCATCTTTTTGTAGTGCGGGAAGAAACAGAGAAATTCTATGCATTATTCAAACACTGGCAAAACAAGTGTAGTACAGACAGACAGAAGTTAGGTCCTAGGGATTCAAACCAGCAACGTTAGGGCTCATCGAGTAAAATAGATTTAAGAAATGTCACATGGGATGTCTTGATAAATACATTTGACGATGATTCATCACAATTCATCAAATCACTAGCGCTAAAGTTTATGCGCTAGTCATTTAGCTTTGTACGGTCCTTATATATCATTCATTTAAAATACTAAAAATGTATTTATGACAAAAAAAAAAATGGAGTCCATGACCAAACCGCGTTAGACAGAAAGTTGCATAGGATCGAAGTGAGTAAAATCGTGATTTAGGTGTATATAGCATTTTGAAGTACTAAGTGGAGGGTATCCATGACCACGCCCAACATTGGCCATTGATGTCTTCATGCTGTGAGAAACAAGCTCATTGTAGTTGAAATTTTGTACATATTGTTTTAAATACAAACTATTGTGTTGCAGCAGCATTGGTGTTTATTATTTATTTTTTTATTAAGGGTTTGTCATTGATGCTTGACAGGCTTGCTCTTTCTTCATACTACTAAACCAATTAAACTGTTGCCCAATCTTGCCAGCCATTTTTACAAGGATGGAATTGTCCCCCAAGCTTTGTGTTGTGGCAGGATTCAGCATAGTGGAGAAACTTACTGATGTATAAAATTCCTACTCTCTGGATGCTCACTCGATCAAAAAATAGAAATCAAAGCTGCAACAACATCAAGGGAGGAAAAAAAAGTCATCCTTTGCATTTCTCCTTTCAGCAAAATATCAAAACATGGCATCATGCCAGTTATTTCCTCACTTATTTGATTCTTTCCTGGTTATTTTTTTTATTCTGATAGTCCCTCGACAGCGCTGTCATTTATTTTTTCAGGCAAAGAAAAAAACAGTTCTTAATAAGTTGGTTTAATTAGCGCGGTACAGAAATTGAACACATCTACACAAAAAAAATAACATCAAATCTACAAAGGATTTCTGTCTTCAAACTTCTCAGAATGCATGTCTTCTCAGCTGCAAAACAAGACATCATAAATGTCCATGTGAGCAGTTGAGTATTTTTATATACCGTATTTTCCGCACTATAAGGCGCACCTAAAAACCTCACATTTTCTCAAAAGCCAACAATGCGCCTTATAATCCGGTGCGCCTTATATATGGACCAATATTGAGCCACTACAGCAGGCGTGTCCAAATGTATGGATTTATATATGGACAAAGTTTTAAAATGGGCCATTCATTGAATGTGCGCCTTATAATCCGGTGCGCTTTATAGTGCGGAAAATACGGTACATGTTTGCTGTTTGTTTGGGCATGGTGTGTGCATGAAACAGACTGTGCAAAGACGTGGGAAAAACAAGAGTCCTTAAATGTCACATTACTCAGTACGGGAACTACTCGCGACATGCGATGTGTCAGCCTTCATCATCATCGCCCACTGAGCATGTTGCAGAACAGCCCTCCCTCCGCATGCACTCAGATTATGTATGAGATGTACACGGGATGCGCTTGTTCAGATTCCCTTGAGTGAACAATGCAACTTTAATCAACTTTGGAGGTATGCTGAGCGGCAGCATCCCTTGAGTTGTTTCTTTTATTGCTCTTATTCTTTGCTATTGTTGGCCTGAAACTATTAAAGCATACGCAGCTTCATCCAATAGATAACGGATAACCGCTACTTCAGGTTGTAACACTGCCATGTTTCATTACTTCCCACCGGTATCTCATTACTGCGCCTTGAGTTAGAATTTTCATCTATTGTGTGTATGTGTATCAGTAACTGTATAGTTTCCAATTGATGCTACTCAATACAACAGTACAGGAAGATGTGTCGTGTTCCCTCACTGTATTGTGGTTCACATTTTGTGGCCTTGCTGTTCAGTGGAGGGTGTCTGTATCATGCTATTTATTTATTTTTTGTTTGATTAACAGTGTAAACGGCAAATGGAGTAAACATATACTGTAGTTCTTTTATCTACACCATAGTGCTCAAAGCGCTTTATACTAGTCTTATCCAGGAATTTACACAGCTATTCATGCCCGCAATGTGTTTAGCAACAGCTCGTGTTTGATCTGTTCCTTTCTGGACTGCCTGTTGCACTGACAACAACTGATCGATAGATGGATCTCGTTCCAGAAGGAGCATCGAGAAGCGAAGCCATCGACGCAACAGTACATAAAAGCACAAAAAACAACAAAAATACAGTAATCTTGAAGCACAGACTTGCGCGGTCCGTATGCAACGTTTGAAGACAAATAATGAGCTCAAAATAAATCAAAATGACAATATAACACTATTTACGTAAAAACAAAACGTACTTTTCCATGGTACAAGAGACAAAGTCGCTGATGTGCTTCGTGTCCTGAAGTCACATTGTCAGTGATCCCTGGCGATGTTGCTATTTTTGCAATGCTGTGAGGCAGCAGAAGAGCCTTTGAGGAAGTAAGGATAAAGAAGAGCTAAGATGTGAATGTTAGAATACATCGGCTTGCGTGACAAATTCTGAACATGTTCAGCAGAGCATAAAAGCAAAGCAAAGGTGCCCCAGAGCACCGGCACTGGGAAAACAAGCCAAACTTAAGTCACGCTACATTTCCAGACAGAGTCCCTTGGTGCCAAACAGTGGCTTCTTCAAATTCCCTGGCAAATTAGACCGGCATGAGATGATGCAGTCAGGCAGGCAAGTGGGCAGGAGGCGGCTTTCTTGCCATAATGAAGCAAACTGAGGCAGAATTTAAGACCACTTTGTTGATTGAAATTTCGGTTTCTTTGTGTGTCTTTGGCATGTGGAGAAATTGACATTAAAGCTGACTTTGACTTTGACTTTGACTTTTGATTACTGCATGAACCGACTGTGATGTAGTGAAGAGACTTTAGGTGATTTAGGTGATGGAGAAGGATATATTTGAAATACCACTTTAGTCTGTATCTACAGCATGGTGCGTGTCTTTAGTCATATAGCGCCACCATCCCTCCATCCATCCGTCTTCTGTACAACTCATCATCACCATATGCACAGATATGCTAGAACCTTTCTCAGATTACACGTCTCACTTTTTCATTAGCTCCATATGGCACCACATCCCAAGACCTCTGTTGCTTTTCTATTACAACTACCAAACAGTGCAAGCCTGCGCTGGGTAGTACACACTCTCAGCTTATGATGATCTGCCGTAACATTTCATTAGTGGCATTTTTGCGACAATTCAAAATGTGAATTCCTGTTGCATGATGCGGCCACTTCACAAAGTACAGCCCATTAAAATCCATTTCTGGGTTAGGGTTAGGTAGCAAGACAGCCGCCCACCTACCCAAAAGTAAAAAATATATGAAGTATGTACAGTGTGCACATATACATCACATTTACTACGTCAACATATCTTTTTATTCACCTTGCAAAGCACCTCTTGGAGTTGCAACCAAATTTTGTTATATTGTTAATCATAATTTTACATACTGTAAACTATGATTAGGGTGAGAAGTTCGTCCATCCTTGAGGGACTCGTGGTCGAGCCTCTGCTCCTCCATGTCGAGAGGAGCCAGATGAGGTGGCTAGGGCATCTCATTAGGATGCCTCCTGTATGCCTCCCCGGCGAGGTTTTCCGGGCATGTCGCATGTAGCTTTGGATGAAACAGTGCGATCGTGATTTTGTGAGAGGCATGTAAAGCTTGCTGATAGCGCTCATTCCTAATGGAGAGCTCAGAGTCATTCATTTGGCGTCTCAAAATCAATGAAAAACTGCAAATGATTTGGTAAATTTAAATTAATTTAAATCAAACCTCTTACCACTAGTAAGGTGTAAATAGCCTTTTTTTGTGATTTGGTCTGTGAAGGAACATTTTATCACTGTAACAGTGTGAGTGGGAAAGTTTGTATGACTTCACATGACATGCTTATTACATTAAATGACTTAACACGACTTGTTTGATTTTCACTACAGTAACTTTGGATTGGTTTAAACTTGAAAGTGACTTTCTTATTATTTGCACATAAATGACTTGCATATACTAATTTCTCCTTTTGCAGGTATGTAATATGTGGTGCTACAGTCTCACTCTGCTGAGTGGCATGTGGGATCTGAACATAAAATATTTAAAACATACATCACCATAAGTTGACACAAGAACAGCAATTGAAAGGCCGTTATTTAATAGGGTTGAAGTCCCTTATCATTCACATTTTTGCCAAACCCAAACTCATACACATCTTAACTAGATTTACATCACGTCACTGTTTCCCCCACCAAAAACACAGAACTTTTTGTGATGTATAATACCGTTATGAATGCAAATGAAGACTAAATAGAGACACAACACCTTCTCTTTAACTCTTTGGAATGTTTCTTATTTTTGCAGCTCTACACGAGTTCCCCCGAGACCTGTTCACAAACAAAGAGAGAACAGAAGGAGCAGTGGCCTTGCATGTGTTGTGTGTAAGTTAACCATACCTCTGTATAATTCAAGAGTGCGCTTTTATCAATTTATAAGATCAGTATTTTTACATTTTAAACAATAAACCAGGTAATATGCTAGAATGTTGGTGGCAAGGTGGCTTTGACTATCAAAATTAATTTTAATAATAATAATAATTATTATTATTATTGATGTAACATTGCAATAATACCACAGATTTAGTTTATATTATATATTATAGATTTGCAGTATGACCGTATCTAGTCTTGTTTGTGTAGCTGACATTAACAGAAGCTCATGAAGGGAGAGCAGTGTTCAGAACACTAAATGTCCAACCACATCACTATCATTTTGTTCCCACACACAATAAAATAAATCTATTCTCAATCATTTTAAAATGATTAAACTTAAAAAAAGACTAATATGCTTAATGTGTCTACAATACTTTTTGGAAAAGAAGAACAGACAGTTTAATATTTTAAAGGTTAAAGCAGCTCTCTGAGTTGATTATTTTTTATCACGTCACTGGTTCTTTTATATCAAACAAATTATTTTAGGTGCATTACCTGACATGTTTCGGCGGGTTCTTCCGTCTTCATCAGAGTGACGGTGGAAGAACCCGCCGAAACATGTCAGGTAATGCACCTAAAATATTTTGTTTGATATAAAAGAACCAGTGAAGTGATTAAAAAGGGAAAACAAGATGAACTCAGCAAAAGGATCAGCAGACAAAACCAGTGAGGCAGAATGTTGAGTCTTTTCTCGCGAGGAGTGCAATCAGACTTACAGCAGTCCCGAAATACACTAAAGGTCCGTTAACACTCCTCGCTCTTTTTATTTAGGAATGCCCTACCCACAATGTGAGACTAGCCCCTGAGGTGGGGGAAAGCGTGGGCTTTGTCTCATGAGAAAAGAAACGAGATTCTATAAACAAAAGAAGTCGTAGACAAGATGTCATGAGAATCGAAAAGAGTGCAAGGACAAAATGCCATGTGCAGACATCAACAAAATAGTTTGAACTATCAACAGCTTTCTTGGATTCCCAGAGATGTAGAAGGTCAGGAAGCTCCAGACAGCATCGTATGACTTGTTGTGTTCTGGTGGACGTCTGCAAGGCAAAACAGCAAGCATTCTGTGCAATAATTTTATTAATAAGTACTCATTAGGGAACGCATGATAACATATATATACAATTTATCTAACAATTCCCCCCTGTTTATCATAAGTTCCCGGAGACCAACACATCACCCATATGGCCACTTCAAAAAGATTTTCAGCCAAGGGATCACACTTCGCAAGAACTAACTTACACTCGGGAGGAAACTGAGTCATACTCGGCAAAACCAGGGTCAGGAAACAAACCGGACAGGTTTATCACAATAGAGTCGCCGACCGGGTCGTCACTAGAGAAGGAACCCGCGTCGATCGAAAGGTCATCCCTTTGGAGCAACGGGAAAGTCTCAGCTGGTGGAGAGATAGCAGTTGTAATTAGCCTGTTAATTAGGGATCGGAGACAAGGAATGCAACAACATCCACACAAGGTCAAAATGGCAGAGAAAACGGCAATGGAGACCAGGGCAGAGGAAACCAGGGTGCGGTACTTTCCGAACACGTTCAACCAGTCGGTCCAAACCTCTGTTTTCACACCACCGTGTTCCTTCATCTTCCCGTTCAAGGTCCGCAGGCCCTCAAGGGCCTGGGACAGGCTTCCGCCGGCTGCAGTATTATTTGGAATAAACGTGCAACATTGCTCACCGAACATGGCGTAGACACCGCCCTCTTTTGAGAGTAGCATGTCAAGGGCCATTCGATTCTGGAAAGCCATGAGGGAAGTAGCGGCCAGTTGGGAGTGGACCGCCTTGAAACCCGCCTCGGTCCAGTTTCCAAGCCTCTGCACGTTGTAATGGACGTAGTTAATCCTGTCAACAACATTTTTGTTAATAGTACACCACCAACACAGGGCGGATTCAAAACCAGCTGCTATCTGATTCACCAGCTTATACTCATCCGGTACTCCTCTAGGAACACCAATGGCGTCTATGTAAATTGGATTAGCTGCGCCCCGCCATTCGGCGTTTCGTTTCGTTCTCGGCCAGAATACGGGCACTACGGACTTAGCAAAAGATGTTAGATCATAAGAGGACATCGGTATCAAATGAACAGGTAGCAATAGGGTTACCAAAGCGCAAATTCCGGAGCTGTTTAAAGGCAACCTATCATAAAGTTTGTTACTATTACACCAAAACCAAATATCACTACGAGCA
This sequence comes from Syngnathus scovelli, assembly GCF_024217435.2. NCBI lineage: Eukaryota > Metazoa > Chordata > Actinopteri > Syngnathiformes > Syngnathidae > Syngnathus > Syngnathus scovelli. Next base: position 13,719,426 of record NC_090851.1, on the reverse strand, counting down.
ATGGGCAAAAAAGGGGCAGTGACATTGGCCATGGACCCACACCATAGAGGAGGTAGGGCGCCGAGCTTCTCACCGGTACCAGGTAATCTAATACATGTAAAATTACCCTTAGCTACATTCGACGAAAAAAGGGGTTTATATTTTGTCATAGAGGCAACAGGGTAAACCTTATCCCATTTAAAACAATCATGAGTGGGTGAAATGGATGAGTTTAACATTAAAACAACAGCACACTTAGGAACTATATTTGCAGGTATGATTTTCAAAAAGAGGTCTTCGACCCATGCATGCAATGCAACTGGTGTTAGCCATCTTCGCGGCCTGCTCAGCCATAAAAAGCCAGTTATTGGTTTGACCGCTTATCCCAGTGGAGGCTACAAAATAGCTGTCTACATCAGTGAGGAGCATACTTGTGATTTTTGCTCCTGCTGACAGGGTGTAATTATTTGTAACGGGACGGTCTGCGACCGACATTGTTTTATTGATGCAAATAGCAATAGGAAAGTGAGGATCGATTCCAGAGGACCAAGCCCACAGTTGAAAACCCCAACAAGAAGTGTTAAACAAGGTGGCATTTGGAGGAAGAATTTGACCATCAGTGAGTGTAAGAGACAAAAGGAGGCTTTTGCCCTGATTTTTCAAAGTCACTCGTTTAGCAAAGAACACAGCCTCTTCACTGGAACCAGAGAGCGGGGTGACCATTTCGAAACCTTTCAAACTCTTCATAGGTAAAATAATAGAAGAAGATGTATTAGGAGCCACAGTAAACATTAATGACTTATTGTAAGTCCAAGACAAAAGCCATGGTATACAAGTTGGAACGCAGATGGTTCCTGGAATACAAACAACCTGATCAAAAGGGGATTTAGTGTCGCGCTTATGTCTAGCAATTTTTCCCCCATGAGCCATATCAATTAGAATTAGCGTTGGTAGCTGCCTGAGAGAAGAATGTTCGAGGCTCATGGTACTCTATCCATACAAATAAAATAACCCCCGAAAAAAATATAATGGTAACACAAACCAGCAAAAGCAACCAAAAGCACATGGTAGACTTTGCGCAGGCTACAGCCCGATTAAAGCACTCACCAAATGACTCTCTAATGCTCATATTTTGGATCTCCTCAGAGTCAACACCCTGAGCTTCGGGTTGGTGTCTTGGAAATAGGCTTCTGCTAGCTTTCGTGTCAACCCTGGATCTTGGCACCAGGATCAGGCACTATTACCAGACTTTGCTCACCTTCCGTACTTAGGTTGGGTCTGCAGAGATCACCTTTTTACAATGAGATAAATGAATCCACGTGTTGCGTTCGGCTATTTTCAAAGCATTAGGTGTCGTGAGTAGTACCAAAAAGGGACCTTCCCACTTGGGTGAATGCCAATTCTTCCTCTTGATACTCTTGATCAAAACCCAGTCTCCCGGTACCACTTTGGGGTCTTCCTGCGGGGAAATGGGTTCACCATCAGTGTTATTGGTTAGATTCTTTTGACGTTCCAAAATTTTTCTCATGTAATCAGCTAACGCGGCTTTCTCGGGGATCTCCCATGTGTTCTTGAACTGAGGAAGCCTGTAAGGTCTTCCAAACATAGTTTCATAGGGAGTTAGCCCTGTTGTACTTGTAATATTTATGTACATTTTGACCAGGTCTAAGCACTGAGTCCATGGTCGTTTGGTTTCTTCCATACATTTCTTTAATCTGTTTTTTATAGTCGCGTTAGATCTCTCAACAACTGATTGTGAACGATAGGAAGAATGGTTCTTTAGATTTATGTGGAACATTCTCCCAATGTTATGCACTATCTGATTTACAAAATGTGGACCATTGTCGCTGTAAATTTTTTCTGGAATACCGTATCTTGGAATGATGTCTTTGCATAAGGCCTTTGCCACCGTGAGTGCATCAGCATGTTTGGTAGGAAATGTTTCTACCCATTTAGAAAATGCGTCTATTATGACCAAACAATATTCTTTCCCTTCACATTTATGTAATTGGATATAATCCATATGTATTGTCTGAAACGGATACAACGGAGGCGGGAATTTCCCTCTCTGAGGTCTTAAATTGCCTTGTGGGTTATGTTTAGCACAGATCAAACACGCTCTGCAAAATTGTTGTGAAAAAGCTGCAAAGCCGTATGTTGTATAAATAGCCTCAACTTGTTTCACCATACCCCCCGTCGAGACATGGGTGACCCCATGACTCGAAATAGCAGCCCATTTGAACAAGTTATGAGGCAAGACAGGTTTGCCCAAAGGTCACACAAAAAGACCAACAGTGTTTTTAGTTGCACCCCGTTTTTCCCAAGAGAGCCGTTCCTGGGAGGGGCTCTGAGACTGCATGTCAAGCAACACATCAGGGGAGATGTGTGACATCGAATCATGAGCTGTGAGAGACGAGAGGACACGGAGCAGGCCTTCTGCAGCGGCCTTCGCGGATTTGTCAGCAAAAGCATTACCGAGAGAAACAGGATCAGAGCTCGCAGTGTGAGCAGCACACTTGCAAACCGCTACCTTTAAAGGTAGCTGGACAGCGTCCAAAAGTTGAGTCAGTAATGTGGAATGGGTGACGGGCTTCCCTGCAGAAGTTAACATGCCACGGTTGCTCCACTGCTGAGCAAACACGTGCACTGTAGCAAAAGCATACATGACTATCAGCCCAGATAGTGACGGATTTGTTTGCAAACAATTTGCAGGCCCCAGTCAAAGCAATGAGCTCAGCGGCCTGTGCAGACATATTGGATGGCTGTTTAGCAGCCTCCAAAACCACGTCGGCAGTAACAATGGCATACCCAGTAAGGGTCACACAAGATTCATTTTTCTTAGAAGACCCATCAACAAAAACCACATGACCATCTGGCAGAGGCGTATCTTCCAAATCAGGCCGAGCCTTTGCAATTTGTTGGGCAGCATCGACACAATCATGGAATTCGCCGTCGTCAGGAAGGGGAATGAGAGTGGCAGGAATGAGTGTCGTGCATCTTTCAACGGTCAGATCCAGCTGAGACAGCAACGTAGCCATGCAGGAAAGATGACGTGCAGGCGACAGAAAAGTCACTCACTCACTCACTCACTCACTCACTCACTCACTCACTCACTCACTCACTCACTCACTCACTCACTCACTCACTCACTCACTCACTCACTCACTCACTCACTCACTCACTCACTCACTCACTCACTCACTCACTCACTCACTCAATCAATCAATCAATCAATCAATCAATCAATCAATCAATCAATCAATCAATCAATCAATCAATCAATCAATCACACAGGTGTTAATTAAATCGCAATTACATTACAAGCAATTTAAACTCTAATGGAATATGTGGATGTCCATATCCGTTTCATCAAATTCCAATCCAACTTTACCTTTATATAAGGCACAGGTGTCAAATTGTGCTTCATATACATGTGCCATCACTCGAATCGCAAATTATCTTCACTTTTAGTAATATGTTAAATTTCAAATATTAGACCAGTTTTTACTTGTCTGATTTGAAAGCGAGGTACTCGTCAGCTTGTTCCGCAGCCCCCACAATATGAGGCGCTCACACATCTACTCGGGTATGGCAGTCATACCGGCCCTCCAAAAGAAGCCATGACTAAACCGCGGCCCGCGAACAAATGAGTTTGACACCCCTGGCACAAGGGCCTTCTCATTGATCAATCGCGTATCTTAAATCATGCTTTTCCTCCTTTGAAGCGACTATGTACTTCAAACCCAAACGGCACCATTTTATAGGGAAAAAAAATTGTAGAATTTATTCGTTGTCGACATAATACTGGTCGCAAATTATCATGTAGAGCATTTTTGAGTTGTTGATCATAGACATCAGTTGAACACTCTTTCTGGTCTGTGTCTAAAGTCTTCAAACAACTTATCTTGTTTTTGTTTAGTCCGGCCAATGTCTGTGTAATTTGCTCTACGTTGAAATTTTATTTTTATCCTGCAATAGTTGGTCAATTTGTATTTGTAATGGCACCCCGTTATATTCCAATGGACAGCCCTGGAGATCAAAAGGACTCCAGGTGCCTTTAACGCTTGCCCAATGTTTGGTTAAGGATGCCATGAAAACCTGTTGTACTTCATCACCTCTCAAATTATAGGAAGCAATGAGTTGTTTAATTTGGGGTACAAAGACGGAAAGGATGGTTCGCTTTGCCGTGCCGCAACATTTGTCTTTGTAATTTGATCATTTTTCTCATCTTCACTCATCACATTCTCAGCTGCGGTTCTTAAGCGAGCTCGCGCTGACACTGTGTCATCATCTTCCAGCAAGTTCTTTTTTATCTTTTCTTCGTCTTCCTTATCTTTCAATTTCCCTCACATCTGGGAAAATGAGAATGTAATTTTGCTTTTTAATTTTTAATTTTAAGTCTTGCAAAATTTCTATATCCTTACTGCACCGAGATAAACTGTTAAACATATCTTAAAAAATAAACAAACAAAAACAATCTATGCTCTTCAAAATGGGACCCAAATGTCAGATTACAAATCAAACCTCCTCCTTCACTCTCACATTTTTTGATAGAACAGTCTACTTAGCTAGACACCGTCATATCATACTAAATAATGGCCTGGAAATTAAATATAATGTTGTTGCTGTGGTCCCTCAAAACATGTGACTAGAATTTGGACAATTACTAACCCCCATCAATCGACAAATTATCTCCTCACTAAAGTCCCAGCCTGATCTGGCTGTTAACCTATCTGCATCAAGAAGACATTTGCAATGCAGGGGATAAGAGAATAACAATAAACAAAATAAACCCAAACCGCAATCAAAACCAAATAAACTAGGCCCATGACCTATGTAGACCAACACAGTACTCCAAATATTTCCCCATTAAAATTTAAGCTTATTGTGTAGAGCACCATTGATTTCTAATCATTGACCTAAATTTATCCTTAATTCAATCCCAATCACGAATGCCCACTACTTAATACTTTACTTGGTGTTCTTTTGATAAAAAGTGCCCCCCTTGCAATGTTGTTTTTAACTCTAAGTGATTCAAATCTTTGACTTGTCCTTACATGTGTCCTTGTATAGTCTTATGTCATAACGAATCAATAATTTAATTTTATCCAATACTACAATGTATGTTCTCTCCTACTCTCACATTTTTATGAGGGATGGGCACTCTCCTCGTTGGACGAGTTTCTGACCACAACCCTCAGATTATTCTATAATTTCTAATTTTTACATTTAACAATGCAAATCTGATAAACCATTGTCTAGCACACCGCTTTCGTGCACCAATTTAACGCAATTCCATCCTTTATAACGAACTGATACACAAAGACAAACATACACAGAAACAAACACACGGGCCCACAACATAGACATGACAATCTTCCCAGCTGATAACAAGGGTGGGGGGAGCAACTGAAGTGCGGAGAGCTTCGCCACCGCCACGTCACATAATGCAATCCCCTCTGTCCAAAATATGCATTTGTCAAGATATTTTATATTGTCGGTGCCGACCCCTTGCATTTCAATTCATGTCGGGGTAGCGGCTTTTGTTTGCTATTTGATTTTCCCATGGTTTATTTCTCTAAATTTCGGAGTTGGCAATTCGAATGGCACCTACAGTGTCCTAAAGCCAACTTTATTCACCGGACAGTGGTAAAATATTCAATGAGTGGTAAGTCTCCTTTCCTCTGCTTTTACACAAAACCACTGTTTACATAAAGGAGAGCTCAAATGAGATCACTCTCAGTCAAACCATACACACACACACAATGCGCATCCTTATCGTCTCACAGGCAAGCAGGGGAGCCCGCCCTCCCGTGGATTTTAACAAACTCTAAACTCTTTAACCTTCCTATTGTGTAAGAAAAACCTATTTTTGACTTTTTCTTAAAGTAGATATAAAACCTATCTTTTCATGGATAAAGAAGCCAAACCAGCTAAACAAGAGTTAAGAAAAAACACCCCAGATGGCAGCAGAAAGCTAACACATTAGGAAGGTTAACTAGGAGGCCCCACGACACCTCAGCGGAATTTAACTGCTCCAAATTACCTGTACTTCTTTAGAAAACAGAGGAGTCCGCCCTCCCATGGAATTTAACTGACTAAGTCAGGGGACTCCATCATCCCAGCGGAATTTAACTGTTTCTAATTGCACTTGATAGGGTCTAGAATTGTCAAGGTTTTAAGTGACCTCTTGTCACTGCACTTTCATTACTTTCAACAGAATCAAGATTCGTACTCACAGTCTGCTGGGCCTTCTCCTCGGATGATCTCGTCAACCACCCCGGCGTCCAACCGACTGATTGAGACAGCCCCGTGAAAAGGGTTTCTCTATCTATATGCCTTGGCCAAGGACTTTTCCTGCGTCGAAAAGTCGTCCGGAACCCCGAAATAGGTCTATTGAGACCCCGGAACGAGCCCCCAAAAATCTGTTAGGTTCAAAATCAGCAAAAGGATCAGCAGACAAAACCAGTGAGGCAGAATGTTGAGTCTTTTCTCGCGAGGAGTGCAATCAGACTTAGAGCAGTCCCGAAATACACTAAAGGTCCGTTAACACTCCTCGCTCTTTTTATTTAGGAATGCCCTACCCACAATGTGAGACTAGCCCCTGAGGTGGGGGAAAGCGTGGGCTTTGTCTCATGAGAAAAGAAACGAGATTCTATAAACAAAAGAAGTCGTAGACAAGATGTCATGAGAATCGAAAAGAGTGCAAGGACAAAATGCCATGTGCAGACATCAACAAAATAGTTTGAGCTATCAACAGCTTTCTTGGATTCCCAGAGATGTAGAAGGTCAGGAAGCTCCAGACAGCATCGTATGACTTGTTGTGTTCTGGTGGACGTCTGCAAGGCGAAACAGCAAGCATTCTGTGCAATAATTTTATTAATAAGTACTCATTAGGGAACGCATGATAACATATATATACAATTTATCTAACAATGAACTTAATACGATTATTTTTTATGTTTGAATTTTTGGGAGCAAGACACAATTTTACTTTTTTACAAATTTACTAAGGAAATTGATAAGCACTATGAGTGCATTTCACCCACAACACTGTAAAACATAGCAAACGGATTTTTAAGTAACTCATATAACATTTTTCCATTAATGCCAGCGCTAATCATGAATTAAATCAAATTTCTTTATTTAGATCAACTTTTATCTTTCTAATTAATAAGGTATTTATTTTTCGTCCATATAATTTACAAATGGCCATAATCTTACCCTGCTTTTTGAAACGTAATTATTCAGTTAGATTATTCATGATCATGTTAAGTTAATGATCCCTTTATGCACTATGTTACGTGTGCATGAGCTCCCTGTCTTTACCAGCATCAATTACCTCATTCCCTGATTTATTTTTCATGGTGGTTATGAAATTCATGTAGCTGTAGGAGCAAGACTGCATTCGTTATTGTTATTCAATGGAGAAAACAACGTATGGAGGAAGTCACAGGGCTGAAGCAAAATATCAATGAATGAATAAAAATATGTTCACGCCAAAGCCTTTGGACTTGGAATGCTTAACACTAAAATCCCGTTTGGCAAAATAGTTATGTTTACTGATAATTAATTTGACCACTTTGTCTTCCCAGACTATTTACATGTTCTGTGCCCTAGCCATGGTCTGTGATGACTACTTTGTCCCCTCCCTGGAGAAGATATGTGAGGTATACCTCTGTGGATAAACAAATCTGTCTGTTGTGTTGATTATGACTTATCTCAATCTTTCATCATTGGGATTCCCACCAAATTTTAGTAGGTGGGAACCGTTGCATCAAAAAAAGTTCAGGTTGGTGAAAAACGGTTGAGGGGGTGGTACACATACAAAGACACATACAAAACACTCAGCAGAAGTACATTTTGTACAAAGGTGTGCGCCCGCCCAGTCATCCATATTCTATACAGCTACTGCTCATTAGGATCACAAGTGAACTGTAGCCTATCCCTGCTGACTTTGAATTTGGTCGTGTTAGTATCCTGAGACTAGTCTATGATGAAGGTGATGATCTTGATTATCTTGTTTTGGTCTCGACTTCCAAACGTCATTGAGACCAGCACTCATCTGTCTTTCTCTTCAATAATGTAATAAAAAGCAGAAGTGCTTTTACTAGTTACTAGTGCCTAGTAACAGCAAATACCTCCAATTCATAACCACTCTTCTTTATCCCCGGGTTTTGCAGCATCTTGATCTCAGTGAGGATGTGGCAGGTGCAACCTTCATGGCCGCAGGCAGCTCAGCTCCTGAGCTCTTCACCTCCATTATTGGTATGAAGACATAGAATCAGCTGGAACATGACATGTATGACTGTAGCATGTACACTAAATAATTGTATACAATGTAATTATGTAGTTATAGTGATCCCTCGCTATTTGGCGGTTCCCCTTTCGCGGCCTCAGTGCATCGCGTTTTTTTAAGAACATTAAATATTGTGGATATTTTAGTGCATCGTAACTTATTGCGGCTTTTTGTGGCGTCACTTTTTCGCGGGCTTTGTCTGCCCATATGACTGTAGAACACACTATTGGCCGGTAAAGGAGACAGGACCAATAGGAACATGTTGATCTGATTGGCTTAGATCTGTAAGAGCAGTTCTAGCTCCAGTCCCACAACGTATCCATTCTTCCACTTTGTTTGCGGCAGCAGAATCAGAAGCATCTCTGATTTGCGTGTTGTTTTGTCACTAACAAGGCAGGACAAACAAATTTTTCCCTCTTCATTTGGGAAGAGGGAAAAGGAGACAAAGAGGGCTGGAATGGCGGCAGAGCAGGACAACGAGGCAAGCTGATGAGCCGGACGATGCAAGCTGGCGAGCCGGTCAGCGAGTGCGCGTCGTGCGTCATCCAAGTAGATGGGCATAGCAAGCTCCTGGTCGGGGACAGGCAGAAGGTCGAGCCAAACAGAGTCCAGAGCAAATCATAAAAACAGGCTTTGGATATCCCCTTGTGCTGGTCCGTGGGGGCGCGTCGGCCGGCCAGCACGGCGAGGGCAGAGCGGAACCGTGATACATTTACAGTAGTTTTTTTGTGAATTTGTGAGTTTTAGTGAAGACCTAAAGAATGTTTGTAAAAGTCAGTTTAACTTTAAAATGTTTAAAAAAATGTTTAAAACTACAATAAAGTGTTTAAAACTACAATAAAGTGTTTAAAAATACAATTATAAAAGTCTTGTGCGAAATCGTAAAAATATTGACTCCACATCACTGATTTTCACCTATCGTCTTGGAACCAATTCTCAGCAATAAACGAAGATCACTGTATACGCGTGTCTCCCCACTGTATGTATGTATGTATGTATGTATGTATGTATGTATGTATGTATGTATGTATGTACGTACGTACGTACGTACGTACGTACGTACGTACTTATGTATGCATGTATGTATGTATGCATGCATGCATGTATGGATGTATGCATGTATGTACGTACGTACGTATGTATGTATTTATGTATGTACTATATATGTATGCGTACATGTGCGTACATAGTACGTACATATGTATGTGCATACATACGTATGTAAATATGTAAAATGCACGCATGCATGTATGTATGAATGTATGTATGCAGGCATGCATGTAATTGAGGTCTGTATGTATTGTATCTGTCTGGGTATCAACTGTATGTATGAGCATGTGTATGCGTGCATGTTTGTGCGTGCACGCGTGTGTGTGTGTTTTGTGTAAGTCTAACTTGGCTCACTTTCTCACTTCAGGAGTGTTTGTTACCAAAGGTGACGTGGGTGTGGGCACAATTGTTGGCTCAGCAGTCTTTAATATACTCTGCATCATTGGCGTCTGTGGCTTCTTTGCAGGACAGGTATGAACTAATAATGGTGCTGATTTGTTAGTCAAAACTATAACTGACCGGGTGGGTGGCTTTGAATTAGGAGCACGTTGCATACAATAATTCATTAGTCTGACTTTTTGTGTCTTCTCGGAGGTATTTCTTTAGCAAGTGTAGAAAATTAGAACAGGTTCCCCCTACCCATGCAAAGTTACGTGGTCAAGAATAAAGTGACATTCATTTTTTGTTATAAGGGTTTGAAAAAACAAAAATAAAATTGATGTTCTGTGTGTTTTACACAGAGCAATAGTAAAAAAAGTGTGACTTTTGGGATAGTCCGGCACGCATTATTTGCTTTTACATTGATTCCTATGGAAAACATTGCTTCTACTTACAAACCCGATTGTGGAACCAATTAAGTTCGTAAGTAGAGGTATTACTGTATGATTTATACGAGAGTAAATGCATCAAGACACACATATAATTGAGAGCACCCCCTTACTGACACCATCTGAAGTGCAAGGCTGAGCCCTTGCTTTAAAATGAACAGAGTACAAGGATAAGCTCTTTGGTCCAGAAAATACAAACACTAGACAGTTATGCAATCCCAGATTGTATATTATGTAATCATCATGAGATAAGGAAGTAGGGAGCAAAACATCTGATATAACGGCTTGGAGTGATGTGCAGTAAATTCAGCATCTGGTCTGTTACATGCACGTAATAGCACAGTGTTCTTTGACTTTTCTCGCAATGATGATAATAATAGCCTTCATCTTTATTAACATAATAATAATAGACAAGGCAAGAAGGCAGTCTTATTTATTTGGAACGCTTCATACACAAGACAACTCAGTGCTTAGCATGAGCCAAGACACAACACTTTCCAAACAAAACAGCTAACGACATTTAGAAACAGAGCAAAGAGAACAAAAGTAGCTTAACAAAATTGCTAAAGGAACATACACTGACAACATTTAAACACATTGACAGCGCTTTAAAAAATATTTAGTATAGGTAGGTTTCTAAAATTGCAACAAAACTGTACTGTGAGATTGACTTAAACAGAGACCTTAATCGAAAGTATGTTGGGAGGGGAGTGCACTTCCCATTTCAAACTATTAATTCACTTCAAATAAGCACATTTTAAGCGGAATTGCATCTGTCAAGTCATTGAATGTTTAAGATAGTATGACTCTTATTATTTATTCGGAAATAATTAATAAAGGCTCATGAACAAGGGCCTTTTCTAGCTTCCACAAGTCACAGCTCGGCCTCAATTCAAAACGAACCGTCCATTTGAAGTCGTTTACTTACTTTGAAGTCCATCCTCATTCAAAATGGTATGCGGGATAGATGATAGTTTGTTAACATCATTCGGTGTTCAATCAGTTTTAAACAACCAGAAACACAATTGTTAAAACCCCATCAGCTGACGGCACTGGAAGCCTTCATTTCAAAAGGAGACAGAGATTTTTTATTTCAGCAGTCTGAATGAGCAGCAGCTCTCTGATGTCCTTTTGATGGAATGCATTCAGAAGACCGTTACAACTGGAGACAAAAGCATGAACAAGTTTCTCCTGTTCTGCTTAGACTCTAATCCTTAGAGCATGCAACCCTTCTGTTTGGAGATGCTTTTCAAAGGATATTTTAGTGATTGATTTGATAAAATTGCTCAAAGTTAGATCTCAGCACGCCAATTTTTTTAACTTGCTCATTGTTTTCTAAAGACAGTAAATGTTTTTTCTAACAGCAATCCTCTTTTCCTAATTGCGCAAACAATTACCTAGTATCTTAAATTTTGGTTCGTCAAGTTGTTACCGTAATTTCGGGACTATAAGCTGCGACTTTTTTCCAAAATTTTGAACCCTGCGGCTTATAGTCAGGTGCGGCTTATATAAGATTTTTTTTGTGATTTTTGTGATGATTTGATCACTTTTATACACTCGTAAAAAGGCTGTGGACCACTGTCGTGCGGTATCTTGAAGAAAAAAACAACAACAAAAATACTATTTTGAAACACTACTATGGCTGCTGCTTATTCTGGCTGTGTTGCTTGTGGCTATTATGAGTTTTAGTAGGAATGCACGCTAGGTGACCTGCGTCAAAGGGCTCTAAACCCTGTCTCTTACTCTGCTATGTGACTCAGAGATTACACAAAGCAGTGGTGCTGTTTGGACCATCTGCATTGTATTAAAACCTCATCAATCAGCATTTAAATTCAATTCTTCTGACATTTTGCTCACCAAAAACAAGTTGTAATGAATGTGAACTTTTAATGCATTTTATTCAGAATGTTACGTTGAACCCTGAGGCTTAAATGGCGGCGCGGCGTATTTATGGATTTTTACGGCTTTCTGTGTACTGTGTTTCTTTGTAAAAAACTCATGTGCACGTGCGGCTTATAGTCCGGTGCGGCTTATGTAAGAAAAAAACAAAAATCCATCCATCCATCCATTTTCTGAACCGCTTAGTCCCCACGGGGGTCGCGGGCGTGCTGGAGCCTATCCCAGCCGTCATCGGGCAGTAGGCGGGGGACACCCTGAACTGGTTGCCAGCCAATCGCAGGGCACACAGAGACAGACAACCAATCGCACTCACACTCACACCTAGGGACAATTTGGAGTCTTCAATCGGCCTACCAAGCATGTTTTTGGAATGTGGGAGGAAACCGGAGTGCCCGGAGAAAACCCACGCGGGCCCGGGGAGAACATGCAAACTCCACACAGGGAGGGCCGGAGGTGGAATCGAACCCGCACCCTCCTAACTGTGAGGCGGACGTGCTACCCAGTGCGCCACCGAGAAAAAAACAAAAATATCCCTGAATTTTCGCTGGTGCGGTTTATAGTCCGGTGCGGCTTATAGTCCGGAAATTACGGTAATATGCTCTAGCCATGATAACCAACATGAACCATTGAAGCATTTGACCAAAAGATATATACTGACAGAAGAAAAGATGTCCAAAGACTGACCCTTGAAGGACATCTCATGGCCATTTGATCAGATATAAAAATTTCAATGGTCACTAAATAAATGGCTTTACCCCAAGTAGGACCTTAATCATTTTAGGACTGGTCCATTTAATCCCACCCAAGTTTCCATACTGATTAACGGTATATTATAATCAACTGTGCAGCATCACAGATTTAATATGGAAGGAGTTTCTGCGGGGCTGAGACTTTTAAAGGAATAAGATGAAAGACTTGCAAAGCACAAAGTATGCAATTCTTTGACTCTGGCTCTTAGCAGCACTCACACCATAGGTGGCATACAGAGGTAGGAGTGGCACATTCAAGATGTGACTTTTGACCAATCGCAACATGACGGTTGCTCAGAACACAAAAGGTTAAAACAGTACTAACACTGACTCCTCTTTTGAATCTTATTAAAAATTTAGCACCGTTTATCCGTTATCTGTTTTCTAGTCATGTATATGTGGTTAAAAAATAAAAAGAAAAAATAAATACAAAACTGTACTGACTATACAAATGTATTTCTCTCTCCCTACAGGCCGTGAAGCTCTCTCACTGGGCTCTCCTTCGAGATTCTATTTACTATACCTTTTCTATAACAGCCCTTATTGCGGTAAGACACTCATTTTGGGACTCTCATGCTTCAAATTACATGCATTGAAAATTGTTGAAATGTGGTCTTCTAAATTTTGCTGTTCAGATATGTTGTGCAAAAAGTAAGTACCTACTAGTACGTATATCAGACAAGGCACAAAATGTTGTTTATTTATTTATTTATTTATTTGTTTGTTTGTTTACTTTTTTAAATTTTTATGTACAAAAACACTCGTCGCCCACAAAATGGTTTACAATAACTACATCCCTGAGTCATAGTTTAGGCAAAGGTTCAATCCTGGTGGATGAATGCACCTTTTAAAATCTTGGGGAAACAGAAACCCAGTTGCCATGACTACGGTTCTCTACTAACATACTTCTGACAGAATTTGCTTCATCTTTGACTACTTTAGAAGAAGAAAAAGAGATCAAAGTCATGGCAACTTGATTTCAGTTTTCACTACCAAGATTGTACCTTTAGTAACAATGCAACACAAGATTATAGTTAAGGTTGAACGTTTGATGAATAAAACGTAATTAATAATATAAATATATAATTAATATAAATATTTTATAAATAAAAATGTTAACTTAGTTATTAAGTGGATAATCCGTCTTCCTCTTGTGCTGTAAGAGTCAGAGTGCGGCAGTGCGTTTCACTCACATGAATTTCTGAATGCAGCCTATAATTGGCATCTTCAGGTATTCTTCAGTTTGTATTTTAGAAAGTAAATTCATTAAGAGTTTTTTTTTTAAAGAGTAGGAACCTTGTTTGTAATGGAATAATATAAGTGTAAATCATCTTTCCTAAAAAAGGAAAAATAGTCAACTTCCACTGCACGGGTCCTGCCTTTTGCGAGTAAATTCTGGAACGTAAATGGCAACTGTAATGTCTAAGAAAATGTTGAACAGGTAGATACGTATTTCAAAATGTTGCGAGAAGGTCAAATTATGTTCACCTTAGGTTTGTCTTTAAATTTCACTCATTGAACTCCACTGATGTATTATTGATTTTGTTCACGACAATGTTGGCTTGAGAAAATAAGGCATTTCTAACAATACCTAAAGGATCAGACTTTGCATAGTGTTGTCAATTGTAATGGAATAAAATGTCCCATTTTCTGTGTGCTTCTCTAGTTCATCCATGATGAAAAGGTGTGCTGGTGAGAAAAAGAATACACATTTTTGTCTGTTTATTATTCAGCAAATTACTCATCTGTGATGAAAACTTGACTGGTTGTCGTATATGCTTGTGTCAAGGTGGGAGTCTCTTGTCCTGGTTCTGATGTATGCTATCTACATCCTCATCATGAAGTGAGTCATCTTCGGATGACTTCAATGTCACAAATAAACAGTGGGCCCTTTGCACTAATCTCCAGCATTGCTGAACGAATACAGCTTAGTTTTTTCCGGCTTGGAAAATGTTTGTATTGTATAATACAATATAGTAATATAGTATGTTATTCAGCACGTTTTTTACGACTTGCCCAAACTAGACCATCACAGATATCTAATCAGCAAATTATAGAACGGCTTTATGTCTCATATTACTTCCACTGACATGAAGGTATATATTTCAATATAGCGCTTTGCAGTTACGTGAAAGATTAATTGACACCAGCTTTCCCCCATCTTACCATGTATAGAATCAATTGTCATCATCAGATCCAGCTAATCCTAATGCCAAGTTATTTTTATGTCATCTTTTCATAAATGTTTTAGGATGATGTGCACATTGGGAGACAGCAGAGTTCATGGTGTCTGTGTTGCTTTGGGGAGAAAGAAAAAGCTATGTTAAGTCTCATTGGCTGTTTACTATTGCCTATGATGAATATATGGCTGTTGGCTATCTATTACACAAGTGTTTTTTTTTATTTCATTTATTTATTTATTTATTTATTTATTTATTTTAATCCATTTGTCACTATCAGGTTTAACAGCAGGGTCCAGAAATGCCTCAACCGTACAAACAAGAGCTCAGTAAATCTGGTCAGTGAGTTAACAGGAAGCAGTGATCTGGAAGATGTTACTTATGATGCGACTGCAGCCTTGCTCAACAAAGGTAACGAATTTGTATATTTTTCACTCAGGCTTCAGTTCACCACCTCCAAACTGCAACATATGCCATGTTGTCATTTTTACTGGGTTTGCCAAATCTGTTCCTGGTGTCATGTGCAAATGTAATTTCCACATTATTTATTCTATATAATTATTTATACTATGCTATGTTTGATGTCAACATTACCCTCAAATGTTCAAAGGAAGAAAATACATTTTTGGAAGTGGTACAGCTCTCCGTGAGTCGTCACCTTACCATGGTGGAGGGGTTTGCATGTCCCAGTGATCCTCGGAGCTAAATTGTCTGGGGTTTTATGCCCCTGGCAGGGCAACCCATGGCAAACGAGTCCTAGGTGAGGGACCAGACAAAGCACGACTCAAAAGACCCCTGATGATGATGATTACAATTAATGGCTCAAGTTTCCCCACAATTAATGGCTCAAGTTTCCCTTGTCTGGACGTGGGTCACTGGGGCACCCCTCTGTAGCCAGGCCTGGAAGTGGTGCACAGTTGTTTGTGCCTTTGCACCAAACAGCAGTTCAGTGTATACCCGGCAAGTTTTTGGAGTTCTTGGAGGGTGTGCTGGAAGAGCGCTCCTCTCGGGGGCTCAATCGTTCTGCTGGATGACTTCAATGCTCATGTGGGCACACGCACACACACGTACACGCACACACCCACACACCCGTACACGCACACACCCACACACGCACACGCACACGCACACGCACACACACTCACACACACACACACACGCACGCACACACACACACACACACGCGCACACACACACACACGCGCGCTATGGCTTTCATTTTTTTGCCATGTGTTGTGGCGTGAATGATAGGTTAACGACAGAGATTTCATAATACACAATAATGAACATTTAAACCTCATTAGCTGGCTAATTTACTATTCACGTCCATTTAATTTACAGACACCCACTTCTGGGTTAATATTCACATTAGGTTTCTTTTCTTTTTATGTGTCGTAAAAACTTTATTGATAATGCGCTCGTAAGACACTGCAGCAGGGTTAGAGAATATTTTTAGAATCAAGTATTTTACAGATTATTTCATCAATTAATCAATTAATTGGAGACAATTTTATTTGTGTTCAAATATATGTATTAAAACATCATTTGACTTTGAATTTGCCTTTTAGAGCCTAAATCAGAAGGTTTGAACAATCTTCAGTTAAAAATAGCTCTTAACGATTACTTGACTGTTAAAATATGAGACAATTAATGATCAATTTGTGGTTGAATAATCGATTCATTTTGACACCTTAACACTGCAGTGACACAAAAAGACTGCCATATGGTAATAAAACATTTGGTTGACAGTAACTTTGAAAAGAGTCAATTGTATTATCTTTCTGTCAATGTTATGTCTCATAAATAGTGTTTCTGAAAAATCACTTTTCACTTTAATCTTCTTTTGACACCTCCTGCATTTTTTCTTCATTTACATTCACATTCAGTCTGAATGTACCGATTACACAAGCGCGACAAAGCAGGAACGGCAACCCTTGTCTTTGGGGCAAATATGTTTGTGTGTTGAAACTGTCCGCCGGATGGACTGAGAGTTTAGTCTGCACTTGACCCAGATAGGGATTACATGGATGGACGAAAACCCACTTCTATCATTCCTCAGTCCATCCTCTTTTTGAACTTTGGTGTCCCTCATCCTTTGCCTGCAACATGGGCAGGACAAAGGAACCATTCCGTCCTGGGATGGTGTCACGTGCTGGTGCCACCTGCGACAGGACCACATCCCCCTGTCAGTGGAATCGCCGTCACCTGCCACGGGCTCATGGACAGCGCTATATCAGCGCCGCCAGCGCAGACCTGAGTGTCAGTCTGTCCCTTGATGCTGCTTCGCTCATCAGTCCCTGAGATACTGACTCGCTTGACTATTGGAAATCCCGCAGAATCGCTTGTCCTCTCCAGCCCGATCGTCGCTCCAGCGCCAGCTGTTACCATCATCCCCTTCCACAATAAAGTCTGTCGCTACGCACTTGGCTGTACTGTCCGTTCCCTTACAGTACAGACTGACCAACGCTATGCAGCCAGCGAACGACGAGACTGCATTGAGCCGACTGGAGCGAGCCGAGACCGCCGTCAGCAGCCTGTCTGCCGACATCCGGTACCTGATCAAGGTTGGTCAGCAACAACAGCTACAGCAGCAGGAGATGGCCCAAGCCCTCCAGAGACTGTCGGTGGCTGCGTCCCCGGCTGTCACGGCACCCCCGCACCGCCTGTCTGCCGAGGCCAGGACGCTCGTGGACGTCCCGGAGCCTCGCCTTGGCAACATGGAGAAGTTTAACGGCAATCCCAAGCACGTGAGGGCATTCGTGACCAACTGCCGCATAATGTTCAGCCTCCAGCCAATCACGTTTTCGTCGGAATCAGCCAAGGTCGGGCTCGTCCTAACCCACCTCACGGGCGAGGCGCGGCTGTGGGGTCTGGCCGAATATGAAAGGATGGCCCCAGCTTGCGATTCCTTCGACGCCTTCGCGGAGGAATTGCTCTGCCTGTTCGACCTGGGATCCGCTGCCGAGGACGCCGCCGAGGAACTGGCGACGCTGCGTCAAGGTAGCCGATCGGTCGCGGAGTACGCCCTTAAGTTCCAGACGTTGGCCGGCAGCAGCGGATGGAACACGCCGGCACTCGTTAGCACCTTCCTAAACGGCCTCGCTGAGTACATGAAAGATGGACTGGTTTCTTACGATCGCCTGCGAACCCTGAAGGGCGCGATGGACTTGGCGGCCCGAGTAGACCGGCGGATCCGGACGCGGCGGCGCGATCGGGAGAGGAGGTCCCCGCGAAATCCGTGTGGTCACATTCCTCCGTCTGCTGGGGACCCGCCAACCACACCACCCGCCGAGCCCATGGATCTGGGAGGGGCTCGGGTTCCCTCGGAGGAGCACCGTTGACGCCCCTCACTGGGCTTGTGTTTTTACTGTGGGGAGGGGGGTCATCGGGTAGCGGGGTGCCCGGTAAAAAGGCCGGAGCTCACGCGGCGTCGGGGGATCCGCGTGAGCTCGACCAGCACCGACTCTCCCAGCCCCAGCACGCTCACGCTACAGGCACGCGTCCAGCTCGCGGCGGGCGACCAGAACGTGGCGGCCTTGGTGGATTCCGGCGCGGAGGGGAACATCATGGACATTAGCCTGGCACGCCAGTGGGGTGTCGGCTTCCTCCCTCTGAGCCCGTCCATTCCCGCACGTGCCATTGATGGCCATCTGATCGGCGAGATGGCTTTCGTGATGGAACCACTTAAGTTACTGCTCTCCGGCAATCACCACGAGACCATCCATTTTTTTCTTCTTTCCCTCCCAGTACAGCAGCTCATACTGGGGCACCCTTGGTTGCGGCAGCACAACCCGGTGCTGGACTGGGAGGTGGGGGTTGTTCGGCAGTGGAGCGAACGCTGCCATCGGGTGTGCCTGAAGGCGGCCACCAGCCCACTCGGCAGAGCCCCGCCCAGGTACAGTCCCGACATCCCCAAATTGCAAGCGGGCTTGTCATGGCCTGTTCCCGAAACACGCAAGCGACTGCAACAGTTCTTAGGGTTCGCGAACTTTTATCGCCGTTTTATCCGTGGATACAGCACGGTGGCCGCGCCCCTCACCGCCCTTACCAGCCCCGCCTCCCCGTACAAATGGACGGAACAGGCAGAACAGGCATTTCAGGAGCTTAAGAGGAGGTTCACATCCGCTCCCATCCTCAGGGTTCCCGATCCCGACAGACAGTTCGTGTTCGAGGTGGACGCCTCGAACGTGGGTGTCGGGGCAGTGTTGTCTCAACGTAGCCGCCAAGACGATCGTCTCCACCCGTGAGCCTTCTTTTCTCGCCGTCTGTCAGCCTCGGAACGAAACTATGACATCGGGAATCGGGAGCTCCTCGCCGTCAAGTTGGCCTTGGAGGAGTAGCGGCATTGGCTGGAGGGCGCCACCACTCCGTTCAACGTCTGGACCGACCACCGCAACTTGGAGTATCTGCGATCGGCCAAGAGACTGAACGCGAGACAAGCACGGTGGGCTCTGTTCTTTGACCGGTTTGAGTTCTCTCTTTCCTACAGACCGGGTTCCCGTAACGCGAAGGCGGACGCCCTGTCGCGTTTGTTTCCTGGTGGGGAGGAGGGACAGGGTCCGCCTCCCACTATCCTCCCGAGCTCGATTCGGGTGGCGGCTCTTACATGGGAGATCGAACGCCAAGTGGAAGCCGCATCACGCGATCAACCCGGCCCCAGCAACTGCCCGGAGGGTCGCCTGTTCGTCCCTGAAGGCCTGCGGTCGTCCGTGCTGCAATGGGCGCACGACTCACGCCTGGCCTGTCATCCCGGCGCTGCACGCACGAGGTACGTGGTGGCACAGCGTTTCTGGTGGCCCACCTGGCAAGTGGACACCAGCGATTACGTCAGAGCCTGCTCAATTTGTAACCGCTACAAGACGTCTACTCGTCCTCCGGCCGGGCTGCTTCAACCCTTGCCGGTTCTCCAACGTCCCTGGTCTCACCTGTCAATCGATTTTGTCACGGGCCTCCCCCCCTCAGAGGGAAACACGGTGGTCCTCACGGTGGTGGACCGTTTCAGCAAGATGACGCATTTCATCCCTCTGCCTAAGCTCCCATCTGCGAAGCAGACGGCGTCCATCATGGTGCGGGAGGTGTTTCGTCACCACGGTCTCCCACAAGACATCGTGTCAGACCGAGGTCCTCAATTCGCTTCCACCTTCTGGACGGAGTTCTGCCGACTCCTCGGCGCCACGGCCAGCCTCTCCTCGGT
The DNA here is from genome assembly GCF_024217435.2 of Syngnathus scovelli. Taxonomy (NCBI): domain Eukaryota; kingdom Metazoa; phylum Chordata; class Actinopteri; order Syngnathiformes; family Syngnathidae; genus Syngnathus; species Syngnathus scovelli. Next base: position 13,699,249 of record NC_090851.1, on the reverse strand, counting down.
GTTTCACCCTCAGTCCAACGGTCAAGCGGAGCGCCTGAACCAGGAACTAGGCAGGTCTCTCCGATGCATGGCCGCCGGGGACCAGCGCAGGTGGGTCCAACAGCTTCCCTGGGTAGAGTATGCTCACAATTCCCTCCCCCAGCTCGGCTACGGGACTTTCGCCTTTCCACTGCGTCTTCGGGTACCAGCCACCCTTGTTCGCCCACCAGGAGCGTGGTGCGGCGTGCCCGTCGGCCCAGGCTTGTGTCCGCCGTTGTCATCGTGCCTGGGCGAGGGGCCGGGTCACTCTTCTCCGCTCTGTTTCAGGCTACGCCCGCCAGGCGAACAAGCACCGGACGCCGGCTCCGGAGTACAGAGTGGGGCAGCGTGTGTGGCTCTCGACGCGGGATTTGCCGCTGCGAGCAGGATCCCGCAAACTGGCGCCCCGCTTTGTTGGACCGTTCCCTATTCAAGATTCAAGATTCAAGAGTTTTTTATTCGCCATGTTTGAGCGTGCCAAACAAGGAATTTGACTTCGGTAAATCACAGCCTCTGTTCAACATTTAGGTGACTAACAACAACACTCAGGACATGTGAAGAGCGAAAGATATTCTCAAACACCCCCTGATCTTAAACTCCCAAGAGGGCAAGGAAAAAACTCAAAACTCAAGCTAGGGGAAATGAGAAACCTTGAGAAGAGACCACAGATGGGAGGGTCCCTCTTCTAGGATGACCAGGCTGCAATGGATGCAGAGAGGACACATAGTACAAACAGTGTAGACAAAAAAGGTGTGGCAAGCGGGATGTTATTGCACAGTAATGACTCTGAGATTCTAAGAGTGGTGTGAGTTCATCAGAGCGACAGCCTGGGGGAAGAAGCTGTCTCTGTGTCTGCTGGTTTTAGTGTACAGAGCTCTATAACGGCGTCCGGAGGGGAGTAGTTCAAACAGGCTGCAACCTGGGTGCGAAGGGTCTGTTGAGATGTTACTTGCACGTTTCCTGGTCCTGGACAGGTACAAGTCTTGGATAGATGGGAGGTTGATTCCAATTATCTTTTCTGCAGTCCTTATTGTCCGTTGAAGTCTGTGCTTGTCTTGTTTGGAGGCCGATCCAAACCAGACAGTGATGGAGGTGCAGAGGACAGACTGGATGATGGCAGTGTAGAAGGTCTTCAGCAGCTCCCGTGGCAGGTTGAACTTCTTGAGCTGTCTCTGCTGGGCCTTTTTCCGGACAGAGTCTATGTGGCCGGTCCATTTCAGGTCCCGAGAGATTGTGGTTCCCAGGAACTTGAAGGTGTCTGATGAGAGAATAGTATTACTGCGGATAGTGAGGGGTGAAAGTGGTGAAGGGCCTCGCCTGAAGTCCACTGTCATCTCCACGGTCTTGAGCGGGTTCAGGTCCAGGTGGTTTTGGCTGCACCAGTGGACCAGCCGCTCCACCTCCTGTCTGTACGCAGTCTCATCACCGTTCTGGATCAGTCCGATGAGAGTGGTGTCGTCTGCATACTTCAGGAGCTTCACGGAAGAGTCACTTGCGGAGAAATCGTTGGTGTAGAGGGAGAAGAGCAGTGGGGAGAGGACGCATCCCTGAGGGGCTCCAGTGTTGGTGGTCAGGGTGTCAGATGTGATGCTCCCCAGCCTCACACGCTGTCTCCTGTTGGTCAGGAAGCTGGTGATCCACTGACAGGTGGAGGCAGGCACCGCAAGCTGGATGAGCTTCTGTTGGAGGATGTCAGGAGCGATGGTGTTGAACGCCGAGCTGAAGTCCACAAACAGGATCCTGGCGTACTTTCCTGGGGTGTCCAGGTGTTGCAGGATGTAGTGCAGTCCCATGTTGACCGCATCATCCACCGACCTGTTTGCCCGGTAGGCAAACTGGAGGGGGTCCAGCAGGGGGCCCGTGACATCCTTCAGGTGGTTCAGTACTAACCTCTCGAAAGATTTCATGACCACAGATGTCAGTGCAACAGGTCTATAGTCATTCATACCTGTGATGGCGGGCTTCTTGGCCACTGGAACGATGGTGGAGCTCTTGAAGCACGAGGGCACCTCACACAGCTCCAGGGAACGGTTGAAGATCGGTGCAAAGGTGGGCGCCAGCTGCTCAGCGCAGACTTTCAAGCAAGAAGGTGACACGCCGTCTGGGCCCGGTGCCTTCCTGATCTTTTGTCTCCGGAACATCTGGCGCACTTCCTCCTCGCGAATCTGGAGTGCGGGCGCGGCCTCTGCAAGAGAGAGAGTCGGTGACCACGGTGATGGAGGTGTGGACAGAGCAGTTGTGGGGGGAGGTGAGTATGTGGATTGTGTGGATTGTGCTGCAGGAGGTCCCGTTGTGTGGGAGGACCGATCAAACCTGCAGTAGAACCAGTTTAGCTGGTCAGCGAGCCTTGGGCTCTCCACAGGACGGGGGGTTCGTTTCTTGAAGCCCGTGATGCTCTGCAGGCCTTTCCACACTGTTGAGGGATCAGGATTGGCAGAGAGGTGTCTCTCCAGGCTCTCCCCGTAACACCTCCTGGCTTTCCTGACCTCTCGGTTCAGTGTGTTTCCGGTCTGCTTGAACAGGTCCCGGTCGCCGCTCCTGTAGGCCTCCTCCTTGACTTTGCGCAGCCTCCTAAGGTTCGGTGTAAACCAAGGTTTGTCGTTGTTGTACGTGCAGAAGGTCTTAGTCTGCACACACAGATCCTCACAAAAACTGATGTATGATGTGACAGTGTCAGTGAGTTCATGCAAGTCTGAATTTGCAGCTTCAAAAACACTCCAATCGGTGCAGTCAAAGCAGGCTTGGAGGTCCTGCCTTGACTCCACTGTCCACTTCCTGACAGTCCTCACCACAGGCTTAGAAGTTTTTAGTTTCTGTCTGTAGGCAGGGATCAGATGAACTAGACAGTGGTCCGAGAGTCCTAAAGCTGCACGAGCCACAGAGTGATATGCATCCTTAATTACGGTGTAGCAGTGGTCCAGTGTCTGTGCCCCTCTGGTGGGACACGTTATGTGCTGTCTGTATCTGGGGAGTTCGTGTGCGAGGTTCGCCCTGTTAAGATCACCCAGAACAATGATTAGTGAATTTGGTAGAAGTTTCTCCATGTCTGTCACCTGGTCAGCCAGCATCTGCGTGGCTTCACTCGCACGTGCGTGTGGTGGGATGTAAACAGCCGCCATGACGATCGAGGAGAACTCCCGTGGTGAATAGAACGGCCGGCAGTTTATGAAAAGTGTTTCTAGGAGAGGGCTGCAAAACTCTTTCAACACCATGACATCGGTACACCAACGTTCATTAATGTAGAAACAGAGACCACCTCCCTTTGATTTTCCGGAGAGCTCCGCGCTGCGATCTGCACGCGTTAGCCGAAACCCAGCTAACTCCATGGCGTGGTGGGGGGTTCGTTCGCTAAGCCACGTCTCAACAAAACACAGCGCGGCGGATCTGCTGAAGTCCGTGTTCCTTGAAGTGAGGAGCAGCAGTTCGTCCATCTTGTTCGCCAGGGAGCGGACATTCGCCAGATGAATTGACGGTAGGGCAGAACGGAACCCTCTCTGCCTCAGATTTACGAGGGCTCCCGCGCTAGCTTGTATAGCACCGCCGCTCCGGCTAAAATCTCCGACAAACAGTCTGAATCAGAGAGAACAGGAGAGAAAATACCAGAAGAAGACTGACCGATGTTTAACAGTGCTTCTCTAGTAAAAGTGATCCGGGATGGACAGCAGAAGACACAGAAAACACACAAAATAAGACAAAGAAACAGAGAGCGACTCACCGTGGCAGCCATCCGCGGCGCCATCAGATGATGATTGACCCGGCCGCAGTCCGTCTTCTCCTTCCAGACTCCATGAAGGTTCACCCCACGTTCCACGTGTCCCGTGTGCGGCCCATCCATGAGAGCGCGTTGGCGCCGGCGCCCGTTCCGCCGCCGCCGCCCCAGCTCGTTGATGGGGGCCCGGCTTACGCTGTCCGCTCCCTGCTCCGATCGCGGCGGCGCGGTCGTGGCCTCCAATACCTCGTGGATTGGGAGGGTTATGACGACGCGCACCGCTCCTGGGATCCGAGCCGCTGGATACTCGACCGTTCGCTCATCACGGAGTTCCATCGCTGCCATCCGGACCAACCCGAGGAGGGACGAGGGGACCAGGGGTGAGGGTTCGGGGAGGTCTTGTCCGCCGGCACCGGGGTCTTCTGCTCCCGCGTCCGTTGATCCTGCGTCTGGCGAGGTGTCGGACGTTTCGGCGGTGTGCTGACCCCCCCACCTGGTCGCCCAGGGGGTTGCCTTCCTTTTTTTTTGTTTTTGGTTCCTGGGGACGTCGGGAGCCGTCTCTTGTGGGGGGGGGGGGGGGGGTTCTGTCACGTGCTGGTGCCACCTGCGACAGGACCACACCCCCCTGTCAGTGGAATCGCCGTCACCTGCCACGGGCTCATCAGTCCCTGAGATACTGACTCGCTTGACTATTGGAAATCCCGCAGAATCGCTTGTCCTCTCCAGCCCGATCATCGCTCCAGCGCCAGCTGTTACCATCATCCCCTTCCACAATAAAGTCTGTCGCTACGCACTTGGCTGTACTGTCCGTTCCCTTACAGGATGGAATGCCTTTTCTGTAGTTTAGTCACCTCCACCTTGTGTCTGACAGTTTTAAATGGTACACATAGTTCGCCAACGGCTTTTCAAAGTCCTGTTTTTTTTTTTTTTAATTGATCTTGCTTCAATGTCATACCTGATGGGTAGATGAGTCATTTTCATTGCCTCCACTATGTTTTGAATGTATAGTGGACCCCCACAATTCTCACGGGATAAGGAATGGGAAGGCCTCCAAATAGCAAATATATGCATATAATTGGCGCAAATTATAGTTTCATCAAAAACACTGTTTTTGTTTTAAAAAAAAACTGAAAATACAGTATTAATCCACCGGTGCTGAACTGCGAGTTTGTGCGGGTCCACCAAAAAAATTCCGTGATTATTTTGCCGGTATACTTGAGAATGAAATTCATAATTTGTACAGTCAAACCTCCACATATGAATTTAATTTATTTCGGGACCTGCTTCGTATGTTGAAATAGTCGTATGTTTGATCAAATATTCCCATAAGAATACACTGCAATTCGTTTAATTGGTTCCACAGCCAAAAATACAACAATAACTCCTTAATAAATATATATAATAATATTTTATATGTATTATTTTCTATTTTTCAGTTGTTTTTTTTATTCAACTTAAATAACGTTAACATAACCGTCGCAATATATGGCGTTGGCCATCTCACATATGATTGTTTCAGTGATGGTTTGGCCAGCAATCTCCTTGTCCTTTATCCCTATAAGCAAAAGGCGTTCCATCTCCTCCAGCCATCTCGCGAGCTAACCATGATGACTTTGTATGTTGAGAATTACTTTGGATATTAAGTCAAATATTTGATCAAATGTCACATTGTATGTTGAAAAATTCACGTTTGACTGTACTTGAATTTCTGATGAACACTCAGATGACAAATAGTTTTGTTTCACCTCTCGCCAGCGAATCTCCAATATAAACCATCTGTACTGATGGTAGATGAGCTTCTGTCTGCATACCCACACCAACTGACTTTTTCTGATGCTGGCATGAGGATCATGATCACCAGTCATTTCTCCCCAAGGACCCGCCTAATAATGGCTTCCCGGATGATCATCAGTGAGGTGATTTTTGTTTGACTTTATTACTAATAATTATTATATAGCACTTTATGCTTTATAGGCGGCAATGGTTAACACGTCCGCCTCACAGTTAGGAGGATGCGGGTTCGATTCCACCTCCGACCGTTGCTGTGTGGAGTTTGCATGTTCTCCCCGTGCCCACGTGGGTTTTCTCCAGGCACTCCGGTTTCCTCCCACATCCCAAAAACATGCTTGGTAGGCCAATTGAGCACTCCAAATTGCCCCAGGTGTGAGTGCGAGTGCGGATGGTTGTTTGTCTCTGTGTGCCCTGCGATCGGCTGGCAATCGGTTCACGGTGTCCGCCGCCTACTGCCCGATGACTGCTGGGATAGGCTCCAGCATGCCCGCGACCCCCGTGGGGACAAGCGGAATAGAAAATGGATGGATGGATGGATTACCGTATTTTCCGCACTATTAGGCGCACTTAAAAACTTAAAATTTACTCAAAAAAACACAGTGAGCCTTATAATGCAGAGCGCCTTATATATGGATCAATTAATGAATTTGTTGATCCATACTGGTGGTACACAGCGTTCTGCCAAAATGTTTCAGTACGTTTTAGTACGACTAGTAAATTACAAGGTCGCATCGCTTCCCAGCATTACGGCAACCGTGGTCACGGGGAGTCACTGAATAGCTGTTGTACCCGCGAGGCTATTTCATTTCAAAATAGGCTGTTCTGTTAATGTTTTCGAGTACGTTTACGGATCAATATCCAACGGAATCATAAATAAGCAACACCAATGTGTTAAATCATTCTTTAGTCGATTCCGATCACTTTTATGGGGGAGAGTTTGAGAAACGTGATTGTTTACAGGGGGCAGCCACGACACTTTGCTGAACTCATGGGAGTCTGCGAGCTGAGGCTCATGGGAGTTTGCTGGTGGCTAATGCTATAATGATAGCTGCTATACGCACGAGGCTATTTCATATCAAAATAGGCAGCTCCGTTAATGTTTCGAGTAAATTTACGGATCGATATGGAAAGGAAACATAGGTAAGCAGTACCAATGTGTTAGATCGAACTTTTAGTCAGTTCCGATCATTTTATAGGAGATAGTTTGAGAAACGCGATTGTTTACAGAGGGCTCGTTGGTTATTGGCTAGTGGATGTATACCGCAACCCTAGTCAACCTCAGTTTGTTGCAGTATAGCATCTATTTTATGCGCCTTTTAATCCGGTGCGCCCTATATATGAAATAATTTCTAAAATAAAAAAATCAATGAGGGTGCGCCTTATAATCCAGTGTGCCTTTTGGTGCGAAAAATACGGTATGCTTTATAAAAATATTTTTTTTCTAAATGTTTGTGCACGGGAAAATGCTTGTACAAGTGCTGTAAATGAACCTTAATGTATCTATTCTCCACCACCTGAGGTGGGCATCATTCGTCTCTCATAAAGTTTTCCACCCCTGACCCACGTTGGCCCAGCCCGTGCTTCGTGGGCGAGAGCTAATCAGTGATGAGAACATGACTTCCACGTCACACACATGCACACAGAAGCAAACACGCAGCCAAATAAAGAGAAAAAAATAAAAACAACAGACACACGCACACAACATTACGGTCATTACGGTCTGTGGGACCAAAACGGGTACAACTCTGTTATAGTTCTAATTTATTTGGCTGCATGTCAGGTGTGCAGCAACTGCGTGTGACGTCGTACCGTTAAAGTCAGTTCTCAACGGTGTTTGGCTGACTTGTACCGACTGGGCGAGGCTGATATACGGACAGAAACTCAGGTACGGAGGACGATGCCCACTTGTCCACCACTATGCAAGCCACGTAATATTGGTTGACCGTGACTATGGTTTTAATTTTTCCTTAAGACAAATGTACGAGAATTTAATAAATTCATGTTTGTACTCGGGCTGCTACCTTTAACATACCATGTCCAAATATTGCACAAGTCACGGGCTCAGTTCAAGGAGGTTGATTGTAATGTTTTATCACTGCCAGAGACAAAGAGTGATCAACACCACTGAGACTCAGGTCAACTGCTTCACAAAGAACACTGATTCGGCAGCCAGTGCCCAGGGAAGGCGGAGCTTAAAGAACAATGGAGCCGAGCAGAGTCTGAATGGGAGATACATGCCTCAGCAACCGGACTACGTGATGGAGAATGAAAATGAGGATAACGAGAATAATGAGAATGATGGAGAGAGAGACGATGGCAATGAAGGCCCGTTGGTTCCTTTTAAAGCTCCAGGTAATGTTCTGAAACAAAGTGGTAATCATTTAGTTTGACCGGTTATGCGAATATTACTACTGACAGTATATGCTATCTTCTTATCTTCTGCCCTGCCAGTGGGTGTGTGTAACAAGGTGAAGTGGTTAACCATGTGGCCGTTGTCTTTGCTCCTCTTCTTAACCGTGCCCAACTGTGGCAAGCAGCGTTGGGAGAAATGGTTTATGGTCACCTTTTTCACTGCGACCATCTGGATTGCTGGCCTCTCCTACGTGATGGTGTGGATGGTCAGTCCAATGTCACGTACCAACATCAGTAACCTCCAAAAACAGGATGCTTCTTGCCGTTGTATTGGCTGTACTGTGTTCCAGCATTTTCACAGAAGAACGGTGTTCAGTGACTACCGCTAATGTTTTCAGGTGACTGTGATTGGCTTCACGTTCGGCATCCCTGACGTCATTATGGGAATCACCTTTCTGGCAGCAGGAACCAGTGTCCCAGACTGCATGGCCAGTGTTATAGTTGCAAGACAGGGTACGAGTCCAACCGAGATACGGTCTACATGCGGGCTTCCCCATTGCGGACCATTAAAAATGTTTTGTGGAAAGAATACTTTTCTGAGGTCAATTAAAACTGAAAATGAAGGTTATATAGTGTACACAGGCAAAATACGTATGTTTTAAATATGAAGAAAGCAATGGAAAGAATAGATAAAGATAGCAGACTGGCTCACAGACCGTGACAGTGTTGTTCTCCTTGCTGCAGGGCTGGGGGACATGGCCATCTCCAACTCTATAGGCAGTAATGTGTTTGACATCCTGGTGGGCTTGGGCCTGCCGTGGGCACTGCAAACTCTCTGCATAGACTACGGCTCCATTGTGAGTGCTTGTCAGACCACACAGAGAAGATGCTGCCGGACTTTGACCAGAATAAAACACAGCTAAGTTCATAAAAGACGTGACCAATTGTCTGCGGTGACCTTATGCTTTAAAATAATATTATCAGAGGTTAAATGACTGAAAGGATCGTAAAATCTTAATAAGATTACGATGACGTGAAGAAACTGCATCTTGTAGTTATTTGAGGAACACAGTAACTGCAGTTTGCTTTGAATTTCTCTCTTTTGTCTCTTCAGGTGCATCTTAACAGCAGGGGACTCATATTCTCGGTTGGACTCTTACTGGCCTCAGTCTTCTTCACTGTGAGTGCGGTATATATTTTTTTACACTAAGCGGCACTGGAAATGGATGTATGGCTAAAACTGCCCGTGACCTTAGTGAGGATATGGAGGTCGAAAAATGAGACGAAGAGACGAATGAATGAACGAACGCTAATATTAGCTATGTTTCTTTCAGATTTGATTTCCAAATCAGTTAATTTATTCATTTGCCTTGTCTTTTTCACATGCAGGTCTTGGGGGTCCATTTGAACAAGTGGACTTTGGACTGGAAATTGGGCTTGGTCTGCCTCTTAATGTACGCCATCTTCCTCTGTTTCTCTGTCCTCATCGAGTTCAACGTCTTCATCTTCGTCAACCTTCCCATGTGCAGAGACATCCGCTGACATTGCTGTCCTCTGCTACTTTTTTTTCCTCTGGCAAAGGAAGAGGGGGCCTCACTTTTCTCTTGTCGCAAACAATTGTGCCACCAATGATTTATCTTTGGTGGAGTGCACACCGTAGAGTACAGTGGTGTGGTGCATAAAAGTCTCAGCAACAGAGATGGTTGCCATTACTTTTGAATGCATCAAAACTTTGGATGATATGAAAACTATATCACCACCAACAGTTGGCAAAGAGCTGCTACTGCCTGACTGACTGAGATTTCGCGCTTGAAATTTTTGCTGAATTGTTTGTAAGGAGTCTTGCATAAAACCACATAAACAAGGTTGTCCTTTGTAAAAACAAAACGAAAACATCTTTCTCTGTATGTATTCAAACTGGCAGTAGCTGGAATTTTTTTTTGCACGTGATCCCATGGCAGGGATCATTTTTAACTTTAGCACAGTACACTGCTTACGTATCCCACTACTGTAATTCACTCCAATGTTTCAACTTTCCTCCCATGTTTTTCTGATGATGGGGCATGGTGTCATCTCCCACTTTGCACTTACACGGGGACTGTAGTTACTTAAAAATCTTGACAAATTTTCAAATTCTAATTCTGTCCAACTTAATGCCCAATTTAAGTGGCATCTCACACTGACACTTTATTTACTGGCTATGTGATTCTGTCACTGGCAGGCACTGGACTGAAAAAGGCTCTCTCTGTGGGGAAGCTTTTGGACAGTATTATGTAAAAACGTTGTCTGTTAAAAGTCCAATGATTTATTGTAAGTGTTAGCTTTGTATTTTGGACTGCGTGTGTAAGTGTACGTATATGCGTGTGTGTGTGTGTTTGTATGCACAAAGAGAAGCCAGCGACATAATTTACTCTTACTGGGGGTACATAATCCTAATTTATTTCCAAACTAATTTATTCAGCGCTTGGGTAGTATGGTGAAATTGGTGATGATGATTATGGACCTGATGCACTGTACCTAATATAGAATATGGAGAATCACTTGATGTTTATATTCAAGAATAGAGCTTTGTACTTTGTTTTGTATAACTTGGAAATATTTTGCCACATTCTCATGTACTAAGAGAGAACAAAAATGCATTTTTTCTTATTTTTATTTGTTTTTTTAATTAATTCATTTGGAGAGAAATATTGTATGGCAACAGGTAGTGAAGCACATTATGTAATATAAGTGTAACCAAAAGTACTGACATTTTATCTTTCCTATATTGTCTCCTCAATTCTGTGTCAGTGATCCAAATTTTTTTCATCCCTTATGATTTAAGATGTCAATAGAGCAATGCTTGTAGCCATTTTCATTTTCCTGCTTGTGTTTGGGGCTAATAACACATATTTTTTTAAACAGTATTTGCCACATTAAGCATGTCTTCAAACAACATGTGAAAGGTGGCATTGATTCTTAGCCCTAAAGATTTTTAGAAAACAATCTTGCTGAAAAGTTTAGGGCATTTGTTAAGTTAGAAGAGCAACCAGTAATGTTAACCCTCCACACGTTAATTTCTCCGGCATACCAGAAATGTTCAGAAGAGTTAGAACCCATGTAAACGCTGCTCAGTTTGCCTGCCTCTTTTTCAGTATAGAAAATTGCTGGAGTATTTTTAGCACTGTTGTTACTGTTCTGTTCATTTCAAAGGGATTCTGTACATTTCAAAAGGATGAGCAACTATAAGCAGATGTTGGAATAACGTTTAACAAGCAATTACATTCGCATTATTTAGATGTAAGTTAATTTATAGCTAATGATGTCCTAATTTATAGCTAATGATGTCTCATCACTTCTCATTGTGTACCTTCTTTTTTTGGTTGTTGCAGGTCTCAGGGCAGGAACTCCTAGCTAGTAAGAGACTGTGCAAAATGTCTTGCAATAAACAGATTTACATGCACTTGAACCACTTAAAAATGGGTTTTGGATACAAGTCATTTCTGTCGATAGGAAGAAACATATCCGCTGAAAACCAGTCGTGGCAATTTTGACATCACAATTACTTGGTAACAACAGTCACAACTGTAGATTGTGTTCATAATACCCTTGCCATAGTTTGTGACACTAACTTGTAATTTCTTTGGTGGAACTGGAGGTCACTTTATTGTGTCATATTCGTCTATAGATGTATAAAACCCAATTGTGTAAATCAAACCGGTGATTAAAATATCTTCGGTTTGTTTGTACCGATTTTACACCACTAGAGGGTAGAATAGTACAAAACGTGGTTGGGGGCTGAAAATGTATTCGATGATGAAAAGTGAAAGGTGATGCGCGACAAAAACATCAACTTTTCTTTGTGTGCGAGTAACGCGTGAAACGTCAAGGCCGTGAATCATTGCCGCACAGAGACAACTTATTGTTTGCTTTTATCGACAGACAAAAATGAGGACGTCTGCAGGATTATATTCAGGAATGTGAGAGCGAACGCGTGTGTAAACAACTCTAGTGAAGTTTGCAGACGTCAGGCGTCTGCTCCGTGAGAAGAGGAGCCGCGAAAACATTCTGCACTGGTGGACGGATGAATGTGGGGGGAAATGGATGTTTGAGGACCCTTTGAAGAGGCCTTTGGAAAGGTGAGCATAACATTTTTGTCACACATCAGAAGACCCGTGGTATCGGTCACATAACAGTCGGATGAAGCTCAAAAAATGTTTATTTTCCGATGGTGGTGTCAAACCGAGACATTGCATGCACTAGATTTTGGCATATTGACAATTTTGCCATTTAATACGGATGCAACGTCGAAATGTCATTTTGCATAAATTGACCGCGTTATGAATGTTCAATTATTTTCATCACACAATGGTGAACGATTTTAGTGTCTTTTGAGAAGGAATGCATTACTGCTCTCATCGTTCTTCGTTCCACGTTCTTCGTTCTACGACGTTCTTCGTTCCACGATATTGTTATTTTGCATAAATTATAATAAATGAATGTTAATTTATTTTCATCACACAATGATGAACGGTTTTAGCGTCTTTGAGAAGGAATGCATTGGCCATGACTGCTCCCGTAATTCCACTCCATGATCTTGTTAAAAAAGTATTTAAGACCTGTCTGAACATGCCTGAACCTTCTGCGAATGCCCCCTGTCTTTGTAAATCAGTAAGTTGCTTATTCATTTAAGCCTCAATCGAAGGAATTGATCAAGTTTTTTTTTTTTTTTTTGTATTAAACTACCTACTTACTACAAAATGACTTGTCCACAATAAGGTACATATGTACAGCTCTCCTCCCATTTCACATTAAAGGAGAACTGAACCCCACAATCTTCTTTATACTAATATGTTGTATGTGCCCCCACTTGCCTAAACACGACATTCTGATTAATATTGTGGAATAGGAATCAAGCAGGTAAATTCACTCAAATTAATCCATCTCAGGGGGCGGCCACTTGATGTCAGATGAAAATGTCATCACAGTTGCCAGATCTCAGGTCACAAGCAATCACAGCTCTGCTTCAGAAAACTCGTGACTGGTGCCCTGAGATGGATAAAAACAGCCTGTTTAATCATGAAGATCGCACCATTCACGTGGAGGCAAATTCAAGTGTGTGTATGTGTGTGTGTGTGTGTGTGTGTGTGTGTGTGTGTGTGTGTGTGTGTGTGTGTGTGTGTGTGTGCGCGTGCGTGCGTGCGCGTGTGTGTGTGTGTGTGTGTGTGTGTGTGTGTGTGTGCATGTGCGTGTGTGCGTGCATGTGTGTGTGTGTGTGTGTGTGTTTGCGCACGTGCGTGGGTGGGTGGTTTGGGGGGTTTTCTGTGACGATTTGGATAATCGATGCAGTAAGCAAGTCCCTAAAGGTGTCAATGAAGGCATAAATGGCTGCAAATTGATTTTGAAGGCACCAGAAACATTTTATCCCAGTAGTGTTGACATTATTGTCCTACTTGTTGTAAGAAAAAAAACTGTTAAATCCCTCTGCATTCCCCCAAAAAGAAAAAGAGAAAATTCCAGTCTAACTAAAACAACATGGGCCAGTCGGCTCAGCTGAAGTCAGGCAGAACCACTGACCCAGATTCTGCTCTGTGGTCTCAGACAGTGACGCTGATGTAAGGATTACTTTACAGAGTGTGCAGATGTGCTTTGCCAAACTTTATGTATGTTGCTTTAAAGGCTGTTTTTTTATTTCTCTCACATTAGTGTACTAACACAAAAAATACTACAAAAAACATATATTCTTATTTGTTTTGAAATAAAGTTTGTCTTTATGCTACTACTCTGAATAAAAATTATTCAGCGTGGACTTAAAATTAACAAACATTAGGTCCTGCTGGCTGTGGCAAACCACAATAAAGTTTGAGTAAAAGGGGAGTGCGGTGTCTCATTTCGCTTTATGCATTCAAGCAAGAATTAACGAGACTTTACTTTTAAACTACTACACTCTACTGTGGCTATAAGAAGTCTACACACCCTTGTTCAAACTCCATCTTTTTGTGTTACAAGAGAACGAAACCAAAGTAAATCAATACCTTTTCCACCCTTAATATGACATACCAATATGTCTGTGTTTCAATACATGTAGCTGTGTTCACCAATTGATCACATCATTTTGCATATGTAAACAAGTCCCATGCCAAATTGAAGAACAGTCTGTTGGATTCAAAATCCCATTATGAATTTGGTAGATTGTGTTGAATTGATTGTGGATTAAATAGGTCATGAAGCCATTTCTTTCAAGTGGACCATACTACTCAACCAGTTGGATGCTGTTTATTCAGGTTAAGCTAATTTGCTGTCTAAAAAGGTCAACATAATGTCAGATGAGCCAGCTGTTACAACACACACACATGCATGCATGCACACACACACGAACACACTCAGAAAATGCATACTATTAGGACATCACCTAAATGTGTGGTTTCTCATATCTAGTGCAACACCTCAAATATCTGCTTGTTTTTATTGGAACACAGAAAGTGAGACAGTAGGACAGTAAGACAAACAAGGCTCCACAGGACATTCCTTTGTGGGTTTGAATGTTCCCCACTTCCTAGTTGTTGTTTTTATAGCTCAAAACCAAAGGTTTCCAAAGATGAGAATGAGCAAAACAACTGAAAAAACAGTCAGTCCTCATATTTGAGAAGCTGCAGCTTGGTAACAAAATCATTCTTGTTTTGTGATTGCGCCAAGTTGTATGGAAAAAATGTGTTGCTGCATAGTCGAGTCTTATGGTCACTTTTGCTGTTTGTCTTGTTAATTATTATAACATTGACATTGTTACAGCACACATTCCTTCCTTCCCTTCAGCCTGGAATGGGTGGGGTGTGCTTTTCCTGTGTGAGTCACGTGCATATCTGGTTCACAGGAGATGTATCTGCCAGGAAGGGAATAATTGACCTAATGATTTCAGCCTGGATAGTGAAAAAGAGGTGAATGTTTGGCAAAGCAGATGGAGGTGGGGGAAGGTAGAAAAGAGGTCAAGGAGGGTAAAACATGCACAGAAGAAGAAATAAATGCACCGTTTTTATTATTTTGACTATTTTACGGCATCCTTTAGGCCAGGGGCGTCAAACTCATTTGTTTTCGCGGGCCGTATTGTAGTCATAGCTTCTTTCGGAGGGCCATTATGACTGTCAGCCCAAATAAATGTATGAGAACCTCATATTATATACAGTAAAAGCTACAAAACAAACTGGCAAATAACTCGTTTTCAAATCAGACGAGTAAAAACTGGTCAAATATTTTAAAAAATATATTATTAAAATTGAAGACAATTTGCAATTCTAGTAATGACACACGAATTTGATGCACAATTGGTCTTTGCGGGCCACATAAAATGATGTGGCGGGCCGTATCTGGCCCCCGGGCATTGAGTTTGACACCTGTGCTTTAGGCATTTTCTCAAGACTTAAATCCATGTTGCGCAAAATGTATAAATCGAAGCTGGGGTATGGGAATTATGTAGGTAGACCAGGGGTGTCAAACTCATTTGTGTCGCGGGCCGCATTGTAGTCATTGTTTCCCTCGGAGGGCTATTCTGACTGTCAACGTGGTCTATATACATACAGTATAGGCTACACAACAAACTGATGAATAACTAGTTTTGAAATCAGACACTAGTAAAATTGTCCAAATAGTTTAAAAAGATGAATGGTAATAAAAATTGCTAGCAATGTCTATTTGTAAAAAGTAAAAACGATTTGTCATTTTAGTAATTCCACAAAGTTGATGCAAAATTTGTCTTCGCGGGCCACATAAAATGATGTGGCGGGCTGTATCTGGTCTCCAGGCCTTGAGTTTGACACCTATGAGGTGGACTGTACGACTTCTTTGTAGTTGTCTCCCAAGGGGATATTTAGAGCAGCACACATCACATTTGGAGTGAATTGCATATTTCTACCGCTTCAATGACTATAACCAGATTTTAGATAAAAAATAACTTCAGATTTCATCCAAATTTCAATAATTCGTATACTATGGTTCTGGGTTTGAATATCGGCCTGACCTTTATGTTTGTATGTTATTCAAATGGATTCTGTCATCATCATACATTTTCCTCCCAGAGTTCAAAAACATCCATGCTAAATTAATTGAAGTCGCTTTAATGCCCTATGGTATGAAAAAGAGTTTTGATATGAGCCCTGTTACTGACTGGTGACCATTATTCTAATCGAGAGTGTTCCCTGGAAAGATTTCAGTTATCTAGTGAATGTGTCCAAGAAATTTTTATTCAAATTTGATTCTTCCCATTTGGTAAAATGATCATATTGTTAACCTTATCTGTATTTCAAGTATTTCGAGTCTTGAGCAATGTGATAAAAGTGTTAGTTGGAAATGTCTTGTCTAAGCTTGTATTCTGAACACATTAAGGTAGGAAGACTGGCTCAAGAAGCAGCTGTGCAGCAAGTGGTGCTTGCTAAAATGGAAAGTCAATTACGGTATAAATGTGAGGCAATAAAAACAGACTGAAATTTTGAAGAAATATGGGTGAGAAAATAAGTCACCGTGACAGTGAACGTAATAAAACTTGAAGCTGAAGTGACTTCAGAGTGGTAGAAAGGGTGGAGGCGCTAAAGTGAAAGAATGAGCAGAATAATTACAGGGAGTTTAGGAAAAAGGCACACTCAGACTTACTATTCATAACTGGATAGAGTGGAAACCTCTTCCCTTTGTATCACCGCTGAAAAATGTGGACTGATGCGTTTGTGTGCGGGTGTGTTTATGCGTGTGTGTGTGTGCGTGCGTGTGTGTGTGTGTGTGTGTTTGACCCACAGAGCTCTGGCCCACTCTGTGACGCAGATGTAAACAAGAGCTCTGGCCCACTCTGTGATGCAGATGTAAACACACAGCCATAAAGCAGACTTTGTCCACATTAAAAGGAAGACAAAATGGACTCTCACATTTCAAGTAACAATCCACAAGATGCCCCCATGATTCGAAGCGGCAGCTTCTTTAAGGTAAGGACACAGTGGTTGAGAAGGATTTTATTGAGGTGGTTTTCCGAGATCATTCATAACGTTGGAACATGCTACATTCGGAATCAACACAGAAGACTGACCCTACATTTAGTCTCATGAAACTCTGTCGAAATGTGTTTCCTGAATGAATTTTGTGCTGAACTCAATTTTCTGTGTGGGATCACTTTGACAAAACCCAGTTAGCTACATCTTTGCTGACTTTGTGGATTAATCATGCCGTTTATTCCAAGGTGACACTATTAAAAGGTATGGGAGAGAGGTGGTAATAGCAATTATTAACAATCACTGCATCGACAACTTCTCTCAGCAGTCAAATGTGTTTGTATCCAACAATACTCACCTCTGTTTACCATTTGGCTTTGAACAATTTGTTTTGGACATTTCACCCAGATGCCAAGTAATGGGCAGAAAAATGTTATGGGGGGGGTTAATCTTTAACAATAGGCCAAAATTCAGGACAGCGCTCAGAATAGTTTCTGGAATAAGCTGCTAAAAAAATATTTACTTGTTAATTTACGATCTAATTTCACTCTTGATGGGTTGGCAGGCATTTGTAGTTTAAAGCTAATCGTTCTAAAAGTTAAATTTCCATTATTCGGAACGTAACAATGATCATTTAGTCATGGAACGATCATATTTTGTGCCCATACCTTACAAACCCGTTTTATGATCTGGCCTTCCTTAATTTGATCAGCAATTTTATGGCTATGAGCAAGCAACACTGTCACATGCCACGGGTGTATTCCAAGAAAAACATTTCTTGATGGATGCTGCTAAAACAACATAGAGCCTAATTCATTATTTTGTTTGTAAGAATTTTCTCTAATTAGTTTGAAGAAAGGTTTGCAAGGGTGTAAATGGGAATTAATATTATAGACATAATTGAGAAGCTTTGAGATATGCTTTAGTCCACTTGATGATGCAGTTCTCTGAAAATACAAAAGGTGAAAAGCACGAAATGCTATGATTTTTTTACGGCCCACTATTTTCTGATTGTTAGTGCAAGTTAGTGGTAAGTTAAGTTAAAGTCCCATTGATCGTCACACACACATCTGGGTGTGGTGAAATTTGTCCTCTGCATTTAACCCATCCCCGTGTGATTTTGATCCATCCCCTGGGGGAGAGGGGAGCAGTGAGCAGCAGCGGTGCCGCGCTCGGGAATCATTTGGTGATCTAACCCCCCAATTCCAACCCTTAATGCTGAGTGCCAAGCAGGGAGGCAATGGGTCCCATTTTTATATTCTTTGATATGACACTCTACCACTAGGCCACTAGACTATACATTACATTACAATTTCCATACAACAGTCGTGTTCCGGCACCACAGTAAAAATGGTTGTAAACCGAGCAACCACCTCTTGTGCATTGAGTGCTTACTATGCTCTTTAACAAACAATAACATAATTCCCTTTTTACTTGAGTAAGTGCACATCATATTGTGTTTGCATTGCATCACGTTCACTGCACTCCACAGGGACTTATTTGTCTTATTTTAGTTTTGGACATTAGTGACAAACCTTCGGTGAGGGTTGTGAGGCCTGAACAGGAAGGAGTCTACAAGGTCCAGTGAGGGAGGGTGGGGGAGCCTTTGCTGAGTGACATGGTGCCCACATGGTGGAGAAAGCTATTAGAGAACACAGCACTCTGTTGGTAAACCCGAAAACTTGTGCTAAATAGACAGGTATAAATAATTTATTCATACAGCATTTTAAAGTCATAGATGTAAGAGAACATTCTAAATAAAACAATGAAAACATGAGACGCTTTCTGCATGTCATTTGATATTTATGCTGTACCGTAATTTCCGGACTATAAGTCGCGTTTTTTTTCATAGTTTGGGTGGGGGGGGGCGACTTATATTCAGGAGCGACTTATATATGTTTTTTTTTTCCACAAATTTTACTTGATCATTAAGACATCACTTACTTACAAGTATAGTTGACCACTTCCCATGTTATTTTTAGTATAGTTGATCACTTCACATGCTTTTATATCTTTATCTTGAACATATTAAAAACATAAAAAATAGAGAAAACATCAAATAAAGCAATTAACACTTTAAAGCACCATATCCAAGTCCACTGTCTGCTGTATGTACACTTGCTCCATTTTTGCTCCTCTTATATTTATTATTATTATTTATCATTATGGGCGGCTCGGTGGCGCACTGGGTAGCACGTCCGCCTCACAGTTAGGAGGGTGCGGGTTCGATTCCACCTCCGGCCCTCCCTGTGCGGAGTTTGCATGTTCTCCCCGAGCCCGCGTGGGTTTTCTCCGGGCACTCCGGTTTCCTCCCACATCCCAAAAACATGCTTGGTAGGCCGATTGATCACTCCAAATTGTCCCTAGGTGTGAGTGCGAGTGCGAATGGTTGTTTGTCTCTGTGTGCCCTGCGATTGGCTGGCAACCGGTTCAGGGTGTCCCCCGCCTACTGCCCGATGACGGCTGGGATAGGCTCCAGCACGCCCGCGACCCCCGTGGGGACTAAGCGGTTCAGAAAATGGATGGATGGATTTATCATTATTTGTTTATTTATCATTTATTCAGCACTCTTATTTATTCATTGTTTGTGCCTTCTTGTTTTTTTTTGTGTTGCTTGTATGCACATGTGTACTATCTCACCGAGGGATAGTGGGAACGTTGTTAAGGATCGGACAGTACAGCCAAGTGCGTAGCGACAGACTTTATTGTGGAAGGGGATGTTAGGAACAGCTGGCGCTGGAGCGGCGATGGGGCTGGAGAGGACAAACGATTCTGCGGGGGTTTCAAATAGTCAAGCGAGTCAGTATCTCCGGGACTGATGAGCGAAGCAGCATCAAGGGACAGACTGACACTCGGGTCTGCGCTGGCGGCGCTGATATAGCGCTGTCCATGAACCCGTGGCAGGTGACGGTGATTCCACTGACAGGGGGGCGTGGTCCTGTCGCAGGTGGCACCAGCACGTGACAGAACCCCCCCACAAGGGACAGCTCCCGACGTCCCCAGGAACCGAAAACAACAAAACAAAAAAAAAGTAAGGCAATACCCCGGGCGGCCAGGTGGAGGGGTCAGCACACTGCTGAAACGTCCGACACTTCGCCTGACGCAGGATCGACGGACGCGGGGGCAGAAGACCCCGGTACCGGCGGGCAAGACCTCCCCGGACCCTCACCCCTGGTCCCCTCGTCCCTCCTTGGGCGCCCGCGCCGAGGACCCGGTTGGTCCGGATGACAGCGATGGAACTCCGTGATGAGCGAACGGTCGAGTATCCAGCTGCTCGGAACCCAGGAGCGGTGCGCGTCGTCATAACCCTCCCAATCCACGAGGTATTGTAGGCCACGACCGCGCCGCCGCGATCGGAGCAGGGAGCGGACAGCGTAAGCCGGACCCCCATCGACGAGCTGGGGCGGCGGCGGCGGAACGGGCGCCGGCGCCAACGCGCTCTCATGGATGGGCCGCACACGGGACACGTGGAACGTGGGATGAACCTTCATGGAGTCTGGAAGGAGCAGACAGACTGCGGCCGGGCCAATCACCTTCTGAATAGGGAACGGTCCAACAAAGCGGGGCGCCAGTTTGCGGGATCCCGCTCGCAGCGGCAAATCCCGCATCGAGCCACACACGCTGCCCCACTCTGTACTCCGGAGCCGGCGTCCGGTGCTTGTTCGCCTGGCGGGCGTAGCCTGAAACAGAGCGGAGAAGAGTGACCCGGCCCCTCGCCCAGGCACGATGACAACGGCGGACACAAGCTTGGGCCGACGGGCACGCCGCACCACGCTCCTGGTGGGCGAACAAGGGTGGCTGGTACCCGAAGACGCAGTGGAAAGGCGAAAGTCCCGTGGCCGAGCTGGGGAGGGAATTGTGAGCATACTCCACCCAGGGAAGCTGTTGGACCCACCCGCGCTGGTCCCCGGCGGCCATGCATTGGAGAGACCTGCCCAGTTCCTGGATCAGGCGCTCCGCTTGACCATTGGACTGAGGGTGAAACCCCGATGAGAGGCTGGCCGTGGCACCGAGGAGTCGGCAGAACTCCGTCCAGAAGGTGGAAGCGAATTGAGGACCTCGGTCCGACACGATGTCCTGTGGGAGACCGTGGTGACGAAACACCTCCCGCACCATGATGGACGCAGTCTGCTTCGCAGATGGGAGCTTAGGCAGAGGGATGAAATGCGTCATCTTGCTGAAACGGTCCACCACCGTGAGGACCACCGTGTTTCCCTCTGAGGGGGGGAGGCCCGTGACAAAGTCGATTGACAGGTGAGACCAGGGACGCTGGGGGACCGGCAAGGGTTGAAGCAGCCCGGCCGGAGGACGAGTAGACTTCTTATAGCGGTTTCAAATTGAGCAGGCTCTGACGTAATCGCTGGTGTCCACTTGCCAGGTGGGCCACCAGAAACGCTGTGCCACCACGTACCTCGTGCGTGCAGCGCCAGGATGACAGGCCAGGCGTGAGTCGTGCGCCCATTGCAGCACGGACGATCGCAGGCGACCCTCCGGGCAGTTGCTGGGGCCGGGTTGATCGCGTGATGCGGCTTCCACTTGGTGTTCGATCTCCCATGTAAGAGCCGCCACCCGAACCAAGCTCGGGAGGATAGTGGGTGTCCCTCCTCCCCACCAGGAAACAAACGCGACAGGGCGTCCGCCTTCGCGTTACGGGAACCCGGTCTGTAGGAAAGAGAGAACTCAAACCGGTCAAAGAACAGAGCCCACCGTGCTTGTCTCGCGTTCAGTCTCTTGGCCGATCTCAGATACTCCAAGTTGCGGTGGTCGGTCCAGACAATGAACGGAGTGGTGGCGCCCTCCAGCCAATCCCGCCACTCCTCCAAGGCCAACTTGACGGCGAGGAGCTCCCGATTACCGATGTCATAGTTCTGTTCTGAGGCTGACAAACGGCGAGAAAAGAAGGCGCACGGGTGGAGACGATCGTCTTGGCGGCTACGTTGAGACAACACCGCCCCGACACCCACATTCGAGGCGTCCACTTCGACCACGAACTGTCTGTCAGGATCGGGAACTCTGAGGATGGGAGCGGATGTGAACCTCCTCTTAAGCTCCTGAAATGCCTGTTCCGCCCGTTCTGTCCATTTGTACGGGGAGGCGGGGCTGGTAAGGGCGGTGAGTGGCGCGGCCGCCGTGCTGTATCCACGGATAAAACGGCGATAAAAGTTCGCGAATCCTAAGAATTGTTGCAGCCGCTTGCGTGTCTCGGGAACAGTCCATGACGTGACCGCCTCCACCTTCCCAGGGTCCATTTCGATGGATCCCTCACGCACCACGTAGCCGAGGAATTTGACAGAGGAGGCGTGGAACTCGCACTTCTCTGCTTTCACGTAGAGCGAATTCTCTAGGAGGCGTCGCAGCACCGCCCGAACATGCTTGATGTGCTCAGGGAGCGAGCGGGAGAAGATGAGGATGTCGTCCAAATAAACGAACACGAATTTGTCCAGCATGTCTCGTAACACGTCGTTTATCAGGGACTGGAAAACCGCTGGGGCGTTGGTGAGCCCAAACAGAACCACCAAGTACTCGTAGTGTCCGCTCGGGGTGTTGAAAGCCGTCTTCCACTCGTCTCCCTCCCGGATGCGGATCAGGTGGTAGGCGTTGCGAAGATCCAGCTTTGTGAAGATGGTGGCACCCTGAAGGCTCTCAAAGGCGGAAGAAAGAAGAGGCAGAGGGTATCGGTTCTTTACAGTGATCTCGTTTATTCCCCGGTAGTCGATACACGGGCGGAGCGTGCCCTCCTTCTTCTTCACGAAGAAAAACCCCGCTCCCGCAGGCGAAGAGGACGGCCGTATGATACCGGCTGCCAGGGACTCCCGGATGTATTCCTCCATAGCCCGGCGCTCAGGAGCGGACAGGGAGTAGACGCGTCCCTTGGGAAGGAAGGTGCCGGGCAACAGGTCGATGGCGCAAACGTAGGACCGGTGTGGAGGAAGAGAAGCGGCCCTGGCTTTACTAAAAACCTCCTTGAGTTCGTGATAAAATGCTAGGACATTGGAGATGTCGGGACTGTACCTGAGCGGGGCTCTGCCGAGTGGGCTGGTGGCCGCCTTCAGGCACACTCGATGGCAGCGTTCGCTCCACTGCCAACAACCCACCTCCCAGTCCAGCACCGGGTTGTGCTGCCGCAACCAAGGGTGCCCCAGTATCAGCTGCTGTCATGGGAGGGAAAGAAGAAAAAACTGGATGATCTCGTGGTGATTGCCGGAGAGCAGTAACTTAACTGGTTCCGTCACGAAAGCCACCTCGCCAATCAGACGGCCATCAATGGCACGCGCGGGAATGGACGGGCTCAGAGGGAGGAAGCCGACACCCCACTGACGCGCCAGGCTAATGTCCATGATGTTCCCCTCCGCGCCGGAATCCACCAAGGCCGCCACGTTTTGGTCGCCCCCCGCAAGCTGGACACGTGCCTGTAGCGTGAGCGTGCTGGGACTGGGAGAACCGGTGCTGGTCGAG
This sequence comes from Syngnathus scovelli, assembly GCF_024217435.2. Taxonomy (NCBI): domain Eukaryota; kingdom Metazoa; phylum Chordata; class Actinopteri; order Syngnathiformes; family Syngnathidae; genus Syngnathus; species Syngnathus scovelli. The sequence goes on along the minus strand of NC_090851.1, from coordinate 13,675,978 downwards.
CTCACGCGGATCCCCCGACGCCGCGTGAGCTCCTGCCTTTTAACGGGCACCCCGCCACCCGATGACCCCCTTCCCCACAGTAAAAACACAAGCCCAGTGAGAGGCGTCGACGGTGCTCCTCCGAGGGAACCCGAGCCCCTCCCAGATCCATGGGCTCGGCGGGTGGTGTGGTTGACGGGTCCCCAGCAGACGGAGGAATGTAACCATGCGGGTTCCGCGGGGACCTCCTCTCCCGATCGCGCCGCCGCGTCCGGATCCGCCGGTCTACTCAGGCCGCCAAGTCCATCGCGCCCTTCAGGGTTCGCGGGCGATCGTAAGACACCAGTTCGTCTTTCATATACTCAGCGAGGCCGTTTAGGAATGTGCTAACGAGCGCTGGCGTGTTCCATCCGCTGCTGCCGGCCAAAGTCTGGAACTTAAGGGCGTACTCCGCGACCGATCGGCTACCTTGACGCAGCGTCGCCAGTTCCTCGGCGACGTCTTCGGCGGCGGATCCCAGGTCGAACAGGCAGAGCAATTCCTCCGCGAAGGCGTCGAAGGAATCACAAGCTGGGGCCATCCTTTCATATTCGGCCAGACCCCACAGCCGCGCCTCGCCCGTGAGGTGGGTTAGAACGAACCCGACCTTGGCTGATTCTGACGCAAACGTGACGGGCTGGAGGCTGAACATTATGCGACAGTTGGTCACGAATGCCCTCACGTGCTTGGGATCGCCGTTGAACTTCTCGATGTTGCCGGGCGGTGCGGGGGTGCCGTGACAGCCGGGGACGCAGCCACCGACAGTCTCTGGAGGGCTTTGGCCATCTCCTGCTGCTGTAGCTGTTGTTGCTGACCAACCTCGATCAGGTGCCGGATGTCGGCGGACAGGCTGCTGATGGCGGTCTCGGCTCACTCCAGTCGGCTCAATGCCGTCTCGTCGTTCGCTGGCTGCATAGCGTTGGTCAGTCTGTACTGTTAAGGATCGGACAGTACAGCCAAGTGCGTAGCGACAGACTTTATTGTGGAAGGGGATGATGGGAACAGCTGGCACTGGAGCGGCGATCGGGCTGGAGAGGACAAACGATTTTGCGGGGGTTTCAAATAGTCAAGCGAGTCAGTATCTCCGGGACTGATGAGCGAAGCAGCATCAAGGGACAGACTGACACTCAGGTCTGCGCTGGCGGCGCTGATATAGCGCTGTCCATGAACCCCTGGCAGGTGACGGTGATTCCACTGACAGGGGGGCGTGGTCCTGTCGCAGGGGGCACCAGCACGTGACAAACGTAATTTCAATCTCTTTGTGTGTCTTGGTATATGAAAAAAAAATCGACAATAAAGCAGACTTTGACTTTGATAAAACAACCAAATAAACAAAAACAAAAAACTACATCTGAAAAAAATTATATTTTCAGACGAAACTGGATGAGGGCGCTCTAAATTTCACCGTTGGCCGTGACTCATCAACTGGGTGGGCTTAAAAAAAATGGCACCAAAAAGAAACTCATATTTTGCAGGTTACAAACTTCAAGTTGTAAAATATGCAGCTAAAAACAGTAATCGAGCAGCAGAAAGAAAGTTTGGAGAACCGTGATGTACCAAGGGATTACTATTTCAAGTGATGTCAGTGTTACATAAAGACAAACGTACCCATGTAAGGACTACCGGCATCATTAGCAGTGATCATTTCTAAGTGACACGGAGGAGAGTTTGAAGGAATTAAGGATTTGGAGTGACATAGAAGGTTTGAAAAACTATTATGGCTTTTACGCACGCCCGGTCCTACTCTACTGAGTCGGGGGCCGAGTGGCGGTGACACCGATGGTTTTATAAACATGTTATTTATGTAATAGTTGTCCTAAATCACTCTATATGTTATGTCAGGCCCGTTCTCAGCTCCTCGTTTGTGTTTGTCACGTTAGCATACCTATCGTTTAGCCTGTTGCTATCATATCGAACGATAGATGGATTTAATGAATTGGAGTGACACCGATGGTTTTATAAACATGTTATTCATGTAATAGTTGTCCTTAATCACTCTATATGTTACGTCAGGCCCGTTCTCAGCTCTTTGTTTGTGTTTGTCACGTTAGCATACCTATTGTTTAGCCTGTTGTTGCTATCGTTTAGCCTGTTGTTGCTCGTTCATGACTGTTTTTGATGTGGGATTTTGTCGAATAAATTGCCCCCCAAAATGCGACTTATACTCCGGAGCGACTTATATATGTTTTTTTCACTTTTTGGGGCATTTTATGGCTGATGTGACTTATACTCCGGAGCGACTTATAGTCCGGAAAATACGGTACTTGTTAGTGCTGTAAACTACACACTTTTGAAATATATTCATGATAGCTCTTCGTACTGAGCAACAATATGTTCAAACCATATAATGATTATATCAGTCATGAGGCAAACTACGGCCCGCGGGCCACATCCGGCCCACTGGGCCGTTTAATCCGGCCCGCCAACCCTGAATAAATTGTATTATTAATTTTTTGGGGGGTCATTTTCCCTGCAATTACTATGTTTCCCCAGTAGATGGGGAAGCGCCCGCCCACGCATTTACTCCCGGGAGCCGTGTCAGAAAGCTCGGTGCACACTCACAAGTGCGTGCGCGTACTCAGTAGTACAGATGCGGCGCACTCCGCGCTCTATTTCATCTATCAGTGCCGAATTTCGAGCGTAGGCTGTGACGTCAGTATTCTCGTAATTCGCGCGCTGAGCTTTCAGATACAGTTTTACGCTAATGCCACCCACAAACCTTCCCCTGGAATCCTTTCATTAAAATGAGTGGCCCGAAGAAAAGAAAGGTGGACACTGAGTGCCGAATGTTAAAAAAGAGTGGACAATTTTGCTCGACCTACGTGTGTGAGAAGACGTTCAGCCACTAGAACGTCAACAAAGCCCGTCACAGATCTAGGTTAACGGACCGACACCTCCGCTTTATCCTAAGAATTACCACAACAAATTTTACTCCAGACTATGATGCACTGGCAAAAAAGTGAAACCAACAATACTATTGATTCCTTTATTACTTTATTTAGATGTATTCTTTCAGTGATTCTTCAAGATGATGTATTTGGTCAGAATGTTTGCCGTTGGATGTGATTTCGCCTCATTAGATAAACATATTTCATAAATCTGACCTGCAGGCGCTGAAGTGATGGAAAATGTTATTCATCATAACAGTGTCGCATTTAATAAGAATCACTGATAGTGGTTTTTTGGTGAAATATTTTTTTGATGCTGTTAATAAATGCATTTGTTTTAAAAAAAAAAGTTTAATATCCATGCTTTAGTACCTACTAAAAGTAAAAACCTTTTATGCAATGACCTTTACATGTCATTTATATTACTTCACACAAACACTACATCCATCTGCTCCTGGTTCGGCCCCCCGGTCAAAATTTAGAACCCAATTCGGCCCGCAAGTCAAAAGGTTTGCCCACCCCTGGATTATATGCTTATATTATAATCACACCGCATTATCATTGCCAAAGAGGCTGGTGGACCCCCAAAAATGGTCACCAGAGACATGCTGGATAGTGAAGAATTAAATTTTCAAGGGTATGCAAACATGTTGAAATTGGAAAACATAAAAACGACTGATGCAAGTCTGATGCAAACTGAACAAGACAAGACAAGCTAACTCGAAAATATACAAACCACGTGGAACTGATCTGCACTAATATTACACAAAACAAGAACAAGAATGAACGCTGAACGTGATATAGTGTCAAACACAAAGCCTATATTGGGGCGTTTCGATAATCATGCGAGTGTTCCCAAAACTGACCGCAAAACAAGACATGTTCTCACATTTTAATATAAGTGCGTACAATGCTTTGTGTGTAGTTTCCTGCCTGTCAGAAATTAGACACACACGCGGGAAGGCTGAGCAACCTTTTTCCTGTTTTCTAAGCCTGATCTTCAGCTATTCTCTAGGATTGGTTGACTGCTATTGACACTCGTCCTCACACTTATCTACCAGAGCCTCTCATTCTTTATTCTTGCAGCTGATTGATGCATTTGCGCTGGAGCTTGGGGAGTTAAAGAAGGAGATGGTTCACACCTCTCCCACAGTGGACCAGGAGCCTGCGGACACACAAGGGTATCAATCTTAAGATTTTGTTAACATACTTATTGCTTTCAACTTGTACTGGACTTGGACAATGTGTCACTTTTTTTTTACAGTACCAGGTGGATCAAAACTCCCTTTTTTTTCTCTCGTGTCTTTGTCAGGCTAGAGAGCGAGGTGAGTGGCGAGGTTAATGGCATTTACCTGGAACCCCCTCAATGCAGCAGCGTGAGGTGCGAGAGGGATTATGGATATGACTCATTACGGAGGAGGATGAGCGTCTTGGACAGATTGACTCAAACACACACCGCATGGCTGCTGCTGTCAGTCAGTGAAGAGGAAGCCAAACACATCCTCCTTAAACAGCCGCCAGGGGTGAGAACCATGATCTGGAATATTAACCAGCTATATTTTTTACCTAAGAATCTATAATCTTTGGTTGGTTTGTGATGCAGGTTTTCTTGGTAAGGAAGTCAGTCACTCTCCAGAGGAAGGTCCTCTCTGTGTGTCTGAAAGAGGATGGGGCAGGAAGCACCATCAGCCACTTTCCTGTCAGAGAAAGCCACTATAGTAAGTTTCCTGCTCTTTTTGCTTCAGTAACATACTGTGGTGCCTTTGAGGCACGAGTTTAAATAACTCCTTGACCTGTAACTCAAAAACATTTGTATTACAAATTATCTTTCCTGATTGGAATGAATAAAAAAAACCATCAACCCCCTCTCAAAAATCCCAAATTTTGGAATGTGTTTTTAATGACAAAAAATAGCACTCTATAATATTTCTACTTGTCACACTTTCTCCTTTAATAGTGCTGCAATTCTGGTGTGCGCGTCTTGGCCCCCTGTGGGCAGTCATGAACATACTTGGCTTCACAGTTCAGCATTAATATTTGTTGTTCTTTGCAGAGGACAAATAAATGCATGTTAGTATGTATTCTTATATGGTCTGTTTACATGTGTTAAATTTTAAATATTCATTGTAGTGGCTCTCAGCCATTGTCCCTAGGGGACCAACAGTTTTTGTGTGTGTGTAATCTTGAAGATACATGTACTGTATATTATATTTTAAAGCTCTGTTTCAACTGAATCCGACTATACACACTGCTTATCTCAAGTTTGCGCTTGCAAATCAAAACAAAAAATTGGCCATTGGTCTTGAAAAAAGTTGGGTCACTTGTACCTCAAGGGACCACTGTATATGACATCAAATGCTGCCCATTATTGACGTGAACACACACTGACCTTTTGATTTACAGAGTATTTGCTTTGAAGGGTAAATTACGTCACTGACATTTACAAGGGATAATTTAACAGCGTTTCACCTTGACTATAGTGGTGCCTGCAGTTGTCCTATACTGCCTCCAAATGGCCAAGGCAGGAAAAGCAGCACTTATCTTTTTTATTAATCGTCTCAGTGTTTTGTTGAATCAGAATTTGCAATATGGACCTGAAAGCTGCAAGAATGAAGAAGCTAGGAATCTAGTCAGTCCTGGTAGTGGCTCAATTCTTAACTGATTTGACCTTTGGGATTCATTTTTTTCTGTTTTTCAAAATTTATCTCATCAGTGAGACTATACACAAAAACCTTTGTTTTTCTTCTGGAAAATATGTACTGTTTAGAACAGGTATGGGCAAACTACGGCCCGCGGGCCACATCCGGCCCGCGGGCCACATCCGGCCCGCAGGACCGTTTAATCCGGCCCGCCAACCCTAAATAAATTGTATTATTAAACTTTTTTTTTTCGGTCATTTTGCCTGCAATGACTGCGTTTCCCCAGTAGATGGGGAACCACTCGCCTGCGGATTTACTACCGGAAGCCGTGTCAGAAAGCTCGGTGCACACTCACAAGTGCGTGTACGTACTCAATAGTACGGAAATGGCGCACTCGCGCTCTATTTGTAGCAGTGCCGAATTTAGAGCGTGGGCTGTGACGACAGCATTCTTGTAATTTGCGCGCCGAGTTTTCGGATACAGTTTTACGCTAAAGCCACCCACAAACCTTCCCCTGGAATCCTTCCATTAAAATGAGTCGCCCAAGGAAAAGCAAGGTGGACACTGAGTGCCGAGTGTTTAAAAAGAGTGGCCAATTTGGCTCGACGTACGCGACGTGACGTTCAGCCACATGAACATCAACATCAAATCAACACTGAAAATGAAGGGGAGGCTTTCAAGTTTGTTGTAAAAAAATGCATTTGGAATATGATCTGTACAAATAGCAGGGATTGAAACTAGCGACCATTCTCATTTTCAAACAATGCAGGATGCTCAAGGACATTGATGTACCACCTGTTTGTGACTAATCTTAACCTGTAAAGTTCTTAAGGCTTACTTTAAGGAAGTGTTTCCCGTTTCCTCACCTCCGTTACCAGGTGTTTGTGAGTTAAAACTCTGCTCTGATTTTCAGATACCCCTCACCGTGTTGCCGTTTTGATTACTTTATTTGGATGTATGCTTTCACCGATTCTTCAAGATGATATATTTGGTCAGAATGTTTGCCGTTTGATGTGATCTCATAAGATAAACATACATCTTTCATTAATCTGACCTGCAGGCACTGAAGTGATGGAGACTGTTATTCATAATAACAGTGTCATATTTTATGAGAATCACTGAAAGCCGTTTTTTAGGGATGTTTTTTTTTTTTTAATGCTGTTAATAAATGCATTTGTTTTCAAAAAACTTTTTTTGAATATCCATGCTTTACTACCTACTAAAGGCCAAAACCTTTTATGCAATGACCTTTACAGGTATTACTTCACACAAACACTACATCCATCTGCTCCTGGTTCGGCCCCCCGGTCAAATTTAGAACCCAATTCGGCCCGCAAGTCAAAAAGTTTGCCCACCCCTGGTTTAGAAGGTCCTATACATATGCTATGTCAGATATTCCTAAGCATTGTTGCTTGCAATGTCATTGAAGTAAAGGAAGTAGCTCCGCGCCAATGGATGCTCTCATAGCAGCTGTCACATTTCCTTGATATGACTGCACATGTTCAACAAGGGGAAGTGACGGTGTGCATGTGTGGGTCATCTGCTCACCATTGCATTTCCCAATCTGGACACATTGAAATAGAAAGATATTTACTGAACACTTAACATCCTTATGTTTTCTGTACGGCTTAACCTATTGAGGGTTGCACAAAGCCAAGATCACTTAAAGCAAAAGGCAGACAAGACCCTCAGCTGTCTGCCTGTCAATCACAGCCTACATAACAAAGAAACCATTTATACTCAAACTGACATCATTACGTACAAAATGGGACTTTCTATTAATTTTATAGTTGTATTGAAAACAATTTATATTTCCATGTTTGATTGCTTTATAGCGTTTTCTCTCGATGGATCTGGAATCAGCTTTGCAGATCTTTTTCGTCTCGTGGCTTTCTACTGTATAAGCAGGTACTTAACAATTTCTCTCCTTTTTTTTTTGATACTATGCTACTGAGGGATGACGAAATTACCATTTGAACTGTTTATTACACTACATGCAGATTGCAACCACTTAGATCATATGAACAATTGTAACAGAAGAACCATGGAATCACAAAGGCAATTGCAACATGTCATTTTGCATTCATATTATATACTGTATACCATATACCTTGATTAAAATGGTAATTCAAAAGTCATGTAACAGGATAATCAGTATTATAATGGGAATAAAGAGCATTGAGGAAAATGTTGAACAAACTGTGTAGTCATAAATATAAATTAGTTTTTGATACAGTATGTTGGTAATATCTCAGTAATTCACAAAAATAATACTATTTTTCATATTTTTTGGACGTGATAATGGGTTTTGCTCAGAGTACTCCATTTGAGTAAGTAAATCCAGAATATTGTGCAGGTCAAACAAGAGAATTTGAGCATTTGAATTTTGATGGCAATCACCATTTCGGACATTAGGTGACAACAGAACATGACAAACTATACCGTGGAACCAATACGCATTACAATGCTTGCCTCTTTCTCGTGACGTAGATAGGTTCAAATGGATAAAAAGCAGGTAGCAAGGTCCAAAAGTAGGTGGGCCAGTTTGTTGTGAATCTCATCCCAAAAAAGCCCTTAACTACAGATTCTTTTAGTGGCATCAATATCAGTGCTGACATCATAGAAGTGCCAACGTTCAGCTCACTCAACTGTCCCTTTAATGTTTTTTCTTAATTTTAATTCTGATTACTTTAGGGATGTCTTGCCCATCCCTCTCAAACTCCCAGAAGCCATTGCATCTGCCAAGACACAAAAAGATCTGGAAGAGGTGGCTCAACTTGGACCAGGTAGTCTAATCCATTGTTTTGTAAAGGTGGCAGCTCTAAATAAATGAAAATATGATCCCAATATTTTGAGATGAGTTGATGAATGAATGAAAATACTCAGCTGTAAATAGTGAGGATGTGACACGCTTGGTTTTGGTCAAGATGTTGAAAATGTTGAGGTAATGGTGACGTAGGGCTTGAGAAAATTTGATGGTGTGAAGTTGTGCTGATACCCCCGTGAACTGGCTCAGCGTCTCCACTGCATGCAATGCCGTTATTGTACTTTGTTTGCTTGCATTCCACGATATGGAGGTGGTTAGTGGCTTGAAATCAATGCCTCCTCTATCGCTTAAAACTTAACAATTTTTACATAAATATATTGTGAAAAGTGTCTTTAGGAAAGTGCACACTTATTGTAGACAAGGCAGTTTTTGTTTGTGAGCAGCATTTTCATTGCATCTCGTCTTGTCTTCCTCACATAATAAAGTCTCATTGAGGACAATATTTTGTCCCAACAACATTAGCACAATCTCGCGTTAATACTCAACTTTATTTAAAAAGAACAATCTCCATACAATGCTGTCCATAGAGTCAAAATCAGACATACAAAAACATAGACATTTAAAACAAGATATGAATAAAATTAAAACCATAAACAGTCAAACTATCCAATTCTATTCCTTTAATACATGTAGCTTTAGATTTAGTTGCTTGCATGAACACATATGCTTCAATCTGGAGACACGGGCAGACATATGACAGCAGCTGTCCAGTAATGTAACAGCTAGCGTTTCCTTTTTTAGCCTGCCGGTGGGGCTAATAGTTTAACTGGTGCACGTGAACTTCTGCTCGTCCTTTTCACTTTGGTCAAAATGGCACTTTTGAAGGGCTGATTCTAAGTTACTGTAGAATGTCTTTCTTCTGGGACCAATAAAGAAAGGCAGGACCAAAGAAGGCCATTACAAATTAGTGAAATAGAACACTTGAAATGACATACTGACACTTTTTAAGCGCTATATATTAATATATTCAAGGTTTATGGTAGCATTAACAATGAATAATCCAGGAACTACATGGCATTGTACTCTAGCTCAGTTTAAACATGACAGTACAAAGCTGACAGTGGAATGGAGCAACTGGAAATGTGTCCGCTATGTTGTTTGTTGAGTGCCCGCCCACTCTGTGAATAACAGCGGCGACTCCCTCTTTGAGGGTTTGACACACCAACGAGTTAGACGAAAGAGACACAGGACTGAGTCAGTGAGTTTCGGCCAGCGGCAAGAAGAAGGAAATACCCATTTAACACTTCAACTTCAAAACTTGAAAGACAACCTTTGAACTGGTGGTGCAAGACTCAAGAGAATGAGGTTGTGAAGATCAGTGTGCAGAATGAATATTTCGCTCTGTATGCCAGTCAGAATTTGCCTGAGTGTTAAACTGTCTCTCTTACAGGCTTTTGGGACTCTGCCCTGTGCAGCCAGCGTCCGACCTCCCACCTTCCCAGTCGACCCTCTAGCCGAACTCTCAGCCCCCAACGGACAAGCAGGACCACTGAGGAAGAAGGGTCGGAGCGTCATCATACTGGGCCCCACTGTGACAGCGCACCACCGACATTACGTCACCGGGCTTCTTCTCCTCGAAGTGAAAAAAGCCATTCCAGTGCTACTCTCTGCTTTGTCAACCCACTGTTTTTCCAAACTCGGCAGCACCATCACTGTGAGGTCAATCTATCTTTGCACGACACTATAAATGTGTCTATGAAATCCACAAGCGGCAGCGGCCAAGAGAGTGAGCGGCACCAAGAAGAGATAAAAGTGGATCGCAAATCGCACCCCCCTCCACGACCACCCCCACCTCGCTTGATGCTTCGCAGGCGACCGGCCCCACCTCCACCTGGACCTGCAGCACTTACCACCAGACCCAAAAGCATGCCAGTGGCCATTCCTGTGGCCCCAAAGCAGCAGCGGGCCCCCACCAGGCGCCCCGCTCCACCTCCACCGACAATGGGTGCTAAACACAGCAGCCCACTCAAAGGTTCAGGGAGATCACCGATCCATGTGCCTTCAAACCCACCACCTCCAAGACTCAATAAGCCACTTATGCCCCAACACTGCCACATTGCCCTTGATGATGAGACCATTGCCCAAGCTATAGCTCGAGTCAAGCCACCTGCTTGCGTTCCGGATGATATTCCGGTCGAGAACAGCAGTGTGAGTCCATCGATCCAAAACGAGAGAGGACTTCAACGACTCAGTGACATGAGCATGTCGACTTCTTCTACTGAGTCATTGGAATATTCACAATCTCCCGGGTTCTCCCTGGGCATGGGTTCCACCCAGTCATGCCACCTTAACCATCAAGACACAGACACAGTAGAGGACACAAGTGAGGACGATGATGAAGATGATGACGATGATGGTGAAGAGGAAGTGGAGGAGGACTATGGGGTGGGCCTCGAGGCTGACTTGGAAATGCGTCTCCGTCAGTCCTTCAAAGCGAGGAGGCGCAGGGTGGGTGTGAGCCTAAGCGGGGGATCATTTATTCTTCCCCAGGCCTTGAAGGGACGCTTACGCAAGGTCAGCGGTATGCTCACCTCCTTGATGACGCCAGAGAGACGGGCAGTGAAAAAGATTGCTGAGCTGTCCAGGAACAAAAGTTCATATTTTGGCTCCCTGGTCCAGGACTATATTAGCTTTGTTCAGGAGAATCGGGGTTGCCACACTTCAGGGGAGGATTTTCTGCAGACACTCAGGCAGTTCATGACGCAGATGAAAGCTTACTTGTGCCAAAGTTCGGAGCTGGACCCTCCGATAGAGTCGCTCATTCCTGAAGATGTGATTGGTAAGGCATTTATTCCATCTATTAGACGTCTTTGAAAGCATTATAATGTCAAAAGAACCTTTTTAAAGTTGATATGATTGTGCGTCATGTTTTGTCGACACAAGCGTGTGAGAAGTACGTCACTCAGTATCGCTTCTCTATAATGTGAGATGATCCAGTGGCAGCTCAGCTGTAGTGGCCACTTAGTTGAGTCAGTTGAATCACATTGAAAGGGATCAAAAAATCTATTCACCGCTATTCCTGGAGGCCCGCTATCCTGCCTGTTTTAGATGTGTCTTGCGGCCCTCCAGGACCGAGTTTGGATACCCATGGTGTTTACTTTTGCCTTAAACAAAAAAGAACTAAATGAACTCATGACTAGTTTGAATATGCTTTAGAGCTAGTGTTGAGTTACAGTGAGGGCAGCGGGATTTGTCCTGATGACGTCTATTCTTGGCCTCCAAATGTTGGTAATTTTTTTCTCTGCCCATTGCTGACATCTGAGAGTCATTTAAAAGGCAGTGTGGATTTAATCTAAGTTCTTAGTAAATATTATTTGGACATTATGTTGTAAACATATGTGAGCAACATGATGTGACCAAAGCAATGCATGAATGTGTGAATGACTTTTCACTTCACTCTTGTTCATTGTGGACAATAACAGCAAAGCTTTGTTCGGAAGAAAATTGATACATTCTGTTTGTGCAAACTGACATTTAACCCTCTGATGTCATAAGACAGCCCCTGCAGACTGTTGATGACTCAAGCCTGGTTTTATATTGAACACTTTGTGAACAGACAATTTCATAACTAATGACTCAACAACAATAAAATGTTGCTGATGTCAGGTCTAACCAATGGTTACCTCTGTTATTAATATTGGGCTCAATTATTTCACTGCTTATCAAATATTCAGAGCTACTCTGTCTTACTGTGTCCACACAGACTCACAGAATAGTGTCAACATCCTTCAGGGCCACATTAGGGCCACACCAACCAAAGTACATATAGAACATGCGCACACAATAATAAAATTTTTGTGGTAGCTTTTTCCTTTTTTGGGGGGGAGATTTAGCAAAATGCTCTGTGTCGTGTTATACCTTTTTCTCTCCAACACGATGGCTTAGCGGTCATAATCAATTGCTTAACTGCTCAACCAAATCAATTAGTATACTGTTAAATGACTGTGCTTTTAAAACCTAAAAATGTTATGTGATGCTTCATATTCAACAGAACAGGTGTTGGAAAAGGCCATGCACAAGTGTGTGCTGAAGCCTCTGAAGACTTTCATCGACGTGGCCTTACATGACTTTCAGGTGAGAGATCATCTTACATTTGTTTTCACAGTGTCACATTATGTATGACGACAAGGACAAAAGGAAAGTCAACCAGTTTACATACTGTAAAATCAAATCAGATAACCTTTATTTGTCTCACAGCGGGGAAATTTCCAGGTCATGTAAGTACAGTGAAAATGCAAATTAGATTTGCGGCAGTGTCTATTGATGTTATTTTCTCAAAACATAAATGATGTCTTTTAATGCAAGATCTTTCATTAATATATTTTATTTTGTATGCAGAGTATTCTGATGTTGGATCTGAATGATGACATTGAATTACATTTACATTACATATCAAGCGGTAACTTTTAGTCAACCTGATGACACAGGTGACAAATGTTAAAGCATTGACACTCACTGAGTAGTCATTGTAATGGTTCTAAACGTAACTCTGGAGCAAGAAGAACCAGGTTCAACTTAGGTTTTGTTTTTAATAGGTGAACTGTGGAGATTGGCAGCAGATGAAAGACAATTTAGCCTTGGCTAAGTCCAAGAGGCCTCAGGAGCTGGGAGTGGACGGTGCGGTACCACCTGACGCTATGGCCATTGGGAAGATTCGACACAAGTTCCTCAGCATGAGGAAGATGTACTCACCTGAGAAAAAGGTGTCACTGCTGTTACGTGTATGCAAGCTCATCTACACCATCATGCAGGACAACTCAGGTATGGAGTAAGGATTTGATTTGAAAATGATTTTGAGCTTGCAAACAAAGACTATGCGTTGATGTAGCTGTATTGCCTCAAAGTCTGCTGCCCCTCCCTTGACCCTTTTTCACCCACACGTCTGCTTCCTTCCAGGGAGGATGTACGGCGCTGATGACTTCCTGCCCATGTTGACGTATGTGGTTGCACAATGTGACTTGCCTCAGCTGGACATGGACATCCAGTACATGATGGAGCTGCTGGATCCATCTCTTCTTCAAGGAGAAGGTACTGCTTTATATTAATACAGGTTAATAAACATAGTTTACAGGCTTATATTTTAAGGTGTGTGATAGGAAATGTCTCCCGGCTTTTCCTACTTGTAAAAAAAAAACATGCATGGTAGAAACGTCCACAGTTTAAAAAAAGATGCAGGGTAGATTAGATTATATTCTTGAATATAATATATATTTAATAAGTCTTAACAAAAAAACTATTTTAAGGTCTTCTACCTGAAAAGAAATCTGCTTATCTTTACCGAGCAGCTGAACTTGAGAGCTCAAAAAGGAGGAAATTACAATCTGTGAGACTTGAATGGGTTGGACGAGGTTCAGAGGAAAAATAGGGCTAATGCTTCCAGTATGTCTGCCAAACCTGTCTGGCTTTCTTCAGTAAATTAGCTGGAAAATAGCATAGTTGTGGTATGATTATCCCTTGTTAACCGCAGTAAATTTAGAGCATATTTCAGTATTCAACAGACAAATGCTACCTGGCTGGAATGCAGCATTTTATGTTTTCCTAATTTCAATTACAGTGGGTTATTTATAATATTGTAGTATAATGATCAGGAAATGTCAAACAAAACCATACCATCAATTTATTACCTCTTCTATCCTAGGAGGTTACTACCTGACAAGTGCCTATGGGGCTATGGCCCTCATCAAGAATTTTCAAGAGGAGCAAGCAGCACGGGTGCTGAGCTCTGAGGCCAGAAACACTTTACATCAGTGGCACCGCCGTCGCACTGCTCAGCGTTCAGCACCCACCGTGGATGACTTTCAGGTAGCACACCTGACCTGAACCCAGGCTGTGAGTTGTGGCAATTTCAAATAGATCCTAATCTCTTCTGTTTTTAAATGTGTGATTGGTTTAAACAACAACTACAACGCTTTACGGACAAAAGTATTGGAACACCTAGCCATTTTATATGCAAGACTGAAAGTGGAAGAAATATTAATTCTCTGTCTACAAAATTGTGCACTCAATTAGGAAGACTTTCAAGAGCTCCAGATTTTAGCGAGTATCGGAACACTTAGCCATTTCATATGCAAGACTGAAAGTGGAAGGAACACGAATTCTCTTTGTCTACAAAATTGTGCACTCAATTAGGAAGACTTTTAAGAGCTCTAGATTTTAGCGATATACAGTAATCCCTTGTTTTTCGCTAGGGTTATGTTCCGAAAAGAACCTGTGATAGGCGAAATCTGTGAAGTAGAAACCTTTTTTTTTTTTTTTACAATCATTAGTCAAGTCAAGTTTATTCATACGTATGTATAGCCCTAAATCACAGACAAGTCTCAAAGGGCTTCACATCTGCAAAAACTGACAATTATTCTCAGCAAACCCTGATCTTAACTCCCAGGAGGGCAAGGAAAAACTCAAAAACATCTACTGAGGAAAAATGAGAAACTTAGACAAGAGACCATAGACGGGATGATCCCCCTTCCAGGATGACCAGGCTACAATGGATGCAGAGAGGGCACATAATGTAAAACAATCCAAAGAAAAATCGGATGTCCATATTCAAAGTGAAGATTGAAACCAAAGGACAAAACTTGTTTTCAGGCCTAAGCATTTGTTTAACAAAGAGAAGTAAACAATTTCTTCCAGATAACTACAGTAAAACAATAATTTTAATCATCAATACAAAGTACTGTATTTTACGCACTATTAGGCGCACTTAAAAACTTAAATTTTACTCAAAAAAACCACAGTGCGCCTTATAATGCTTTATATATGGATCGATTGATGAATTTGTTGATCCATGCTGGTTGTATACAGCGCTCTGCCCAAATATTTCAGTACGTTTTAGTACGACTAGTAAATTACAAGGTCGCATCGCTTCTTATTACGGCATTATTACGCATTACGGCAACCGTGGTCAGAGGGCGTCACTGAATAGCTGTTGTACCCGCAAGGCTATTTCATTTCAAAATAGGCTGTTCCGTTAATATTTTCGAGTACGTTTACGGATCAATATCCAACGGAATCATAAATAAGCAGCACCAATGTGTTAAATCAGTCTTTAGTCGGTTCCGATCACTTTTATGGGAGCGAGTTTGAGAAACGTGATTGTTTACAGGGGGCTGCCATGACACTTTGCTGAGGTTCATGGGAGTCTGCGAGCTGAGGCTCATGGGAGCTTGTGGGTAGCTAATGCTATAATGATAGCTGCTACACGCACGAGGCTATTTCATCTCAAAATAGGCTGCTCCGTTAATGTTTCGAGTAAATTTACGGATCGATATGGAAGGGAAACTTAGGTAAGTAGTACCAATGTGTTAGATCAAACTTCAGTCAGTTCCAATCATTTTATAGGAGATAGTTTGAGAAATGCAATTGTTTACAGAGGGCTCATTGGTTATTGGCTAGTGGATGCATACCGCAACCCTAGTCAACCTCAGTTTGTTGCAGTATAGCTTCTATTTTATGCGTCTTTTAATCCGGTTCGCCCTATATATGAAATAATTTCTAAAATAAAAAAATTCAATGAGGGTGCGCCTTATAATCCAGTGCGCCTTTTGGTGTGAAAACTACGGTACATATTATATAATGCGCCTCTGCAGCCTGACTTTCTTCTGAAGCCATAACACAATGCATGCGTGAAGCAGCGTGAAAAGTGAACTGTAATATAGCGAGGGATAACTGTATTCACATTTCTCATTACAATACTTTGGAAATCATGCATATTCTACAATGTTTCAAATTCACAAATTAATATAGAATTATTGACTCAATGAATGTAGCGGAAAAGTTATTAATCTTAAATTATAAGAATGTAAAAATACTGGAACGTTTCGGCTGACAGTACTGCTATTACATAGTTCCCTCGTTTATTGCAGCGGATATGTTACAAAAAAACAGCCACAGGTAAAATCCACGAAGTAGAAGTTAATCTTTTCTTCTAGATTTTAAAAAAAAAAATTATGATATTTTTGTGGGGGTATATTTATGCCTCTATTACGCCGTTAACTTTATTGTATGTGAAACCTGTAGACTCACATGAGACTGGCCTCTTTACACACATTACCAAATTATAGTGCTAATTGTCAGATGTGTAGCTTATTCACCGCCATGATTACTGACCCCGTATTGTTAAGCCAGACAAGTAGCTAGCCAAAATTTGCTGCTAGCTAAGCTGGTTGTGGCATTAATAGCATCGAGCTTGCCTCGACTGCCTACAATAAGTGACATAAGCACAGTGCGCATGTTAATGTGAGCGTGTTCAGTCCAGCCCAGCAAAACGTTTTGGGACATGCTCTGCAGCTCAACTATCAGAAAATGTAATATTTCTTACCCTCAGTTGCGCTATTCATTGTGTTTTACTGAAGTGCAAAATGCACATTTTGACTTGAAAACTGCAGTGTGAAACTGCTTATTTCAAGGCTCGTATTCAATTAAGAATTTGTATGCTTTCTCCAAATTGTTCCCACATAGGTGAAAGTCAAGAGTTGTCCAAATTTAAAAGTCTGTAGCAAAAGTTAGACTAAAGGCTCTATTTCTTGCTTTATAAAGGTGTTATCCAAAACTCATGTCCATTTAGTGGGGCCTATTTAGAATATTTGTATTTCTCACTAATCTTACAGCACATGAGACTTCAGATCAGAATCTAGTCCCGTTTACATTATATGCAAGCGATTAAAATGTACGTGCCAGAATGTATGTGCTTTTCTGTCTGCTTGTTTGTATTTCCTGTCATAATACAATATTTTTGTTCTTCCCTCTCAAGAACTATCTACGTTTAGCCCTGCAAGATGTGGATACGGGCTGCACAGCTAAAACCTTAATCGTCCAGTCATACACCACGACAGAAGAGGTCTGCTCACTTTGTGCTGACAAATTTAAGGTTTCCGAGCCTGACAACTACGCTCTCTTTCTGCTCACCGAGGACACCTGTCAGCAACTGGCCCCTGACACACACCCTCAACAAATCAAAGCTGAGCTTCACAGCCGACCCCGAGCAAAGACCTTTAATTTTGTCTACAGACGGGTGCCGAATCTAAACCTTAATATACCAACTTAGTGCCTTCTTTATTAATGTTCAAGCTGAGCAGTGAGGGAACATTCCCCAAGTGGCAGCACTTGAATTGAAACAGTTACTGATATTCAAGTAGTGTTCTAGTGCTTAAACAATCTTGACTGATGAAGAATTTTAATGGAAAAGTGGGAAGTTGGACTCTGGGAAAGTGTTATGTGAGTCGTAGTGTGCCCTTAAAAATGTATTATGGTGATACTAATTGTTTGTGGCATCGGCAGAGTCAAAGAGGAAATGATAAGTCATGCAAAGTGTTGATTTATTGATTTGGAAATGACAGTAGTACCTCGACTTATGAACTTAAATGCTTCCGCGGTCCGGTTTGTAAATAGAAATATTTGTTAGTAGAAGCAACTTTTCCCATAGGAATTAATGTACATTCTAGATCAGGGGTCACCAACCTTTCTTAAACCGAGAGCTACTTCCTGGGTACTGATTAAGACAAAGGGCTACCAGTTTGACAGACTTCTGAAATAGCCAATTTGCTCAATTTGGCTTTCACTGTGTTATTATTGTCATTTCCAGTTCACATGTAAGTGTGATTCTAACAAGAATAGCAAAAATACAGTCAAACCTTGGTTTTTGACCACAATCCGTTCCAGAAGGCGGTCCGAGAAGCGAATCGGTCGAATTCCGAATGTATTTTTCCCATTACAAATAATGGAAACATTTTTAATCCGTTTCAAGGCAAAAAACAAAAAACACCTTTTTTAAGCATTTTTTCACTTGAGCATATTTGTCCGATCGCGCAACTGCAGCGCACCGCCGAACGCGCAACCGTAACGTGTCGCCCACTGCGCAACTGCACCGCGCTGGTCGCATTATTGTGACAGAACCGTTGCTAAAATTTAGAAAATATTTTTAAAGTCCTGATGTACATTCCAAAATTTAAGTCGACCTAAGTGCGCAGAGAGCTTAATTTTGTCCGATCGCGCAACTGCAGCGCACCGCCGAACGCGCAACAGTAGCGCGTCGCCGACCGCGCAACTGCACCGCGCTGGTCGCATTATTGTGACAGAGCCGTCGCTAAAATTTAGAAAATATTTTTAAAGTCCTGATGTACTTTCCAAAATTTAAGTCGACCTCAGTGCGCAGGGAGCTTAATTTGGTCCAATCGCGCAACCCCAGGGCGCCGGGCGCGCACTGTCGCATTGTTTTAAGAGCGTCTTTGTGTTTTAGGATGGCTTTACTGATCCCACTTGCTTTCTTTGGAGACATGATTAAGGGTTAATACAATCCTCAAAGTAACAAAAATACAATAACAACGGAGTCAGTCGGCATCCGGGCCGCGCGTTCGGGTTTTCTCGGGTCCTCCAGGCTCATCTCGCGAGGTTCGACCTCCGAATTTTGTTCGACAACCAAAGCAAAAAATCTCAAATTTTTTGTTAGAATTCCGATTTGTTCGAGAACCAGGACGTTCGAAAACCGAGGTTTGACTGTAAAACAAATAGATGCAGCTCACTGACAAGTGCCGCTATATGAGCTAATTTTAGAACAGTCCTGCGGGTGACTCATGCGGTCCTCACGGGCGACCTGGTGCCCGCGGGCACGTGTTGGTGACCCCTGGTCTAGATGATCTCTTTGAGGGCTTCCTTGTAAAACATACACAAAACCAAAACAATACCGTATTTTCCGGACTATAAGTCGCTCCGGAGTATAAGTCGCACCAGCCATAAAATGCCCAAAACCGTGAAAAAAACATATATAAGTCGCTCCGGAGTATAAGTCGCATTTTGGGGGACAATTTAGTCGACAAAATCCAAGACCAAGAACAGACATGAACGAGCAACAACAGGCTAAACGATGCGATGCTAACACGAAAAACACAAACAAGAAGCTGAGAACGGGCCTGACGTAACATTCAGAGGTATTAAAAAAAACTATTACATAAATAACACGTTTATAAAACTATCTGTGTCACTCCAATTCATTAAATCCATCGATAGTCCTTTGTCAACAATGCCGTGTGCCGCGCCGCAGTTGAAATTACTCCACAGGCCCATACAACGACATATAAACTATATTTTAAAATAACTATCACATAAAAAACAATGTCAAACCATTTGTGTCACTCCAAATTATTAAATCCATCGATCAAATTTCTTCTTTTATCGATCGTCCTTTCTCAACAACGCCGTGTGCCGCGCCGCAGATGAAATTATTCCACAGGCCCATGCAACAATATATAAACTATATTTTAAATAACTATCACATAAGCAATATTATCAAACCATTTGTGTCACTCCAAATCATTAAATCCATCGATCAAATTTTTCGTTTTTTATCGATCGTCCTTTCTCAACAATGCCGTGTGCTGCGCCGCAGATGAAATTATTCCACAGGCCCATACAACAATATATAAACTATATTTTAAATAACTATCACATAAACAACATTATCAAACCATTTGTGTCACTCCAAATCATTAAATCCATCGATCAAATTTTTCGTTTATCGATCGTCCTTTCTCAACAATGCCGTGTGCTGCGCCGCAGATGAAATTATTCCACAGGCCCATACAACAATATATAAACTATATTTTAAATAACTATCACATAAACAATATTATCAAACCATTTGTGTCACTCCAAATCATTAAATCCATCGATCAAATTTCTCGTCCTTTATGTCAAAAAAGCCGCGCGTGGGCAGCTGACGTCAGCCTCCTGGGTCAGTTGCGTCTCCTTTTATTCCACAGATGTAGTATATAAATATAGTTAACAAAGTACAAGGGAAGACGTGGGTTTGGTAAACGGCCCTTTATTTAACAAAACGAGAGTCCAACGAGCCAACAACTATGAACTGTAATGATAAAAACATATAGAAGTTGCTACACAAAATAAAATATATATCAAATAACTATAACAAAAATAAAAAAAAATTCCAAACCTACTGCGTCACTCCTAATCAATAAATCCTTCAAACTCTTCGTCTTCCGTGTCACTTTCGAACAAAGCCGCGATTGATGCCGGTAATACGTGGGGCCCTTCGTCATCTTTGTCGCTGATGTCAGACTCCTCGTCAGTTTCAGTTGGAATTATTCCAGATTTTCTAAATCCTGACAAAATGATTTTGGGTGTAACCGAAGCCCACGCTTTGTCGATCCATCCTATGACGTCCAGGAATGTTGCACGTCGCATTCTCCCGGTTGCCGTGAAGCTGTGTTCTCCGTCCACCATCCACTGCTCCCACAGGTTACGCAGAACTGCTTTAAAGCTCCTATTCACGGAGACGTCAAGTGGCTGAAGTATTTTAGTACAGCCTCCAGGGATGATGGCAGGTATGGAGTTGAGACTTTTTAATTTCTCTTTTATCTGTGGCGTGATATGCGCTCGCATGCTGTCCATCACAAGCAGAGCTTTGTTCGCTCTGAAGAAGCCATCCGGACGCCTAGTGTAGCACTTCGTAAGCCACAAGTTCATCATTTCCTGATCCATCCACCCTTTCTCATTTACGGCGACAGTAATTGAGCGGGATTGGATTTTGGGCATCGTTTTTCGTTTAAAGATGACCATTGGTGGCAATTTTGAGCCATCTCCGCAACATGCCAGCACCACTGTCAAGTGCGATTTTTCATGACCAGTAGTTTCTATATTAACACTCTTCTGCCCTTTTTCTGCAACACTTCGGCCCATGGGAATGTCGAACGTGAGGGGGATCTCGTCCATGTTAATAATATGATCCGGTGTCACGTTTTGCTCACTTACATGCTTCTTAACGAACTCGCGGAAACTGTCGATTTTTACTTGGAAGTCCGGTGGGAGCGTTTGGGACATCGATGTTCTTGCTCTGATAGAGAGGCGATTGCGCTGCATGAAGCGATAACACCAAGATGGTCCTCCTTTAAAATCCGTTATATTCATCTCCTTGGCCAGCACCCGTGCATGGATTGAGAGGCAATTGCGTTCCATGCGATAACAAGAAGATCCTCTCACTACATTTCTCTCATACAACTCATTTATATTCATGATTTTGGCAAATACCTGGGCGTGGAGACGCAATTGCACTGTTGATAAGCCTCTCCCAGCAGCACGTTGTTCAAGCACCCATGCACGAACTCGTTCTTCGAGCTGTGGCCACTTAGCTTTTAGCCCGCGATTAGCTCTTTTCGTTTTCTTTGTTTCGCTAAGAGTGGCCTCCGCTTTTCGCCAATCCCTTACAAGTTTCTCACTAACGCCAAACTTTCTTTCTGCTGCTCGATTGCTGTTTTCGGCAGCATATTTCACAATTTGAAGTTTGTAACCTGCAGAATAGGATTGTCTTTTGGGTGCCATTTTTGTTAAGCCCTTCCCAGTTGATGAGTCACGGCCAACAGTGAAATTTAGAGCGCCCTCATCCAGTTTCGTCTGAAATTAACGTTTTTTGTTTTGTTTATTTGATTGTTTCATCAAAGTCTGCTTTATTGTCAATTTCTTCACATGCCAAGACACACAAAGCGATCGAAATTATGTTCCCACTATCCCACGGTGACAAGACATAGTACACAATATGCATACAAGTAAACAACACAAAAAATAAAAACAAGAAGGCACAAACAATGAATAAATAAGAGTGATGAATAAATAATAAAGAAACAATTAACATAATAAATATAAGAAGAGCAAAAATGAAGCAAGTGTGCATACAGCAGACAGTGGACATGGATATGTCACTTTAAAGTGTTAATTAATTTATTTGATTTTTTCTCTCTATTTTTCATGCTTTGAATATGCACATATAAATGCATGCGAAGTGATCAACTATACTAAAACTAACATGTGAAGTGGTCAACTATACTTTTAAGTAAGTGATGTGTTAATGATCAAGTAAAAATGTGTGAAAAAAAAACATATATAAGTCGCACCTGAGTATAAGTCGCCCCCCCACCCAAACTATGAAAAAAACCGCGATTTATAGTCCGGAAAATACGGTAGTTGTCCTTAATCACTCTATATGTTACGTCAGGCCCATCCTCAGCTCTTTGTTTGTGTTTGTCACGTTAGCATACCTATCGTTTAGCCTGTTGTTGCTATTTAATGAATTGGAGTGACACCGATGGTTTTATAAACATGTTATTCAGGTAATAGTTGTCCTTAATCACTCTATAGGTTATGTCAGGCCTGTTCTCAGCTCTTTGTTTGTGTTTGTCACGTTAGCATACCTATCGTTTAGCCTGTTGTTGCTATTTAATGAATTGGAGTGACACCGATGGTTTTATAAACATGTTATTCATGTAATAGTTGTCGTTAATCACTCTATATGTTACGTCAGGCCCGTTCTCAGCTCTTTGTTTGTCACATTAGCATACCTATCGTTTAGCCTGTTGTTGCTATCGTTTAGCCTGTTGTTGCTCGTTCATGACAGTTTTTGGTGTGGGATTTTGTCGAATAAATTGCCCCCAAAATGCGACTTATACTCCAGAGCGACTTATATATGTTTTTTTTCACTTTTTGGGGCATTTTATGGCTGGTGCGACTTATACTCCGGAGCGACTTATAGTCCGGAAAATACGGTATTACATGAATAACATGTTTATAAAACCATCAGTGTCACTCCAATTCATTAAATCCATCGATCGTTCTTTGTCAACAATGGGTGCGCGCGGCTGAGGCTCATATAACGATAGATAAACTATATTTGAAATAACTATAATATAACCCAATAATATTATCAAACCATCCGTGCACTTTAAATCCATTAAATCCATCGATCAAATTCCTCGTCCTTTGTCAACATCGCCGCGCGTGCACCATGACGTCAGCCTCGTCTTTATTCCACAGATCTAGTATATAACTATATTGTAGCGTTAACAAAGTACAAGAATAGACATGGGTTTGGTAAACGGCTCTTTATTAAACAAAACAAACTTCCAAGCGTGTGGCGGCGTGGACTTCCAGACACGAGAGCTCCATGGCATAGGACCGGACCGGTGTTGTGCGTAATGGCCATGTCCGAGCCCCATGCACCGTTTGCGGACAGCCACTCGGCCGAGCGCCGGCCCCCGACTCAGTAGAGTAGGACCGGGCGTGCGTAAAAGCCATAATAGTTTTTCAAACCTTCTATGTCACTCCAAATCCTTAATTCCTTCAAACTCTTTGTCCTCCGTGTCACTTAGAAATGATCACCGCTAATGATGCCGGTAGTCCTTATGTGGGCACGTTTGTATGTAAACAACCGCCACGCCGCGCTACTGACGTCACTTGAAATAGTAATCCCTTGGTACATCACGGTTCTCCAAACTTTCTTTCTGCTGCTCGATTACTGTTTTCAGCTGCATATTTTACAACTTGAAGTTTGTAACCTGCAAAATATGAGTTTCTTTTTGGTGCCATTTTTCTTAAGCCCACCCAGTTGATGAGTCACGGCCAACGGTGAAATTTAGAGCGCCCTCATCCAGTTTCGTCTGAAAATAGATTTTTTTTGGGTTGTTTTATCAAAGTCAAAGTCTGCTTTATCGTTGATTTTTTTTTTATATACTAAGACACGCAAAGAGATTGAAATTACGTTTCCACTATCCCTTGGTGAGATAGTACACATATGCATACAAGCAACACAAAAAAAAACCAAGAAGGCACAAACAATGAATAAATAAGAGTGTTGAATAAATGATAAATAAACAAATAATAATAAATAATAATAATAAATATAAGAGGAGCAAAAATGGAGCAAGTGTACATACAGCAGACAGTGGACTTGGATATGGTGCTTTATGTCAAGATGGCGGCGCGTGCACACGCAGCGGCCACTCTCTGTCCCGTTCGGTATTTTGTGAGCGTTTACTGAGTGTTTGTCCGGCAGTTTTGTGTATGTCCGTCTCGTGTGATACGTCGTGCTACTAGTGCGGCGGGCATGTTCTGCTCAACATCGGCGGAAGTGGGTTTTATGGCGTTCTGGACTTTGGTGCGGAGAGATTAAGGGCGCTCGGACTGCTTCGTCATGGAGCGACGCCGGACTGGCCTGCTCTTCCTCCCCCGGTTGGACTGCGTCGTGAGCTCGGACTGCTCCGTCCTGGAGCATTGTTGGGATGCGTCGGCAGCGGGTCTGCAGCGGGTCTGCGAGGCAGCGGAAGAGGGGCCAGCGCGGAGACGTCGGGCCAGGCTTGCGGCCAACCCAGGTCGCCCAGCCGTGCCTTCCATTCTCCTGGCGTACGTTCGTTCGCGGGACGAAAAGATGGGTTGTGTTCGCCTGATAGGATCCACGAACCGGACAGTGCGTGCCTGCTGTGTGCTCGTGTTCACAGTGGCCTGGTTGACTGTCATCTTTCCGGACTTTGCTGTGCATCGGGAGCGGCTAGCGTGCTATCACTCTTATTGTTCATCTTCTTGTTTTATTTTTCCTGTGTTGTTTACTTGTATGTGCGCTGTGAACTCTGTCTTGTCACCCTGGGATAGTGAGAAACGTAATTTCGATCTCTTTGTGTGTCTTGACATGCGGAGGAATTGACAATAAAGGAGACTTTGACTTTGACTTTGACTTTGACTAAAGTGTTAATTGCTTTATTTGATGTTTTCTCTATTTTTTGTTTTGAATATGTTCAAGATAAAGATATAAAAGCATGTGAAGTGATCAACTATACTAAAAATAACATGGGAAGTGGTCAACTATACTTGTAAGTGATGTCTTAATGATCAAGTAAAAATTTGTGAAAAAAAAACATATATAAGTCGCTCCTGAGTATAAGTCGCCCCCCCCCACCCAAACTATGAAAAAAACCACGACTTATAGTCCGGAAATTACGGTATGTGGACATGCACACTGCCTGAAAAGCAGCAATGGCATATTATTAAAACATTTTTGTAATAAACCTTTTCATTAACTGCTGTATACCCATTCTGCCTTCAAAAGGACATTTAAGTTAGTGTATGCTACTAAAAGCATTTAGATCACCAAGTGATGAGCTGTCTTAAATGAACAACATCACATAGAACAAAGTATTGTAACTACTAAGGTTTCACTTGTGTTACTTAGCAATTGCTGGTCAATTGCGACTTGTATTACTATTATTATTGTTATGAACACATGTTTTGTATTCAAATGATTCTTTTATATCTCACTATCTTTAAGGTGACAAAGATTTGTGTTGTCAGTTATCAGTTCTGCAACGGACACTATGCAGAGTGATGATGAGTCGGCAATTGTTCTCAAAATGGATTCTAAAAGCATGAAAATTGAGTATTGAGTAAATGTAAATTCTACAAATATTTGAAATCTGATATTTTGAGGTTTATTCCACTGAGCACACTCATGATACAGTATAGTGGTAGAAATTGGATGTGTAGGTTGAGGAAGTCACCCCAATTTTTTTTTAAAATTATGTTGTATGTGCTCCCACTACTGTAACACGGCATTCTGATTAACAGTATGTTTGTGGAATATACAGTTGTCAGGTCTCGGTTCACAACAGATCATGGCTCAGCTTCAGAAAACTGGTCAGCCGTAATTGGTTGTGACGTGAGACCTAGCAACTGTGATTTGTTTCAGTCAACAGCAAGTGACAAAATGGCCGCCCTCTGAGATGGATTATAAACAGGTAGATTTTGCCTGTTTAATTCATATCCCTCGAAAGAACATTAATCAAAACACTGTTCCGACCAGTTGAGTTGCACAGAACATTTACTAAAGAAATTTGGGGGTTGACTTAGTGTTTAAGGTTCTTTGTGACTATAAAATGTTGTCTTTCTGAGTATGTTTTGGTCCAAGTTTTACAATTAAGCAACTTTGTCATGTCTGTATGCAATCTACCATCTGTTCAGGGATGTCCAACCTTGGTCCTGGAGGGCCACTGTCCTGCCTGTTTCCATGTCTGAATGTCTCTGGAAAATAAATGTACGCCACTCAAAATTACTACGATGCACTTGGAAAAGTAGTGACCATCAATGTTAACTCAAAAGTTGAATATAGACCACAATGCATTCCGAGCAGGGAAATGTGGCGCAAGCACAAATCAGTTGTGTAACAGTTACTTTATATCACAGAAATAATTATTTGTTTTGATTCAATTAAAAATATGAAAGACAAAGGAAAGAAATTTCATTCACAAATAGAGCTTAATGTGCTGGTTTGTCATATGCATACGGTGATCACCTGTTACACAACAAGGAGAAAAGTATGTACCGATTGGACACACGTCAACCGTGATCTCCCTTGCCGTTTTCAAGAGTAGTCATGCCACTGCTAATCACTCTGCACATTCTAAATCACCAGACTTCGGCCAAAATCACAGTATCGAATAATAATGGTCAAAACTAAAGCGTGCCATGAGAAAAATTTAACATTAGAAAAGAAAGCTTGTCAAAACAGGTCAATACCAATGATCCAGTCACGTACATAGTTCCTCTCACTTGTTGTGCTCCCTTCATTTTAGGTCAGAATTTCCTGTTAATGTTTAAGGTATTTTTTTTAAGTGCTTGGCTTGAACTGTTCCAAAGTACACTGACCCTCCCATCCGAAGTTGTGACATACCGACCATGTGTAACAGAGAAATTTGTGCTCAATCACCAAGAGGCGTGGCACATTGACTTGATCGTGGGGTTTTCATGAGACGGGCATTTTATTGAGATCTAAATATAAAAGAGGAAACGTCATGCTTTAATTGAGAAATTCACTTGCGTGGTGGTTCTAGAAGTTACTCATCTCCATGCAGTGATGCGTGTGCGGCTGAACTAACAGGCTCGTTTGAAACGGCATGTCTTTTGACATTAAGTAATTTATTCTGAACATTGTGCACATGACAGAATGCATGTTAAATTGGGATTAATTGGAAATAATTGTTAAATTGGTCAACACCAACATTTTATTTGGAATATGTTCCGTGTGTCCCAACTTGTTGAAACACAGCTGATAAGATTAATATTTCTTATGAATTATATGAATTAAACAGATAAAATCTGTATGCTTTTTATCCATCTTTTTACCACTGTCTGTCGATTGAAAATGACATCACGGTTGCCAGATCTCTGGTCACAACCAATCACGGCTCACCAGTTTTCTGAACTAGATTAGTTGTGACTTGAGACCTGGCAACTGTGATGTAATTTTCAGTTGAGAGCAAGTGGAAGAATCCATCCCTAAAATAGATGAAAACAGGTGAATTTTGCTGCTTAATTCCTATTCCAAAAACGCAGTATTAATCAGATTGCTGTAGTGGCGTGCATACAACATATAAAGAACATTTTGGGGTTGACTTCCCTTTTAAGAGCCAATACAAAATGAGTGCAAGCCTTCCGCACATCATGATAAATGCAAGTAGGCAAACAATACACCATTGGGCAGCATATTTGATACAGGTTTGCCTGCCTGCCGTAGCTTGCAATATGTTTCACCCATACGGCGCTGGACTTTCAGTGTTGCCGCCCAGAGTGATTTGATGAGAATGCATATGCGCTGGCATCCAGCTATGCACCTTTTTTCTGGCTTAAGCACACAGAAGATTATGCACCTTTGTGGCTGACCATCCACTTTCTTTGTGCATTTTAATTAGTTATTACCTTCTTTGCTGAGTGAGAGTTGCCTGCTGGTCAGTGTATATTGAATGTCATTCAAATAAACCTTGTCTTTTTTTTATGGGTCCACCTATTTTTGTTACCATTTGGGTATGTACAGGCTCCAAGTAATCATGGTTGAATATAAGACTTTAAAGGGCTAGAGACACCGGTATATGTATAAATCGGTTTTAGTTAGCTTATGGGCTTATAAATATAAATTGACGCTCGAAACAACGAAAAGGAAGCTGTTGCTCTGAAAAATATCATTTAAATTTGCCACACAGACGAGTTTGACTGCACTGAGCCGCCAGCCGGAAGTGACGTCTCATGACGTCTCAAGTTGTATGCGTTTAGCTTCAGTGAATGTAAACAAAAAGAGAAGAGGGGCCAGCGCGGAGAAGAGGGGCCAGCGCGGAGACGTCGGGCCAGGTTTGCGGCCAACCCAGCTCGCCTAGCCGTGCCTTCCATTATCCTGGCGTACATTCGTTCGCGGGACGACAAGGTGGGTTGAGTTCGCCTGATAGGATCCACGAACCGGACAGTGCGTGCCTGCTGTGTGCTCGTGTTCACAGTGGCCTGGTTGACTGTCATCTTTCCGGACCCTGCTGTGCATCGGGAGCGGCTAGCGTGCTATCACTCTTATTGTTCATCTTCTTGTTTTATTTTTCCTGTGTTGTTTACTTGTATGTGCGTTGTGAACTCTGTCTTATCTTTCCGGACTCTGCTGTGCATCGGGAGCGGCTAGCGTGCTATCACTCTTATTGTTCATCTTCTTGTTTTATTTTTCCTGTGTTGTTTACTTGTATCTGCGTTGTGAACCCTGTCTTGTCACCCTGGGATAGTGAGAAACGTAATTTCGATCTCTTTGTGTGTCTTGACATGCGGAGGAATTGACAATAAAGGAGACTTTGAGACTTTGAAAAGTATGTCGAAGCGTGACGGGAGGGGCACAATTCAGAAAACGTGCTCAGCTCGTCGAAAAAATGTGATTTAAGAAATAAAATTAAAAATGCGCCTAAAACCTAAACCAAACGCTGCAGATGTTCATTTCTTCATTCGCAGTAGTCAACTCGGCACTCTACTCTTTTTACTATGCCAACCTAATGCCAACCTAACCACAGTGACGGGAGAGGCACAATTCAGAAAACGTGTTCAGCTCGTCGAGAAAATGCGATTTAAGCAATAAAATTAAAAATGCTTATAAAACCTAAACCAAACGTTGCAGGCGGTCATGTCTTCATGTGCCGAGATCAACTCGGCACTCTAAAGCCCCCAAGAGCACTTTTTACTATGCCAACCTAACCAGAGTGACGGGAGAGGCACAATTCAGAAAATGTGCTCAGCTCAGCCCAAGTGAACTGCTAGATTCATCATATTCTGCGTCAAAAGAGGTTTCTGAATCGGATAAAATGATGCTAATATTGCCGCTAGAAACGGAGCTGTCGCTATCATCTGCCATGTTGTTTGGGTTTGTTGACATCCAGATGTACAACTTGTGACGTCACAGTAATGGCGCCGCCAGTTTGGCTTCGTGCGGGACCCGATCGATAAACTGGCATTTCACTTCAGCTTTATTCTTAGTAATCGGTGTCCATTTTTAATTTCCAATGCGGCAAATGTGTTCACTTTATACATTCTATCAAATTCTGTTCTAATTGAAAAAAAAAAGGGATGTCTCTAGCCTTTTAAAGGTGCCCATTGATTGTTGTATGGGGTGGAACAGTGGAGCACTGGTTAGTACAACTGCCTCACATTTGGGACGTGCAGGGTTTGATTCCAGTTCTAGCTATACCTGTGTGGGTTTCCTACAGGGACTCCAGTTCTTTCCCGCATTCCAAAAGCATGCATTGTAGGCCGATTGACTACTTCAAATTTTCTGTTTTGAATGGTTGTTTGTCTACGTGTACCCTGCAATTGGCTGGTGACAAATTCGGTGTGTACCCCCCCACTGCTCGAAGTCAGCTTGGATAGGCTCCAGCACGCCCGTGACCCCCATGAGGATAAGCGGTTCGGAAGATGAATGAAAGAATGTATGTTTTACAAAATACAATTGTTCAATCTTCAGTCTGCTATCTTCTACATAGTCAAAAAGTCAACAAATCATACACCTACCACCCTGCAATCCTTGTCTTTCATTTTAGCTGGAGCTTTTCAGTCAGATTTTGTGTAAATCCTGTCACTATATATATCGCTTGGTGGTGTAGTTACCGTGCCTTCCTGCTTTCATATTTGTCTTCCCGCTTCTACACAACCCACAAATTCCACTGTAGCACCTCAATAGACGAGGGAGGTGTCAACAACATGACCCCACTCCCATTTTCCCTCGTTTTTCTTTCGTTTCTCTGAGGAGGGGAATAATTTCATTTTACTAAATTGGACTATGAAATCAAGGAAAACAGTCTTAACAATATAATGTTTCTGAATAGACATCTTTGCCTTGTATGGTGTTTGGGTCTGTGGTACACATCTTCAGTTTTTATCAAAAAATAAAACCTTGTATTTGTTTTCAACCTGAAATTCAGTGGTTTGGGCTCATTTTTTGTGATGAACATAAATTAAAACACATTTTCAGACCACATGATGTACACCACCCTACAAGTTTATATTGCATATTCGCCCTTAAAACTGCTGTGTTGAAAATTGGAGCAACCCAGTAAGTTGGGTCAACATTGGGTTGGTTTGTAAAAGATGTCAAATTGAAAATGGCACATGAATTAATTTTAATACCTTCCTTATCCCCCAAATATAGTACGATAATTGTATGTGTGCGTGCGTGGGCGCGCTTTCGGGCATCTTTGACTCATCCAATATGGCAGCCGCACTGAACCAGTCCAACTGCCAAATGCGGATACTATTTCATAAAAAAAAGTCTGTGTCTGGCAGAAACAAGACGAGGCGGTGCACGTTTCTTGAGTTTCGTTTCTGGACTTCAGGACAGAGACGCCAAAGCTTACTAATGAACTGCGTGATTTTCTGCTTCAACTACAAGCTTTGAGGTAAACGTAACGCAGCTGTTTGTGTAACAATCTGTGGAAGGCGTGTGCAGTTGTGTAAGTAGTCTGTTTTGGACTTTGATATATCCGGCTGATGAACAAACAAACGAAATTTTTAGCATAACATGAATCAGCTGGAATTAGTTAAGCCAATGTAATGTCCATTTTAACGGTCTGTGTGAATGTCATTCTCAAAATTCCAATTCGATACCGCACTCAAAAATACGATCCCAAGCCAGCCCCAACTAATACTCTGCGTTACTTGCTGCCAAACGCAGTGACGTATTGCTCGTAATAATTTCAAAATTAATATTTACGTGCTGATATTTTATCCTAGTGAAATACCCTAAATTTCTGAAAAGAAAAATTACGCCAATTATCAACTGTATATTGATTTTTGAACATTATGAAAATAAGACAGTGACAATGTATTTTGAGAAGATGAACAAGGTTGGAACCGGATCATTTTAAAATTTTAGTGCGGTTAACTACACTAAACTTTTAAAATCATTAATTATTTAAAAAGTTTAACTAATTAATGCGACTTTTCTGTTACAACTCACGATACCTTCACATTTTCTACTTCTACTCTTCTATTACCTTCTATTCCACAGGTGTCAAACTCAAGGCCCGGGGGCCAGATACGGCCCGCCGCATCATTTTATGTGGCCCACGAAGACAAATTGTGCATCAAATCCGTGTGTCATTACTAGAATTGCAAATTGTCTTCACTTTTAAAAATATCTTTTTTTAAACATTTGACCAGTTTTTACTTAGTTTTTTTACTCGTCTGATTTGAAAACGAGTTGTTTGTCAGTCTGTTTTGTAGCTTATACTGTATATAATATGAGGTGCTCATACATTTATTTGGGTTGACAGTCATAATGGCCCTCCGAAAGAAACTATGACTACAATGCGGCCCGCGAAAAAAATGAGTTTGACACCCCTGTTTTATTCCATGAGGGGAGCTGGTGCATTTGGGGCTTTCAATTGCATGAGAAGTACTGGCCTTCATGTCCGGTGCCGCAATATGTTTTTTAGTGAAAACAACTTTGATAACCCTCATAAAATAGACCATATAGAAATGCTCTTTGATCTGTAAAGTGGTGCTAAATAACTAATCTAGGTAACGCTCTCAGCTGCTTACCGTTTATTGGTCACGATCGGCGGCTACACTTGAGGGTGTTTTCACACCTGGACTATTTTAAAAGAACCAAAGTCAGGCCTCTGTGGACCAAAAAGTGGACCAAGAGACTTGTAACGTGCCTAAAGAAGCCAAGCAAAGATGGAAAAATCTCAGAAAGGGATCAAATTCTGAGAAGTTTTTATTGTGTCAAAAAGTTATATTGTATTCCTATTATTTACACTTTTCACAATAACAGTAAGCAGAATATTCATGTCTGTAGTTTTAGGGTGTTTTCACACCTGCACCCTTTTAAAAGAACCGAACTCAGACCTCTTTAAGTGGACCAAAAAGTGGACCAAGAGGAAACGAACTCAGTTCTTTTTGTGTTCACATTGTGAGTGTGTTTCAAAGAGAACCGAGTTCTCTTTCTGGTTCAGTTCAGCCTTGATGGGGCCTCAGTCCTCTTTCTGTTCACACTAGGTCTTCTAGAGCTCTCGCACTGCACTGCATTCTGGGTAGTTTTTGATACCCCCTGACTCCCTACTTCTTCGCATTTTATCTCGAGTAGCTAAATACTTTAGTTTTTTCACTTTTATTCTGCATTGTATAGAAGTTCTATCAAAACCGGCTGCTTTCATTCTGTCAGAAAAATACTTTCGCATTACGGTGGGTCGTAGATAGTTGTGATTTAATGCTGTCGTCGTTCCAAATTTCCAAAAGACATTCCGTTTCGTCTTCTCCCCAAACTATGCCGCGTCCAGTTGCCGTGGCAGAACTTTGAACGGCACATGCTTCTCTACGTTTACTATTAGAACCACGGTCACGACCACGGCTTGCTACTGCCATACTTTGGATTCTCTGTTCTCTACAGTTTTGTTTTTGTGCCTGCAGTCACGTGACCAATCTACGGCAAGCCAAGGAGGTTACAATACAGTGCAGAAAGGCGAAGTGAACCCAGTGCGCTTTGTGTTCACAATGCGCAGATTAGGTGAACCGTACCGTTGACTTTTTAGCGAACCGTACGGTTCGTTTTAAAGGGGTCTGAGTACGGTTGGCGCGTTCACATATGAGCAAAAAATGCTGAGTCATCGATCTGAGTTCGCTTCGAGGGCTGAAAGGGACCAAGTGTGAAAACACCCTCAAGCACCTTGCAGTTTATAGCATCCACCACCCCATTTAGAAAATTGAGACCTGACAGTGTCATGGATTGTTCATAATCCATCATCTGGAAATACCAGGTTATCTACCAATCTACCAATCAGGTGAATAACAATCTCAAAGGTCTTAAATGCCCCGACTCTTCTGACCTTGCCCCCAACAATCAGAACCAGGGTTTTTTCTTAACAGTTACAATGGTTCTCAACTTGTTTTCAATGATTTAATGATGTAGCCCTGTGGATTATTCTTTCACTCGAGTAGCCCCTAATGATCACAAAAAATTGGGAATTTTTAAGGAAAAAGAAAAGACGCTGTGCCATCAGTCTCAGGTTCATTAAATATTTATACATAGCTTCATTTAGTGTGATACCTCTGACTTCATCTTGGGTCTCTCTTAGACAGGGTGATATTGCACTGCTAATGTGAAAAAACAATAATATCTGTTTTTTTCTCCTCCAGCAATAATTTCCAACATGGAGGAAACAGATGTCCAACGTGTCCAAAGGTCCCTAAAAAACACACTGAAGAAAAAATATCACAGACATAGGGGAGCACTTCCTGTAAACACCATACTACCATCAAGACTTCACCACAAGACTAACCTAAAGCCTAATTATATCCAAGGACATGAAGTTAGCTCTGTGGATAAATCTGACCTGCGTACTTGGCTAGTTGGTACAACAGTTCTACTTGAAGACATTGTTAATTGTGACTGCAAACATGGTACTAGCCAAAGAACATTTATCACGTTTGGGGTATGTGGAGTTGGGAAAACCACAGCTGTGCAAACTTTTGCTCTGGATTGGGCTAATGGCAATCGGCACCAGGGCATCCACCTCCTCCTTCCATTTTCTTTCTGGGAGCTGAATTTAATCAAACGCAAAGTAAGCTTTATTGAGCTTATCCACATGTTTTACCCAAATTTGCAGAGGCTTAACACGTTCAGCCTGAATGAAAGTAATATTTTATTTGTCTTTGATGGACTGGATGAGTACCATTTCTCGCTAAACTTTCGCTGCACTACAGTGAGTGACATTTTTGAAGCTGCCCCAGTGGATACTCTACTGACAAATTTGATCAAGGGCAATTTATTTCCAAAAGCCCATCTGTGGATAACATCCCGGTATACTGCAGCAACAAAAATCCCAGAATGCTATTTGCTTGAAAGAACAGAAGTGAGAGGATTTGATGATGAACAGAAGGAGTTACACATTAGGTCTGTCATTGGTAGTGATCATCTCACCAAAAAAGCCTTTGACCACGTGAAAATATCAAGGAGTCTTAATTTCCTTTGCCAGATACCACCCATCTGCACAATCATGGCAACTGCCCTGAAGAATCTTCTAAAAGCAGATGATGATTTCAAAATAACCCATTTCACTTTGACTCAAATGTATATAGAGATAGTGAAAATGGCAAACTCTGAATTCATTTCCAAGCTGAAACGGCTGGCACTGGATCGACTAGAAGAAGAGTTTGATTACAGTGTGTTGTATCGAGATGACCTTTTATGGAGTAAGATAAGTGTAGAGGAAGCCTCACTTTTCTCCAAAGAAAGTCCACTTGTGTTCAGAGAAGAGAAAGGACTGCATGATACCACTGTGTTCCGTTTTGGTCACTTGAGTGTTCAAGAGTTCCTAGCGGCTGACTGTAGTTTACATGAAATGGGTCCTTTTCAATCCTTGTATCTGTCGTTGGTGGACCAGACACTTGAGAGCCAAAATGGAAAATATGACATCTTTCTCCGCTTTATCTTTGGACTCATTAAGGAGCAAGGATCAATGAATGACTCTCATCCACTTTTTGTATACACAAGAAGAATGATCCTGACGAACATAATGTCTCCTATAGCCGTGGTCTTGTTCCACTGTCTGAGGGAGTTTAACCTTAAAGCTTTCCTTTGGGAGGTTGATTTTTTCTTGACAACAGGCATCTGCCCAGACTCGAATTTCTCTCCAGCACACTGGGCATTAATGGCAAAAAGAGTCATAAATTTTGAAGGTTGCCGAGAAACCGTCAACATGCCAGTGTCTAAACGATGTGATGAGCAGGTTCTCGGGAATCTACCAGACATTTTGAAATCCACGAAAGCCATGTAAGTCAACTTTTAATTATTATTATTTTTTTAATAAATGTGTGATGCATTATTGAGATATTGCTGTGCTTGCTTCCTGTTCCAGCAACTCAGGTGTTGAACGACGTAATGAAACCAGCCTTTTTAAAAGAAACATTGAAAAATCAAAAGATTCTAGACACTATTCCTTTAAATGTGGGATTTCTATCAAATCTATAAAAGTGACATATAATAAGAAGAATGATAGCGGTGAAATCACTTTCCTATTAATTATGATCAATCTGGTTTTAAATATTAACATATGCTTACAAATGTGTTTTTTAAAACAATTAAATAATAAACAACAAATAATTTGGTGCTCTAAGACTTTTGTCTAGTTCTGGCTATAAATAATAGTTTTCTATTAGACATTTTTAAATTACCCCTGATAATTTTAAGCACATTGAGGCAACCTCATCCAATTGTAAAATAGTTAAGCATTATAGTTTACGTCAATCCAATAAAACATAATTTTATCTGTCCCATTTTAGTCAAGAAAAACTCAACATTTTAGTTTCATTTTAGTCTGGACAATTATTTTATCCTTTTATATTTTTTATCAGCAGATAATATTGAACATTTTTATGCTCATATCCATGTATGAAAATGTAGGTTAACGTTTTGATTTAGTTTTTGATCAAAATGAATTTTTACTTTTAAGTTTGCGTCACTCTGTCACTGTCTTGGTGATCTGTGTTAACTTTCGTTCACTTCGCTTATACAGTCAAACTTAGGTTTTCGACCACAATCCGTTCCAGAAGGCAGTTTGAGAAGCGAATCGGTCGAATTCCAAATCTCTCTTCCCCAATACAAATAAAGGAAAAATCTTTAATCCGTTCCAAGACAAAAAAAAAAACGTTTTTTTTTTTTTTTAAAGTATTTTCTCATTTGCGCATTTTTGTCCGATCGCGCAACTGCAGCGCATCGACGAACGCGCAACTGCACCGCGCTGGTCGCATTATTGTGACAGAGCCGTCGCTGAAGTTTAGAAAATATTTGTAAAGTCCTAATGTACTTTCCAAAATTTAAATGGACCTAAGTGCGCAGGGACCTTAATTTTGTCTGATCGTGCAACTGCAGCGCACCGCCGAACGCGCAACCCTAGAGCGTCGCCGACCGTGCAACTGCACCGCGCTGGTCGCATTATTGTGACAGAGCCGTCGCTGATATTTAGAAAAATATTTTTAAAGTCCTGATGTACTTTCCAAAATTTAAGTGGACCTCAGTGCGCAGGAAGCTTAATTTAGTCCGATCACGCAACCGCAGCGCGCCGGACGCTCACTGTCACATTGCTTTAAGAGCGTCTTTGTGTTTTAGGATGGCTTTACTGCTTTCTATGGAGGCATGATACAATACTCAAAGTAACGAAAATACAATAACAACGGAGTCAGTCGGCATCCGGGCCGCGCGGTCGGGTTTTCTCGGGTCCTCCCGGCTCATCTCGCGAGGTTCAACCTCCGAATTTTGTTCGACAACCCAAGCAAAAAAATCTCGAATTTTTTGTTCGAATTCCGATTTGTTCGATAACCGGGACCTTCGAAAACTGAGGTTTGACTGTACTTCTGTCTGCTTTAACAAAATATAATTAATTAAATGAATGTAAACTTTGTTGATCAATATCTTTAAATAAAAAAAGGGGGCAACTTTATCTTTCAGCCAGTGCTAATATATGACATTTCCCATCTACCCGCAGACTGAGATTTTCTAACCTGACAAACAAGTGTTGTCCAGCCTTTGCATCTGTATTGTGCTCAAGCGAATCATATCTGAGAGAGCTTGACTTGGGATACAATAGCATCACTGACGCTGGAGTCAAGAAGCTTGTGAAGGGCTTGACCAGTCAAAATTGTAGCCTGAAAAAATTCAGGGTAATTTGCTGTGAAGTAACAGCAGAAGGCTGTCGCTACCTTGCAATTGCCTTGAAAAAATGTGGGAAGCTGCAAGAACTGGATCTCAGCGGCAATAATTTAGGAGACGAAGGACTGAAACATCTAGCTGATGGTTTGAAATGTCTTGAATGCCACCTACAAGTACTGAAGTAAGTGTTGTGTAATAGTTCATACAATTTCATTCATGCAAAAGTTACATTTTGGTGCTGGTGAAAGTTCATCAGAAATGCATTACGTATAACCCTTATGGGTGTACTGTACTTAATTTGACCTTCTCTAATCTTATGAATGCACATGTCCAACTGTTTTGGTACTTTTTGCATGCCTTGCTCTTGCTGTTCTCTAATGAGGAGCCGAATGGAAACATTTAGAACACTTTTTTTTTTATCTATGAATCGACAAATGTCTTGATCCCATTCGAATTTACCTTTAACTCTGAATCAAATTTTAACTTCTAAATCTCAGTTCACTATTCATGTTGATAGAAGAGATGATGTTCTGATGAAGGGGTGTCAAACTTTTTGTTGCGGGCCACATCGTAGTTATGGTTTCCCTCATGGGGCCATTAATGACTATTTTATATTGTTGCATACACACAACCGAATCCAGCATACATTTTTATTTTTTTATTTTATAATACATTTTCAAAGTGAGCTTTAAAAAATATTGCAATATTTCACTGTTATTAAAAGAAAAGACATTTTACAATTTTGGTATATTAACAAGAAACATTTAGTTGCCTTTGCAGGCCACATATAATAATCCGGTGTTCTAATGGAATTGAATGGCTCATCTTTGTACTTTTCAGAAATAGACGTCATAGTTCCACAAATGAAAAGAAAATGTAAAAAAAAAGGGCTAACTGTAACCAGGATCCCTTGCCAGAGTGTGACCAGAAGCAGAACACACCTGGTCTTTTGTGCCTTAAAAACTTGCTAGTTGCAACAATCTGCCTACTTTATAGCTATTTGTTAGCCAGTTAGCGTCATGGACGCTTCGTAAAGGTGGTGTCCTTTCAAGGAAGCTTTAGGCAATGCATCTTTATATAGTACATTTCACACCCAAGGCAACTCATTATGCTTTCCACCAATAGCCACAACATCCATAAGCATTTAGAAACAGAATCACCAGCATCACCACTTTAATAATGCAGCACCAACATTGGAATTGGAACAGACAATTGGTGAAGGCATCCAGGCCGGTTCGGAGGCGGGTTTCGGGTGTGGCCTGAGGGTGCCTCCGATGCACTTCGTGACTGCTTTGACACCACTGACTGGGACTTGTTTAAGCAGGCAGCCACCTACAACGATCGGACGGACATAGAGGAGTATACTGACTCTGGTACCTCTTACATCACGAAGTGCATCGATGATGTGACTTGCTCGAAATCCGTCGTCACTCGAGCGAACTGGAAGCCGTGGCTGACAGTGGCTGTCCTCAGACTGCTGAGGGCCAGGGACAAGGCTTTCAGAGCGGGGGATGAGGCTGGCTTGAGGACAGCGAGGGCCGACCTGTCCCGAGGCATCAAAGCGAAGAAGGCGTTCTCGTGCAAGGTCTCCACCCACTTCAAGGACAGCAAGGACGCACGTAGCCTTTGGCGGGGCATTCAGACCATCTGAACCGCTTCTTTGCTCGCTTCGACGCCCAGAACAGCACTTGCCCGCTGAAGAACACTCCCCCCCCACACGAGCAGCCCCTGCGCCTCTCTGCCGACGGTGTGAGGAGGGCGCTTGCCGCTATTGACACCCGTAAGGCGGCGGGCCCTGACAACATCCCGGGTCGAGCGCTGAAGGACTGCGCTGGGGAGCTGTCGGGTGTCTTCACGGACATCTTTAACGTTTCCCTGCAGCAGCCCATCGTCCCCTCGTGTTTCAAGGCTGCCACCATCGTTCCTGTGCCGAAGAAACCTGCACCGTCCTGCTTCAATGACTACCGCCCCGTGGCACTGACGCCTATCATCATGAAGTGCTTTGAGCGGCTTGTCATGGAGCACATCAAATTCGTTCTCCCCCCCGCCATTGACCCTTTCCAGTTCGCGTACCGTGCCAAGCGGTCCCCTGAGGATGCCATCTGCTCTGCCCTCCACTCGGCCCTCACACACCTGGAGAGAAAGGACTCTTATGTGAGGTTGCTGTTTGTGGACTTCAGCTCTGCCTTCAACACCATTGTGCCGCAGCAACTCATCTGCAAACTCAACGAGCTGGGCCTCAGTACCTCCCTCTGCAACTGGCTACTGGACTTCCTCTGTCAGAGGCCTCAGGTGGTGCGTGTTGGAGACAAAATCTCCGCCAGCATCACGCTGAGGACGGGGGCACCCCAGGGCTGCGTGCTCAGTCCATTGCTCTTCACCCTGCTGACGCATGATTGCACTGCGACCTACAGCGACAACCGCATAGTGAAGTTTGCTGACGACACGACTCTGGTGGGTCTCATGACGAAGGGCGACGAGACTCGGTACAGGTCGGAAGTTGACCTTCTGACCACGTGGTGCAGGGACAACAACCTCCTGCTGAACGTCGACAAGACCAAGGAAATTGTTGTTGACTTCCGGAAGGGTCACACAAAACACCTGCCGCTGATCATCGATGGTGCTGTGGTGGAGAGGGTGAGCTGCACCAAATTCCTGGGAGTGCACATCAGTGAGGACCTCTCCTGGGCCGCAAACACCTCGTCACTGGCAAAGAAAGCTCAGCGCCGCCTGTACTTCCTGCGGAAGCTCAGGCGTGCATGTGCTCCTCAGGCAGTCCTGTCTACATTCTACCGTGGCACCGTTGAGAGCGTCCTCACCAGTTGCATCGCTGTCTGGGGTGGTAACTGCACTGAACAGAACTTGAAGGCCCTGCAGCGCATAGTGAATACGGCTGGTAAGATTATTGGTGCTTCGCTCCCCTCCCTGAAGGACATTTACACTTCCCATCTCGCCCGCAAGGCAACCTCGATTGCGAGAGATGTGAGTCACCCGGCTCACTCTTTGTTTGACCTTCTGCCCTCTGGGAAGAGGTACAGGAGCCTGCGCTCCCGCACCACCAGACTCGCCAACAGCTTCTTTCACAAGGCTGTTAGGACCCTGAACTCGCTACCCCCTTCTGCGTAGCGTGCGGCACTGTTGCGCTATTTTCTGGAATGTCTGCTGTACGCGCACTTGCTCCTTTTTTGCTCCTCTTATTTATTTATTTATTTATTTATTCATTTATTTATTTATTTATTGTGTTATTTATTCATTATTTATTCAGCACGCTGTTGTTATACTTGTTTACTTGTTTGTCTGTTGTGAGCCATGTCTTGTCACCGTGGGATAGGGGGGAACGAAATTTCGGTTTCTTTGTGTGTCTTTGGCATGTGGAGAAATTGACAATAAAGCTGATTTTGACTTTGAACTCCGATGGACAGGACATCTCATCCGCATGGCTGACACCCGCCTCCCCAAACAGATGTTATACTCCCAGCTGGAGAGAGGTCCGCGAGCCCCGGGCAGGCAAAAGAAACGTTTTAAGGACAACCTCAAGACCAATCTCAAGAAATTCCAAATAACATCTCAGGACTGGGAGCGCATCGCCTTGAACAGAAACTGCTGGAGGGCAGCGGTGCAAGAAGGTGCAGCACATCACGAAAAGGAACTCCGCCGTGTCGCAGAAACCAAACGACAACTCCGTAAGGAAAGACAAAAACAGGCTCCAGCACGACCACAACCCACCACCACTTTCCCCTGCCCACACTGCACAAAAATATGTGGATCCCGGATCAGCCTCTACGCCCACCTGCGGACCCACAAGTAGACAACCCTGAGTAAAAGACAGTCATACTCGTCCCGAGTGACCGCCGATGATAATGAATTGAGACATTTAAAGGGAAAGTCAACCTCAAAATTTTCTATGTAATAATATGTTCTGTGCAGCCCAACTAGTTAAAACAGTGTTCTGATTGATGTGTCCTTTAGAATTTGAATCAAACAGGACAAATCTGAGGGCGGCCATTTTGTCACTTGCAGTCGATTGTCACTCGTTTTCTGAAACTAAACTGGATTGGTTGTAACCTGAGCCCCGAGCAACTGTGATGTCGTTTTATTTTTGGTCTGGATTGGTTGTGACCTGAGCCCTGAGTAACTGTGATGTCATTTCATTTTCAGTTGACAGTAAGTAGCAAAATGGCCGCTCCCCTAGATGGATAAAAACTGCTGTATTTAGCTTTTTTAACACATATTCCACAAACACAATATTAATAAGAATGCTGCATAGGAAACAAAAGTTTCTTACCAAAATTACAAAGAAGAATGTACAATGACAACATTGAAACACATTTTTTAGTAAAGATAAAAAAGATATCTCAGATTACAAAAAAGAGAGGTGTTTCTCCATGGAATGACAGCCATTTCACAGGATGGCAAAGAGAAGATGAAAATGGGTACTCTTGAAAAAAAATCTTTGTCTGCCTATATAACTTTACAGCACACTATTGGCTGGTAGAGGAGACGAGACTAATGGGAACATGTTCTGTATTCTTGCCGCTGATTGGCTTAGAGCTGTAAGAGCAGTTCTAACCACACTTCATCTCAGCCTCCTCCAGTCCCGCAATGTATCCATTCTTCCACTTTTTTGCGTCAGCAGAATCAGGAGCATCTCTGATTTTCACTTCGTTTTGTCACGAATGAGGCAGGACAACCAAATGCAACACGGGCACTTTATTTGGGGAAAGGCAAAAGGAGACAAGAAGATTGGAATGCCGGCAGAGCAGGACAACGATGCAAGCTGACGCGTGTCATCGAACCAGACGGGCATAGCAAGCTCGTGGTCGGGGACAGGCAGAAGGTCGAGCCAAACAGAGTCCAGAGCAAATCATACAAACAGGCTTTTGCTAAACTGCGACTCAGGAAACAGGCATTGCGCTACACAGTGGATGGGACAAATGTGAATCAGGTGGCATCGCAGAACCAGGTGGCATAGCAGAACCAGGTGGCAGGCATATCATCGCAGATTGACGGCCTTGGGGGTTTTAAATACTACATGCCCTAAACAGCCGGTACCAAGGGCACAGTTGTCAGCGATCAGGACTGATTAGCGCGTGCAGCTCTGCATTGGATATGCGAGCCCCCGCCGGCCAGCACGGCGAGAACAGAGCGGAGCCGTGTCGTGTTTATGGTAGTCTTTTTGTCACTTTGTGAGTTGTAGCAAAGCCCTAAAGAGTGTTTAGTCAGTTTAGCTTTAAAATGTTTAAAAATACAAAGTGTTTCAAAATACAGTTATGAAAGTCTTGTGTGGATATTGTAAAAATATTGACTCCACATCACCTATCGCGAACCAATCATCAACAATGAACGAGGGATCACTGTACTACATTATTTGAACAAATAACTATTCTACTGTTAAACATCACATGACCAATGATTTAGTATTAAAGAAAACTCATGAAGAGCAGTAAGGCTGGA
The DNA here is from genome assembly GCF_024217435.2 of Syngnathus scovelli. Lineage (NCBI taxonomy): Eukaryota > Metazoa > Chordata > Actinopteri > Syngnathiformes > Syngnathidae > Syngnathus > Syngnathus scovelli. Next base: position 13,633,387 of record NC_090851.1, on the reverse strand, counting down.
ACATGTTGTGAGCCACACATTTTTATTGCTTGTGTTTCCCCCTGACATTTTAATAATTGATTGCACTTGACTTCTCCAGTCTCACAACCACTCGGACCAAGAATAACCAAAATTTGATGTAAATGTAATGGTTGCATTGTGTGTAAATCAATTAATCACTCCCTGAAGTGAAACGCTCAGCTGTTGAGTTCGTGGCAAGTCAGTTATGTGTGATACCCAGCGCCAAATTCCTCCCACACAATGTAGTAAATGGCGACGGCAACGAGCGTCAATGGTGCATATGATTTCAGGCCCCCCACTTTAACTTTTTCTACTTTGGATGTACTCTTTATAGTTTGTTTCTGTGTAAATCTTGTCATTGCAGAATATGTCAGTGTAACTTTGGTCAAAGGGGATGTTCTTCTTTAGCGATGGCTTTGCAGAAGAATCCCTCAAACATGGGAGAGTTGAATCTCGCCATCAATAATATTGGAGACAAAGGGGCCAATGAGCTCTTCACCAGATATGATATATCAATGTTAACCAAACTGCAGTGAGTCCTCTACTACTGATTTTAATGCGTCCATTATGTTTGTGAGTACAAACAAAAGCCGAGGAAATTTTGTACTGTTTCACCACTCTGCAGGATGAATTGCTGTGGCATCACCACATTGAGCTGCAAAAATATTGGGGAAGCGCTCAAGTCGGAAAGCAGCAACTTGGTGGAACTAAATTTGAGCAACAACCAAATAACGGATGCTGGCTTTGAGCTCATTTGCACAGGAATGTATGCATGGTCTCGTCTGGAAATACTCAAGTAAGGGTTTGTTTCTGTGTTTTTACTGCTTTGATCCTGCCAGAGACATGATAAAAATACAGTGAGTGTTATTTTGTAAGCTACATTCTTCAAAATGCTTAATTCTCTCCCCCCCTCAGTGTGTCAAGGTGTGGAATTACTACTTCAGGCTGCTGTTATATTTCAAAGGTCCTGGGTTGTGTCTCTCAGCTCTACTCTCATGGGGAAAGGCAAACAGAGTGGCAGGCATCAGAGTTGAGAGAGCTCAACCTCACCATGAACAGTTTTGGAGACGCTGGAGTCAAAAAAATTACAGCTGGACTGATGAATCCGTACAGCCACTTCAAATCTCTCAAGTGGATAATTTCTCATCTCTCTTTCATTTGAATCAGAGCACAATATTCCATTCAACATTAGTAGAACATGTTTTGATTTTCTTTTTTTTTTCTGCATTTCAGTCTGAGCCACTGCAATCTGACTGATAACTGCTGCTCACAGCTTGCCTCAGTTCTTTCATCAATGGACAGCCCGATCAGGGAGCTTGATCTCTCTGACAACGACATCCAGGATAAGGGAACAAAGAAACTCTGCACTGGACTTAGAAGTACTCAATGCATGCTTGAAAAATTAGCGTAAGTTGACGTTCACCCCTTAAAAAGAAAAGAACTACTGTAACTAGTGGCATGCATATTTGTGATCCTGCATTGCCATGAGTCACCATGATCCATGTTTCAGAAATTAGTTTTTGTCAAATTTGATATTACCCATTACATGGGGGCGGTGAACCAATCAGAGGACTTCACGTAACATGTAGAGTACGCATCTCCGACGTCACTGATAAATAGTAAATACGTCGTTTGTGCAACGAAAACAGTATTAGGACCTTATAAAATAGCATCGGATAGCCAAGATCATTGCAGAAGAGCAACATGACAATGACGAGAAAAAACTTGGTATGTTTAATGGCAAACTTGCCCAACTGTAAACTTTGGATACAGAAGATGAGGACTTGGACGGATTTGCGTATGAATATCGATTAACAATAATGTGAATACAGTAGTTAAACAGTAGAATTGTGTACAACCGAACTCACTGGCTTGCTCCCGTGAATTTTTTTTTACCGTAAATCATGGCATGCATGTGCCCTCAATACAAAATAGACCCCGCAATTGAGTCTGCGCCTTTTACCTCGAAGCGCCTTATGGTGTGGAAAATACGGTAATACCCTCTTGCAGTGCAGGCATTATCATTGACCAACCACGTTAGGACAACTTTATCTTTGCAGTGGACTTATATTCAGAATTCTGACTTAAAGTCAGAATTATCCCACTCGGACTTTCCCAGTTCTGTCCTCAAAGCGTTCGAGGCGAATGTGATTCCAAAAAAATTGTTTGTTTGTTCTTGTTTCTTACAACTCATTTTGACCTCCAGGAAACCTTCATAAATTCCTTAATTGATATAAATATATATTGTACATTCTACATGTTTTCCTTAATAATTTTTGGGTTTAACAGTATAAAAATTACTTGTTCGAAACATTTCTTTTTCTGTAATTTTTTATTTGTTTTACATTCATGTTGTAGTTAAAAGACAAATCAATTGACATATATATATTTAAAAAGTAGTTCTAATTCTAATAGTTTTGTTTTGGTGTTTCTGTTAACAGAACAAAAAAATACAGATAAGAATACTGTTGGAGTGGTGCTCACTAACTTATTTGCAAGAACCACACGGGAGACAGTTTGCCCTTTTAGCACTTGCAAGTGGAGAAAACGTTCGTCACTGTAGCACAGTGTTTCCCAACCTTTTTTGAACGAATCGTTCACTCACGAGCCAACACTAACAGCAACACACACACAAATTGAGTATGTGCCGATGCCACAACATGAAATCTCAAAATTCTCCGATTTGCCACGCATGCACGATTAGCCTTGTGGAAACTGACCTGTGGTTTGGTAATCCTGTTTACAATTCGCTCGGTATTTAATGTTGGACAATTTCCCACGGAACATCTGTCACGTGACACCGGTGTGCCGCGGCACACTGGTTGGGAAACACTGCTGTAGCATACAGAGATGTTCGAACAGAGTCTTCCTTTGGTCTCTTGCAAGAGCATATTTATTGAGAGAAAGCAGGGCGGGAGTGACAGGTTTGGTGAACCCCTGGCATCTGGTCAGATCAGAGCAGGGGGTGTTTTACAATCGAATGTAAACAGAACAACTTTGATTGCTTCCTCTGCACCTGGTCAACCAGTGCAGGGGACTTAGCACTTTATTTTACTGCGTTGTGAGAACAGGACAAGTTTGGTGAATCATTATAGTCTACATTCCAACACAATCATACGATCAAAATAATTTATCAACCCTAACAAATACCGCTAAGGCACCGGGTTGAAAAGCATTATCGTCAAGAGCAGAGATGTCCAACCATCTCATTTGGTTATATTTGCTTCCCCTCTCAAAAATTTGATTTTGAATAAAGTTGTGCAAGTTATAGGTGACATTAATGGTGAAATAAGTTTTGAAATGATTTGTGTTGTTCTCATTCAACCTGACGTTTGAGCAAGGGTGTGAAAATTTCAATAGCCACAATATCTTATAACGTTCTCTTATAATGTGACCAACTTAAGCCTTTTTAAAATGCAATGACAAAGTTATGTGTTTTCTAAATCATTCATGGTACTTTTCTTTTTGACCAGACTAGCAAACTGTAACATTCACTCAAGAGGTGTTTCATACCTGACTGCAGCCCTGATGTCAAACCCACGGTATCTTACTGAGCTGCTTCTGATAGGCAACAAGCTGACCAGTTTGGACATCACCAACCTCATTGAGTTAACCAAGAGAAAGGAATACGCATTGCATACTTTAGAGTAAGTGTTGTAAAATGGCGATTTGTCCAATCGTTTCAAAAATAGTTCATCTACAGATTGTCCTGTAATTACTGTGTGCTGCATTTGAAATGTGTGCATTATATTCATCATTTCAGGTACTAATGTTCTCAAACTCAATCCATCTTTCTCCATATTCTTCTCTTTCAGCGTCTCGGAATACTGAGGTGTTAAAAGGCAAAGGTGAATCACACACGGATCATATTTCATCTCATTTAATCGTCCACCTCATCACATCATTAAAAGTAATTTGCTTTTTTTTGTTTGTTCATGAATAAAAATTAGAGCTGTGATCAGGAATCAGGTCCGATCACGTGATTCTTTTGGTAGAAAGATCCATCCATCCATCCATCCATCCATCCATCCATCCATCCATCCATCCATCCATCCATCCATCCATCCATCCATCCATCCATCCATCCATCCATCCATCCATCCATCCATCCATCCATCCATCCATCCATCCATCCATCCATCTTCTTCCGCTTATCCGGGGTCGGGTCGCGGGGGCAGCAGCTTTAGGAGGGACTCCCAGACTTCCCTCTCCCCAGCAACTTCATCCAGCTCATCCCGGGGGATCCCAAGGCGTTCCCAGGCCAGCTGAGAGACAGTCTCTCCAGCGCGTCCTGGGTCGTCCCCGGGGTCTCCTACCGGTGGGACATGCCCGGAACACCTCCCCAGGGAGGCGTCCAGGAGGCATCCTGATAAGATGCCCGAGCCACCTCATCTGGCTCCTCTCAACGTGGAGGAGTAGCGACTCTACTCCGAGTCTCTCCCGGATGACCGAGCTTCTCACCCTATCTCTAAGGGAGAGCCCGGACATCCTGCGGAGAAAACTCATTTCGGCCGCTTGTATCCGAGATCTCGTTCTTTCGGTCACGACCCATAGCTCGTGACCATAGGTGAGGGTAGGAGCGTAAATCGACCGGTAAATTGAGAGCTTTGCCTTTTGGCTCAGCTCTCTCTTCACCACAACGGACCGGTACAGGGTCCGCATTACTGCCGACGCTGCACCGATCCGCCTGTCGATCTCACGCTCCATCCTCCCCTCACTCGTGAACAAGACTCCAAGATACTTGAACTCCTCCACTTGGGGCAGGATCTCATCCCCGATCCGGAGAGGGCATTCCACCCTTTTCCGATCGAGGACCATGGACTCGGATTTGGAGGTGCTGACCCTCATCCCGACCGCTTCACACTCGGCTGCGAACCGTTCCAGCGAGAGCTGGAGATCACGGCCTGAAGAAGCCAACAGCACCACGTCATCTGCAAAAAGCAGAGACGCGATGCTGAGGTCCCCAAACCGGACCCCCTCAACGCCTCGGCTGCGCCTAGAAATTCTGTCCATAAAAATTATGAACAGAATCGGTGACAAAGGGCAGCCTTGGCGGAGTCCAACCCTCACTGGGAACGAATCCGACTTACTGCCGGAAATGCGGACCAGACTCTGGCATCGGTGATACAGGGACCGAACCGCCCTTATCAGTTGGCTCGGCACCCCGTGCTCCCGAAGCACCCTCCACAGAAGCTCCCGAGGGACACGGTCGAACGCCTTCTCCAAGTCCACAAAACACATGTGGACTGGTTGGGCGAACTCCCATGCACCCTCGAGGATCCTGCCGAGGGTGTAGAGCTGGTCCACTGTTCCACGGCCAGGACGAAAGCCACACTGCTCCTCCTGAATCCGAGGTTCGACCTCCCGACGGACCCTCCTCTCCAGCACCCCTGAATAGACCTTACCAGGGAGGCTGAGGAGTGTGATTCCCCTGTAATTGGAACACACCCTCCGGTCCCCCTTCTTAAAGAGGGGAACCACCACCCCAGTCTGCCAATCCAGAGGCACTGTCCCCGATGTCCACGCAACGTTGTAGAGGCGTGTCAGCCATGACAGCCCCACAACATCCAGAGCCTTTAAGAACTCCGGGCGGATCTCATCCACCCCCGGGGCCTCGCCACCGAGGAGTTTTTTAACTACCTCAGTGACTTCGACCCCAGAGATTGGAGAATCCGCCTCAGAGTCTCCAGGCCCTGCTTCCTCAATGGAAGGCGTGTAGGTGGAATTGAGGAGGTCTTCGAAGTATTCTCCCCACCGACTCACGACGTCCCGAGTCGAGGTCAGCAGCACGCCATCCCCACTGTAAACAGTGTTGACGTTGCACTGCTTCCCCCTCCTGAGACGCCGGATGGTGGACCAGAATTTCCTCGAAGCCGTCCGAAAGTCATTCTCCATGGCCTCACCGAACTCCTCCCACGCCCGGGTTTTTGCCTCAGCAACCGCCGAAGCCGCGTTCCGCTTGGCCATCCGGTACCTGTCAGCTGCCTCCGGAGTCCCGCAGGCCAAAACGGCCCGATAGGACTCCTTCTTCAGCTTGACGGCATCCCTTACCGCCGGTGTCCACCAGCGGGTTCGGGGATTGCCGCTACGACAGGCACCAACGACCTTACGGCCACAGCTCCGGTCGGCCGCCTCAACAATGGAGGCGCGGAACATGGTCCACTCAGACTCAATGTCCCCCGCCTCACCCGGGACGTAGGAAAAGCTCTGCCGGAGGTGGGAGTTGAAGCTCTTCCTGACAGGAGATTCTGCCAGACGTTCCCAGCAGACCCTCACAGAGCGTTTGGGTCTGCCAGGTCGGACCGGCATCTTCCCCCACCATCGGAGCCAACCCACCACCAGGTGGTGATCAGTTGACAGCTCCGCCCCTCTCTTCACCCGAGTGTCCAAAACATGCGGCCGCAAATCCGATGACACGACTACAAAGTCGATCATCGAACTGCGGCCTAGGGTGTCCTGGTGCCAAGTGCACACATGGACACCCTTATGTTTGAACATGGTGTTCATTATTGAAAATCCATGTCGAGCACAGAAGTCCAACAATAGAACACCGCTCGGGTTCAGATCAGGGGGGCCGTTCCTCCCAATCACGCCCTTCCAGGTCTCACTGTCATTGCCCACGTGAGCATTGAAGTCACCCAGTAAAACGATAGAGTCCCCAGAACGAGCGCTCTCCAGCACTTCCTCCAGGGACCCCAAGAAGGGTGGGTACTCTGAGCTGCCGTTTGGTGCATAGACACAAACAACAGTCAGGACCCGTCCCCCCACCCGAAGGCGGAGGGAGGCTACCCTCTCGTTCACCGGGGTGAACCCCAATGTGCAGGCGCCCAGCCGGGGGGCAATAAGTATACCCACACCTGCTCGACGCCTCTCACCGTGGGCAACTCCAGAGTGGAAGAGAGTCCAGCCCCTCTCGAGAGGGCTTGTACCGGAACCCAAACTGTGCGTGGAGGCTAGTCCGACTATATCTAGTCGGAATCTTTCTGCCTCGCACACCAGCTCGGGCTCCTTTCCAGCCAGAGAGGTGACATTCCATGTCCCAAGAGCCAGCTTCTGCAGCCGGGGATCAGACCGCCAAGGTCCCCGCCTTTGGCTGCCGCCCAGCTCACATTGCACCCGACCCCTTCGGCCCCTCCCACAGGTGGTGAGCCCATGGGAAGGGGGACCCACGTTTCCATTTCGGGCTATGCCCGGCCGGGCCCCATGGGCGAAGGCCCGGCCACCAGACGCTCGCCTTCGGGCCCCGCCTCCAGGCCTGGCTCCAGAGGGAGGCCCCGGTGACCCGCGTCCGGGCGAGGGAAAACAAAGTCCATTTATGTTTTTCATCATAAGGGGCTTGGGTGAGCCGTGCTTTGTCTGACCCCTCACCTAGGACCCGTTTGCCATGGGTGACCCTACCAGGGGCATGAAGCCCCCGACAACATGGCTCCTAGGATCATAGGAGCACGCAAACCCCTCCACCACGATAAGGTGACGACTCGCGGAGGGGGGTAGAAAGATCAATTTTCTTAATTTCTGAAATTTTATTGGTCACAAAGGCTAATTTTTTTTGGGTGTGTGCAAGTGTTCACATTCCGTATTAAATGCGACCTCAATCTATCTGGTGTGAACATATTGTATGGATCTTCAAAGTGACCCGCATGAGCGCAAGAGACATTGGCACATTTAAACGTACAGTGGAGCCTCGGTTTTCGACCACAATCTGTTCCAGAAGGCTGTTCGAGAAGTGAATCGTTCGAATTACGAATCATGTTTTCCCATTACAAATAATGGAAAACTTTTAATTCGTTCCAAGCAAAAAAAAAAAAAAAAAAGCTTTTTTTAAGCGTATTTTCATTTGCGCATTTTTGTCCGATCGCGCACCGCCGAACGCGCAACTATAGCGCGTCGCCGACCGCGCAACTGTCCCGCGCTGGTCGCATTATTGTTGTGACAGAGCCGTCGCTGAAATTTAGAAAATATTTTTAAAGTCCTGATGTACTTTCCAAAATTTAAGTTAACCTCAGTGCACAGGGAGCTTAATTTGGTCCGATCGCGCAACCGCAGTGCGCCGGGCGCTCACTGTCGCATTGTTTTAGGAGCGTCTTTGTGTTTTAGGATGGCTTTACTGCTCCCACTTGTTTCCTTTGGAGGCATGATTAGAGTTGATGCAATCCTCAGAGTAACGAGAATTTAATAACGAACGGAGTCAGTTGGCATGCGGGTCCTCTCGGCTCATCTCGCGAGGTTCGACAACCGAATTTCGTCCGACATCCGAAGCAAAAAAATCTCAAATTTTTTGTTCGAATACCGATTTGTTAGAGAACCGGGACATTCGAAAACTGAGGCTCCACTGTACTGTTTAAATTAGCGGGTAGCTCATCTTTTTATCTCGTACCTACAGGAGGAGGTAGCCATACAGTATTTTGGGTAAATAAGACTAGACTTTCACTAAAGATGACATCACATCATTTACGTGCGTAACAAATGAACCTGCATTTTATGTATCACGTTTCAAGTGAGCTTAAATTCAAATATAATGTTAATACTGTTAGTTAAAACAACTTTGAGTCACAAAGTAATGCTCCATCAAAAGCAGTCTGTCTCCCTGCCTGCTCAGAACGCATGATGTGATATATTTGCAATCTGGCTGTTCAGACTGTGGTGGCATTGGAAAACATTCGATACATATCCAGTCTTGGACCACATATAAAAGCGACCCAGGTTAGATTTGAGAACGATCAAAATTGAGCCTTTTAGACGGTCATACATTGCATGCAAGTTACATAGGGGCAACAATTCCAATCTGGGTTGCATTTGCCTAGCCTAAATGACAAAATAATCCAAAACTATTAACATGTTCGCAAACAGAGCAAAAATAGCTTAATTTATTATGAGTAGCAGTCAGAGTGGTATCAAGAGCCACGTGTGTGGCATAAGCATGTCATGCAGATTACTCTCCTTTCATGTTACAGTGGAATGTTAATTGTTTGGTGCAACAAAGAGCAAGACACAGGTTCAGAGTTGTAACAGGTCCAAATTACTTAACTTGAAATAGAAGAGTCTAAATTATTTGTTGACAAACAAGATTATTCCTCACTGGTTATGTTAGAGTGGTGCTCACTCTAACTTATTTGCAAGAACCACACGGGAGACAGTATGCCCTTTTAGCACTTGCAAGTGGAGAAAACGTTCGCCACTGTGCATACAGCCATGTTCGAACGAAGTCTGACTTTCGTCTGTTGCAAGAGAGTATTTATTGAGAGAAAGCAGGGTGAGGTGCGAGTGGACAGGTTTGGTGAACCCCCAGCCTCTGGGCAAATCAGAGCAGGGGGTGTTTTATGACGTTGGGGGAAACAGAACAACTTTGATTGCTTCGTCTGCATCTGGTCAATCAAGCAGAGGATGCAACCACTTTATTTTACTGCGTTGTGAGAGCAAGACAAGTTTGGTTAATCATTACAGTCTACATTCCAACATAATCATACAATCAAAATAATCTGTCAACCCTAACATTTCCCTCCTGTTTATCATATGAATATGTCACTCCGATCAACAAACATAAGCAAGAAAATATAATGAAGATAGTAAAATAAAAATAAAGACACAGAAACAGTACATCATTGTACCCATCACTTGCAAGGCAATTTCGATGGCCAAATCATCAAGATTCTGTAAAACACCGTCAGCTTAACAGCAGTACAACAATACCAGCACAACAAGCACAGGAGTCACAAGTTTCAACAGCAGTTGCCACCAGGCGCCAGAGAATAGCCATGAAAAGAAATCCCACTGATCCCCGGACATGGCCTCCTGTAAATTCTTCAGTGATTTCATGGTGTCGTTGACGTGCGTGTCATTTTCTCCTGGTATGTATGTGCTACAGGAAGTCTCAATAATGTGGCACACGCCACCTTGCGCTGCAGTCATCAAGTCCAGAACCATCCTGTTCTGGAAGACCATTAGTCCAATAGCCTAGATCTCTCTGTTTTGTCCATCAGCGAGAGATTCACGAAATATTGAAAACAGTAGTTCAGTGTCTCTATAAAGAGTGATTGTTTCCCAACTCTGATCCAAGGAAACAGTGCATGAACTATTTCTTCTCTGACGGCCCATACTTTATGGCTGTCTGGGACATTCGTACCCCAGGCGGGATCATGTGGTTCAAAGGTCGCAACAGCCCTGCGTCGACGTCCAGAAGAGTTGTGTGTCATTATCATCTGATGATGCTGTATCTTCGGGTGTGGTCTGTTACCCACACTGGTGCACACATTCCTGTCCAGTTGGCGGGCAGCATCGGACAACCCTTGTGACCACAAAGTCACCAGCCATGTTGGTCGGAGAGCCCTCACCACTTGAAATAGCACTCCTATCCTGGCACTCAGTGGTGATGTCTAAGGCTCCCATCCAGTTTCCTCCTGGAGGGCAGTTGTCCTCAATGCATTTATTTGTGGGTTTCATTCCCTCTTTGGGATCCTGGACACTCCATATCATTGGCAGACATACTTCAGCCACAGCACAGACAAGCACCCCTCTGAGCGCAATTTTCTGTTCAGTTTCACAGAGCCACCTGTACCCCTAGGGAGCCAAATAGCCAGGGTTCTTAATTCTTCACCAGTTTGAGACTGATGCTAAACCAAAATCAACATCCCCTTTCTAGCCCAACTTCACCCTGACTAGGTCAAGCACTCTCTGTAGCTTACAGCGGCTGAGATGTATCCAGCCGGGCCTTTCAGCAAACTTCACTGTGGTGGGGATAGTCAGCAAGACTCGGAATAGCCTCTCGCACCGTGGCTGGCCCATTAAAAAAAAAAAAAAAAAATATTACGACCTTTATGTCGCCTCTGTCTCCTGGCCTGGTGGGGTTGTTGACCTGTGGGGAAGAAAAATCAGGCGGCAGTAAAGTTGAGTGCTCTGATCATGCTATCTGCCAAGGGCTGTTCTTTGTCTGCTTTTTACAAATCCTGTATCATTCACCAATCAATTTTATTGCCCTTTTGAACAGGGTAAATAGGAGTGTTTGCAAGGAGAGGCTGAGCACTTCCTCATGATCCCTCGTGACCAAAGACCATTTATAACAGGAGCTATCCCATTTATTGCCTCCTGTATTAAAGGAGGCAATAAATAGGATAGCTCCAATAAAAAAATAAAATAAAAAAAAACTCGACACAAAAAAAAACTGCTGGCAAATTAATCAGAATGTTTTTCTTAGTTTTTAAATTTAACCAACTCAATCTCTCAGATTTAACTCACATATAGAAGTTTGTATAATCTTATAACACAACCAATGAATTATTTCTCTTAAATTTAGCATTGCAATGTCTTAAATTCACAATTTTGCTTCATTCAATTCCACAAAAGCATGTTTTCTCTTTCTCTCGAATTTGTCATCAGAGACACTAATATGCACCAGTGTGGACCAGTTTCTGCTTACAAACAAATTTCTTTCTTTCCCTCTTTTTTATTTTTTTTATTTTTCAAAATTGTTTCTGTTTTGCGGTGCAAATCGAATAGACCACAGTCTAGCAAATTTCGTTGCACTAAAGGTTTTGCCAATTTAATCATTTTAACACATAGGTACACACATGCACAGCTCTGGCGTGCGAGGGGGGGGGGTTATCAATGATTCGTCACAGGCTGGCCATTTTCTGCAATCGATCATGAAGCTGGTCCCCGCCCACACATGTGAGGACAGCACATTCAAATTCCCTATTTATCTTTTAGAAGCAATTTGTTTCTTTATTTATCTTTTAGAAGCAAGTTGCATTTCTTTACCACTTGATTTGCAAATTTTAACTTTAGTGTGCATACAATTTGATCCCTGGTCATTTGTCATTGGGCATACAATCAGCATTGTCATACTTCTTGTACGTACAGGAGTTCTAATAATCTGACAATGACATGTTTTGCTGTTATATGGGGGAGGCTTCAGGTCTTATAAATCTGGATACATGTTTTACATAGGAGCAGAAAGCTCCTCTTTGCTGGTCTGCAGCCTTGAGCTGCGGCTGGAACAGTGCGCCTGCGCTGTGGCCTCATTGTCTTTCGGTCTGACAAACACTTGCGGCCTCATCACTTTTCATCTTTCTATGTTTTGTCGCTTGAATTTGTTCTCTTCTCTCTTATGACACTTTCAAAGACTTTCTAGCACATTTTAATCCTCTCTCTTTCCTTTCTCAATGACTTTTCTTCCCATCTACACTCCTCCAAAACTATGACCACTTCTTCCACATTTCAACTTTCCTTCTACTTCATACTTTTTCTTCCACTTCGGCATGTATCGCATACAATTAAGACATCTACTCGCCATATACTTCTCATCTCCTTCAAGAGCTCCTTCATTTGGAGATTTACAGTTTACCATCTTAATTTAGAATGTTACGTTCTTACAATTTTTTTTAAATATTTTTTCTTTGAGGACCCTCAATGCAGGTTTAAATTGACCTTTCAACAAATTACTAGCCTGTGTTATTGCCGTGGATTAATGTTAGAACTGCTTTTTATTAAATTTATCCTACCAGTCACACTCTCAACCACACAAACTCTAGCACTTTTTTTTCTTTCAGGCCTATCCAGGATGGGTATAAAACCCTCCCAAACAGCTTGGAAAAACGGACAAAAAAGAATCCAAGCCCTTCTTCGATTAAGAAAAAGAAGCTCTGTTTTTTATAGCCCATTCCTTCCACTGGGACCCGAACCCAAGCTGGTCCTTGACACGAAAAAACGGACAAAGAAAAATCTACGCTCTTCTTTGATTAACAAAAAAGAAGCTCTGTGTTTCTTAGCACGTTCCTTCCACTGGAACTCTAACCCAAGCCAGATCCCATATCTTGGAAAAACAGACAAAGAAGACTCTACGCTAGACATGGGCAAACTACGGCCCGCGGGCCACATCCGGCCCACCGGGCCGTTTAATCCGGCCCGCCAAACCTGAATAAATTGTATTATTAATTTTTTGGGGGGTCATTTTCCCTGCAATTACTATGTTTCCCCAGTAGATGGGGAAGCGCCCGCCCACGCATTTACTCCCGGGAGCCGTGTCAGAAAGCACGGTGCACACTCACAAGTGTGTGTGCGTACTCAGGAGTACGGACGCGGCGCACTCCGCGCTCTATTTCATCTATCAGTACCGAATTTTGAGCGTAGGCTGTGACGTCAGTATTCTCGTAATTCGCGCGCTAAGCTTTCAGATACAATTTTACGCTAATGCCACCCACAACCTTTCCCCTGGAATCCTTCCATTAAAATGAGTGGTCCGAAGAAAAGAAAGGTGGACACTGAGTGCCGAATGTTAAAAAAGAGTGGCCAATTTGGCTCGACCTACGTGTGTGAGAAGACGTTCAGCCACATGAACGTCAACAAAGCCCGTCACAGATCTAGGTTAACTGACCGACACCTCGGCTCTATCCTAAGAATTACTACAACAAATTTTACTCCAGACTATGATGCACTAGCAAAAAAGCGAAACCAACAATACTATTGATTTCTTTATTACTTTATTTAGATGTATTCTTTCACTGATTCTTCAAGATGATGTATTTGGTCAGAATGTTTGCCGTTGGATGTGATTTCACCTCATTAGATAAACATATTTCATAAATCTGACCTGCAGGCGCTGAAGTGATGGAAAATGTTATTCATCATATCAGTGTGGTATTTAATAAGAATCACTGATAGTAGTTTTTTGGTGAAATATTTTTTTAATGCTGTTAATAAATGCATTTGTTTTCAAAAAGTTCTTTTTAATATCCATGCTTAAGTATCTACTAAAAGTAAAAACCTTTTATGCAATGACCTTTACATGTCATTTATATTACTTCACACAAACACTACATCCATCTGCTCCTGGTTCGGCCCCCCGGTCAAAATTTAGAACCCAATTCGGCCCGCAAGTCAAAAAGTTTGCCCACCCCTGCTCTACGCACTTCTTCAATGAACGAAAAAGATGCTCTGCTTTTCTTAGCCTGTTCCTTCCACTGGGATTTGAACCCAAGCTATATCTTGTGCACTTGTCACTTTTACGCGTTTCACATAACTTTAGGGCTTTTACTTACTTGTCCCCTGGTTTGTTGCACTTCCGGATCCCGTCAATCCGCCGCTGTCAGACGAAGGCAGACCTAAGATGCTGGCCCAGCGAAGAATTTTCTTCCCAGGTCTTTCTTTACCAGGTCCTGCTAATGGACGCTGGCCTGTTGACAGTTTGCAGCACGTCGTCCTCCGTCAGTCAGCAGTGGGTATGTTGAGATCCGGGTCACGGCACCAAAATGTTAGAGTGGTACTCACTCTAACTTATTTGCAAGAACCACACGAGAGACAGTATGCCCTTTTAGCACTTGCAAGTGGAGAAAACGTTGTCACTGTGCATACAGCGACGTTCAAACAAAGTCTGACTTTCGTGTGTTGCAAGAAAGCAGGGTGGGGGTGAGAGTGGACAGGTTTGGTGAAACCCCGGCCTCTGGTCAAATCAGAGCAGGGGGTGTTTTACGATGTTGGGTGTCAGGTTCAAAGTGCTAACTGAATATCTGAATAAAAGAAAAGGATCAGCAGACAAAAACAAGTGAGGCAGAATATAGATTTTTCTCACGAGGAGTGCGATACAGATTGCTTTCTACAATCTGACTACACTAAAAATCTGTTTACACTCTCGCTCTTTTTATTTGGAAGGCCCTACCCACAGTGTGAGACGATTAGCCCCTGAGGGTGAGGGGAAAAAGATTGTGGGCTTCGTTTCGTAAGAAAAGAAACAAAAAGTAATGCACTAAGTGTTGCGTGCAGATATGGCTATATCAGCAAAACAGTTTAAACAATATTCCGAGACATAAAAAGAGAAAGTGATGTTTGATGTGATCTGTTCTGGTGGATGTCATTTTTCTGCTGAGATGTCAGCAGTATCTTGTTTGACACAACCGTCATCTCGCCCCTGACTCAGCCGTAATCCTTCTGTTCTGTTGCACAAGATAAGAATAAGCAAGGCAAAGCAGCAATCATATTGAGCAGTAACATTATGAATGAGTACTCATTAGAGAACGCATGATAACATATATATACAATTTTTCTAACAATTCCCCCCTGTTTATCATAAGTTCTCGGGGACTAACTTATCACCCATATGGCCACTTCAAAAGATTTTCAGCCAAGGGATCACATTTCGCAAGAACTAACTTACACTTGGGAGGTAATTGAGTCTTAATCGTCAAAGCCAGAGTCAGGAAACAAATCGGACACGTTTACCACAATAGATTCGCTGACAGAGTCGTCACTAGACAAAGAACTCCCGTCGATCGAAAGATCATCCCTTTGGAGCAACGGAAAAGGCTCAGCTGGTGGAGAGATAGCAGTTGTAATTAGCCTGTTAATTAAGGATCGGAGACAAGGAATGCAACAACATCCACACAGGGTCAAAATGGCAGAGAAAACGGCAATGGAGACCAGGACCGAGGAAACCAGGGTGCGGTACTTTCCGAACACGTTCAACCAGTCGGTCCAAACCTCCGTGTTCACCCCACCGTGTTCCTTCATCTTCCCATTTAAGGTCCGCAGACCCTCAAGGGCCGGGGACAGGCTTCCGTCGGCTGCAGTATTATTTGGAATAAATGTGCAACATTGCTCACCAAACATGGCGGAGACACCGCCCTCTTTTGAGAGTAGCATGTCAAGGGCCATTCGATTCTGGAAAGCCATGAGGGAAGTAGCGGCCAGTTGGGAGTGGACCGCCTTGAAACCCGCCTCGGTCCAGTTTCCAAGCCTCTGCACGTTGTAATGGATGTAGTTAATCCTGTCAACATTTTTGTTAAGAGTACACCACCAACACAGGGCGGATTCAAAACCAGCTGCTATCTGATTCACCAGCTTATACTCATCCGGTACTCCTCTAGGAACACCAATGGCGTCTATGTAAATTGGATTAGCTGCGCCCTGCCATTCGGCGTTTCGCTTCGTTCTCGGCCAGAATTCGGGCACTACGGACTTAGCAAAAGATGTTAGATCATAAGAGGACATTGGTATCAAATGAACAGGAAACAATAGGGTTACCAAAGCGCAAATTCCAGAGCTGTTTAAAGGCAACCTATCATAAAGTTTGTTACTATTACACCAAAACCAAATATCACTACGAGCAATGGGCAAAAAAAGGGGCAGTGACATTGGTCATAGACCCACACCATGGTGTAGGTAGGGCGCCGAGCTTCTCACCGGTACCAGGTAATCTAATGCATGTAAAATTACCCTTAGCTACATCGGACGAAAAAAGGGGTTTATATTTTGTCATAGAGGCAACAGGGTAAACCTTATCCCATTTAAAACAATCATGAGTGGGTGAAGTGGATGAGTTTAACATTAAAACAACAGCACACTTAGGAACTATATTTGCAGGTATGATTTTCAAAAGAGGTCTTGGACCCATACATGCAATGCAACTGGTGTTAGCCATCTTTGCGGCTTGCTCAGCCATAAAAAGCCAGTTGTTGGTTTGACCGCTTATTCCTGTGGAGGCTACAAAATCGCTGTCTACATCAGTGAGGAGCATACTTGTGATTTTTGCTCCTGCTGACAGGGTGTAATTATTTGTAACGGGACGGTCTGCGATCGACATTGTTTTGTTAATGCAAATAGCAATAGGAAAGTGAGGATCAATTCCAGAGGACCAAGCCCACAGTTGAAAACCCCAACAAGAAGTGTTAAACAAGGTGGCATTTGGAGGACGAATTTGACCATCAGGGAGTGTAAGAGTTAAAAGGAGGCTTGTGCCCTGATTCTTCAAAGTTACTCGTTTAGCAAAGAACACAGCCTCTTCACTGGAACCAGAGGGCCAAAAATCTTGCGTTTGTGTGGTGACAAGGGTGCTAACTGGGCGACTAGTTAAATACCACCAATATCCGAGCCATTTATCCCCAGTAGTGGGGTGACCATTTCGAAAACCTTTCAAACTTTTCATAGGTAAAATAATAGAAGAAGATGTATAAGAAGCCACAGTAAACATTAATGAGTTATTGTAAGTCCAAGACCATGCCATGGCTTTTCATGGTACGCAAGTTGGACCGTGGACGGTTTCTGGTGTACAAACAACATGATCAAAAGGAGATTTTGTGTTGCGCTTATGTCTAGCAATTTTTTCCCATGAGCCATATTGATTAGAATCAGCGTTGGTAGTTGCCTGAGAGAAGAATGTTCGAGGCTCATGGTACTCTATCCATACAAATAAAATAACCCCCAATAAAAAAAAAAAAAAAAAACACAAACCAGCAAAAGCAACCAAAAAGCACATGGTAGACTTTGCGCAGGCTACAGCCTGATTAAAGCACTTTACGAATGACTCTCTATTGCTCACGTTTTGGATCTCCTCAGAGTCAACACCCTGAGCTTCGGGTTGGTGTCTTGGAAATTGGCTTCTGCTAGCTTTCGTGTCAACCCTGGATCTTGGCACCAGGATCAGGCACTATTACCAGACTTTGCTCACTTTCCGTACTTAGGTTGGGTCTGCGGAGATCACCTTTTTATAATGAGATAAATGCAAAAAACAAATAAATGCAGAAAAAACAATATTCTTTCCCTTCACATTTGTGTAATTGGATATAAACCATATGTATTGTCTGAAACGGATACAATGGAGTCGGGAACTTTCCTCTCTGAGGTCTTAAATTGCCTTGTGTAAAAGCTGCAAAACCGTATGTTGTATAAATAGCTTCAACTTGTTTCACCATAAGCCCCGTCGAGACATGGGTGACCATGACTCGAAATAGCAGCCCATTTGCACAAGTTACGAGGCAAGACAGGTTTGCCCAAAGGTCACACAAAAAGACCATCAGTGTTTTTAGTTGCACCCCGCTTTTCCCAAGAGAGTCGTTCCTGGGAGGGGCTCTGAGACTGCATGTCAAGCAACACATCAGGAGAGATGTGTGACATCGAATCATGATCAGTGAGAGACGAGAGGACATGGAGCCGGCCTTCTGCAGCGGCCTTAGCGGATTTGTCAGCAAAAGCATTACCGAGAGAAACAGGATCAGAGCTTGCAGTGTGAGCAGCACATTTGCAAACCGCCACCTTTAAAGGTAGCTGGACAGCGTCCAAAAGTTGAGTTATTAATGTGGAATGGGTGACGGGCTTCCTCGTAGAAGTTATCATGCCACGGTTGCTCCACCGCTGAGCAAAAACGTGCACTGTAGCAAAAGCATACTGACTATCAGTCCAGATAGTGACGGACTTGTTTGCAAACAATTTGCAGGCCCCAGTCAAAGCAATGAGCTCAGCGGCCTGTGCTGACATATAGGATGGCAGTTTAGCAGCCTCCAAGACTTCGTCGGCAGTAACAATGGCATACCCAGTAAGGGTCACACCAGATTCATTTTTCTTAGAAGACCCATCAACAAAAACCACATGACCATCTGGCAGAGGCGTATCTTCCAAATCAGGCCGAGCCTTTGCAATTTGTTGGGCAGCATCGACACAATCATGGAATTCGCCGTCGTCAGGAAGGGGAATGAGAGTGGCAGGATTGAGTGTCGTGCATCTTTCAACGGTCAGGTGCGGCTGAGACAGCAACATAGCCATGCAGGAAAGATGACGTGCAGGCGACAGAAAACTCACTCACTCACTCACTCACTCACTCACTCACTCACTCACTCACTCACTCACTCACTCACTCACTCACTCACTCACTCACTCACTCACTCACTCACTCACTCACTCACTCACTCACTCACTCACTCAATCAATCACACAGGTGTTAACTAATTATATTGCAAGCAATTTAAACTAATGGAATATGTGGATGTCCATATCTGTTTCATCAAATTCTAATCCTACTTTACCTTTGTGTAAGGCACAGGTGTCATTAGTCGAATTGCAAATTATCTTCACTTTTAGTAATATTTTAATTTTAAATATTAGACCCGTTTTTATTTGTCTGATTTGAAAGTGAGTTACTCGTCAGCTTGTTTTGCAGCTCCCACAATATGAGGTGCTCACACATCTACTCGGGTATGACAGTCATACCGGCCCTCCAAAAGAAGCCATGACTACACTGTGGCCCGCGAACGAATGAGCTTGACACCCCTGGCACAAGGGATAGCCTTCTCATTGATCAATCGCGTATCTTAAATCATGCTTTTCCTCCTTTGAAGCGACTATGTACTTCAAACCCAAACGGCACCATTTTATAGGGAAAAAATTTGCTGAATTTATTCGTTTTCGACATAATACTGGTCGCAAATTTGCATGTAGAGCATTTTTGAGTTGTTGATCATAGACATCAGTTGAACACTCTTTCTGGTCTGTGTCTAAAGTCTTCAAACAACTCTTTTTTTTTTTGTTTAGTTCGGCCAATGTCTGTGTAATTTGCTCTACGTTGGAATTTTATTTTTATCCTGCCCAATAGTTGGTCAATTTGTATTTGTAATGGCACCCCGTTATATTCCAATGGACGGCCCTGGAGATCAAAAGGACTCCAGGTGCCTTTAACGCTTGCCCAATGTTTGGTTCAGGATGCCATGAAAACCTGTTGTACTTCATCACCTCTCAAATTATAGGAAGCAATGAGTTGTTTAATTTGGGGTACAAAGACGGAAAGGATGGTTCGCTTTGCCGTGCCGCAACATCTGTCTTTGTAATTTGATCATTTTTCTCATCTTCATTCATCACATTCTCAGCTGCGGTTCTTAAGCGAGCTCGCGCTGACACTGTGTCATCATCTTCCTGGCTGTGCAACAGCAAGTTCTTTTTTATCTTTTCTTCGTCTTCCTTATCTTTCAATTTTCCTCTCATCTGGGAAAATGAGAATGTAATTTTACTTTTTAATTTTTAATTTAAAGTCTTGCAAAATTGCTATGTCCTTACTGCACCGAGATAAACTGTTAAATATATCTTTAAAAATAAACAAACAAAAACAATCTATGCTCTTCAAAATGGGACCCAAATGTCAGATTACAAATCAAACCTCCTCCTTCACTCTCACATTTTTTGATAGAACAGTCTACTTAGCTAGACACTGTCATATCATACTAAATAATGGCCTGCAAATTAAATATAATGTTGTTGCTGTGGTCCCTCAAAACATGTGACTAGAATTTGGACAATTACCAACCCCCATCAAATGATATCCAGTTCTACAATGTATGTTTTATCTTACTCTCACATTTTTATGAGGGTTGGGCACTCTCCTCGTCGGACGAGTTTCTACCCACAACCCTCATATTATTCTATAATTTCTAATTTTAACAATGCAAATCTGAGAAACCATTGTCTAGCACACCGTTTTCGTGCACCAATTTAACGCAATTCCAACCTTTATAACGAACTGATACACAAAGACAAACATACACAGAAACAAACACACGGGCCCACAACATAGACATGACAATCTTCCCAGCTGATAACAAGGGTGGGGGGAGCAACTGAAGTGCGGAGAGCCTCGCCACCGCCACGTCGCATAATGCAACCCCCCACCTCTGTCCAAAATATGCATTTGTCAAGATATTTTGTATTTTCGGTGTCGACCCCTTCCATTAATTTCCAATCTTTGCATTTTAATTCATGTTGGGGTAGCGACTTTTGTTTGCTATTTGATTTTCCCATGGTTTATTTTTCTAAATTTCGGAGTTGGCAATTCGAATGGCACCTACAGTGTCCTAAAGCCAATTTAATTCACAGGACAGTGGTAAAATATTCAATGAGTGGTAAGTCTCCTTTCCTCTGCTTCCACACAAAGCCACTGTTTACAATCCTGTGTGTTTTATATAAAGGAGAGCTCAAATGAGATCACTCTCAGTCAAACCATACACACACACACACACACACACACACACACACACACACACACACACACACACACACACACACACACACACACACACACACACACACACACACACACACAATGCGCCCTCTTATCGTCTCACAGGCAAGCAGGGGAGTCCGCCCTCCTGTGGATTTTAACAAACTCTTTAACCTTCCTATTGTGTAAAAAAAAAACCCTTATTTTTGCCCTTTTCTTGAAGTAGATATAAAACCTATCTTTTCACGGATAAGGGAGCCAAACCAGCTAAACAAGAGTTAAGAAAAACATTGGATAAAAAAGATTGTTTTTAATATATATATATATATATATATATATATATATATATATATTTTGCTGATTCAATACACGGGTCAAAAATGACCCGCTAACACCACAGATGGCAGCAGAAAGTTAACACATTAGGAAGGTTAAGTTAGGAGGCCCCACGACACCTCAGCGGAATTTAACTGCTCCAAATTACCTGTAGTTCTTTAGAAAACAGAGGAGTCCGCCCTCCCATGGACTTTAACTGACTTATAAGTCAGGGGACTCCATCATCCCAGCGGAATTTAACTGTTTCTAATTGCACTTGATTGGGTCTAGAATTGTCAAGGTTTTAAGTGACCTCTTGTCACTGCACTTTCATTCCTTTTAACAGAATCAATATTCGTACTCACAGTCTGTGCTGGTTCTTTTCCTCGGATGTTCTCGTCAACCACTCCGGTGTCCAGCCGACTGATCGAGTCAGCCCCGTGAAAAGGGTTTCTTTATGTGCCTTGGCCAAGGACTTGTCCTGCGTCAAAAAGTCAGCTGGACCTCCGAAATAGGTCTGTTGAGAATCCCGGAGGAGCCCCCAATTTCTGTCAGGTTCAAAGTGCTAACTGAATATCTGAATAAAAGAAAAGGATCAGCAGACAAAAACAAGTGAGCCAGAATATTGATTTTTCTCGCGAGGAGTGCGATACAGATTGCTTTCTATAATCTGACTACACTAAAAATCTGTTTACACTCTCGCTCTTTTTATTTGGTACGCCCTACCCACAGTGTGAGACGATTAGCCCCTGAGGGTGAGGGGAAAAAGATTGTGGGCTTCGTCTCGTAAGAAAAGAAACAAAAAGTAATGCACAAAGTGTTGCGTGCAGATATGGCTATATCAGCAAAACAGTTGAAGCAATATTCCGAGAGATAAAAAGAGAAAGTGATGTTCTTTAAGGAACATCAGAAGGTTCATGACGCATCGTGTGATGTGATCTGTTTGATCTGTCAAAACAGTTTAAACAATATTCCAAGACATAAAAAGAGAAAGTGATGTTTGATGTGATCTGTTCTGGTGGATGTCATTTTTCTGCTGAGATGTCAGCAGTATCTTGTTTGACACAACCGTCATCTCACCCGACTCAGCCGTAATCCTTCTGTTCTGTTACACAAGATAAGAATAAGCAAGGCAAAGCAGCAAGCATATTGAGCAGTAACATTATGAATAAGTACTCATTAGAGAACACATGACAACATATATATACAATTTTTCTAACATTGGGGGAAACAGAACAACTTTGATTGCTTCCTCTGCCGCTGGTCAATTAAGCAGAGGATGCAACCACTTTATTTTACCGCGTTGTGAGAGCAGGACAAGTTTGGTTAGTCATAGTCTACATTCCAACATAATCATACGATCAAAATAATCTATCAACCTTAACAGGTTACATTTAATGAGGTCATACATCAGTTGTTTTGTACATAGCTAGATGCGGGACTCGTCTACCTTTGACTGCACATGCCATTAAATAATTATGTTAATGTATTGTTCATCATTAAATAAATCAATAATGACCCTGATCGTTTCAATCAGATGTGTTAAGGAGGGAAACTTCTAAAACAGGTGGGACAGTGGATCTCTTGGACCAAAATTGCCTACCGGTGGGATTGGCCGTGGCACCAAATCGGTGGCATTTGCGTCCCCAGGAAATCAAATGTCTAAAATGCATCACATATACATAAAATATTTAGCATGAAGCGTCATTCCCATTTGTATATAATTATCTATTCATATAAATAGCATGGCTATAGTTCATGCATTACCTGTATGCTGTCAGTCACTTAAATGTTATATAGAGGCTGAGATCAACCGGAGTCAAATTCCGTTTGGCATGCTCAAACTTGGTCAATAAAGCTGATTCTGATTTGCTAATTTTATGCTATAAAATAGTTTTAGTACAAAATAATGACCTTAAAAACATGTCTGAGATGGCCCAAAATAATTGAGTTGTTCAATATGTTCATCACACATAGAGCTAAAAAAAGAGAGAAAAAAGACAATTTAAGTTTATTTTGAGTGTCGTTGGTGTATTGGCCCATGTAATTACAAATGTAAATAGATTTAACAAAATATAAATAGATTTAACAATACATAACATCTAAACACATTTATGTACCGTACTAATAGTATGTCTGTTTGTACATTTCTATGTTAATTTGAGACAATATTTATGCACATTCTTATTTTTTCTCCTTGTCCCCCAGTCTGTTGCTCGAGGTATCAGGACTCGGTCTTGCAGATGTTTGAAGCCAAAGACTCGATTTGGACTGAGGTGCCAAAACAGTGTGATCAGGACATTCCTAATAACAATGATTTACATTTGTTTGTGTTTATTCCTGTTGAATGTAGCTCCAAACTATATATCATTCCATATTAAATTTGTTTTAGAACTATTAATATTTGATACAAAAAATAAAGACAACTGCATTCAATTAAACAGCACATAAAGCCATTGATTTTTGTCATGCTTATTGTCAAGGTCATGTAACAAGGCTTAAAATGTTCATTCCTAAAGAGTGCTCAGTGAGCTAGTGTTCTGATAAGGCATTGGAGCAGGAAGGACAAATGCCAGACTTACGTTATCCCTAGGAGTGGATTTTTTTTTTTCCAGGGGAGGGAGTGGAGATGGATAAATACTTAATTATTCTCTCAGGTAAACACAAGTTCACTTTTTGTGCTCAGAAAAAATCAGTAAACATAGTAGTGCTATGGCACCATCTTGTGGCATCTAGTAGACATAAAAAGTAAGTGTGCAAGAATTTTGTGATGGAAAATGACCCTAAATTAGATCATTTCAAAATGTCGTCCACCCTGAATGCGGTCAACACACAACAGGAAGAGATTTACAAGTAATTTTAATGCCATTTTGAGGCAGCGACTTGCATTTTAATAACATGAGCATTGCAGCATTAAATGAATTGTACATTCCACAATCGTGTAATTTAAAATTACCATAAATCAAGCCTACATTTACTTAACAAGCACACAATTTTTGTCTTCTAAAGTAAACCAAGATACTTGTAAAATTGTTGCAATCTAAAAGCCAACTCTGTACAACAGAATGTTGGATTTAGACTTCTTTGTACACATTTTGAGAACACTGACTAACAGCCTTTCAACATTTTGCCAGTTTGGTCATGGTTGCCGAAACGTTAACAACCCAAGGGCAAACTTATTTGCAGATTCAATATTAAAACATCTTTATGGCATACATTACCATTGTACATGATGCCTTTAAAATACAGCTGAAAGCATCGCACAATGGTCTTGTCGTGACATCTTAATTACACAGGAGGTATTCTGTATTGCAATAGGGGCATGATCATTAAAACGTATACTGTATATTTCTGAATGATATGATAGAAATGACCAGAATGATAAATCATAAAGTAATTTGCCTATGATCAGAGTCCACACTTAAAATTTTTGGAATGTACTGTAAACTGTCTTGCTCTTTGACATTCAATAGGTACTGGTATATTAACTAAATGCCTAAAGTTTTTAATGAAACATGTCTACTTCATGCATTGAACAGTAAAATATTATCTCTCAGTCTCATGATCAATGTGAAAATACTGTGATTATCAACTCATAGCAACAAAATAAAAAAAGGACCCTATTTCATTCCACCTTCACACTCTTTCAAAAATGATAAAAAGCTGTCCTTTTATGAGGTGAAATTTCCATGCCCTCTGAACATGCACCCCAGTCTATTTTAATCGTACACGCTGTATTTTCAGTAATTCAGTGCTGCCAACAGAAGGGGGGGATGGATGAGCAGTGGCCAGGCCATGGTTGGACCCCCGTGGTACCCCACTTGCCATCGCCTCTGTTCTCAACAGTTCTGAGGAATATGAGGGAGTCTTAACTGTCCCATGTGACAGGAAATCAAATCCTTGCATCTCTACTTCCGCATCATTGATAAAAAGGTCTTCTTCCCCCCAACCACCTTTGTCAGTTACTCCTGCGCCTAGGTCTCGGCAACTTCTTTGGAAGCCAGTGGAAGTGTTCCTACTGCGGGTTGGGGGTGAAATTATGCAGTGGCTGCCTTGCATTTTTCCATGGGCTGCCTGCATCAAGTCCTGCACTGACATCGATTTTCCCAGACTGCGATCTACCTGACTGGGACCTGAGCAGCAGCTTATGGTTGTAGGCACCAGGGGTTCCAGCTCAAGACTCATATGTCTCCTCCAGGAGCCCTCCTCCTTGGCGTTTAGTCTGCCCTTGTTGGCGCTACCCTGTTGGTGCTTTCCCAGTGTGCCGAGCCCCAAATCTGGGCCAACTTCCTCCCCAATGTAGCCGTCCTGTATTTGCAATCCTACACTTCCACACAAGTTTTCAATTTCAGGGGAATTTTCATTGGAGGATGCTCGCATCAAATTGCTAAGACCTACATTCCTGTTTGGAGGAGGTGGAGGCGAGAGCGTTGCCAGAAGACAAAATCCACCTTCCGCTGTTCCTCTACCCAAACCAGTGCAGATACTGTTTGGTGTGAGAATGGGAGGAGAACTCCCCACTGTTTCATCATTGCCACTTTCTGGTGTGGTGGACTGATACTGGGTGTGATGTTGGGCATGACAATGGTGGTGATGGTGGTGGTAATGCGGCAATGGTGATGGGCTGAAAGATGAGGACGCAGGGCCAGAGGGTGGAGTAGTGCTGGAGGTATTAAGGTCAAGATCATTTTGGGTTGCCAGGATGAGATGAAGTCCTCCCTGGGACAAGTGGGGATTCGTCGAGGAGCCTGTGACACAACCGCCAGGAGCGTTACTGTTGACCTGGCCGGGGAAGGACAGATCCTTGCTGAAGACAGAGGACTGGTAGTCAGAAGTTTGTTCCAGCTCAAACAGTGGCAAAGATGAGAGCGTGAGAGCTGTGGATGAGCCCTTCCGTAGGACCTGCCGATAGATGTCGAGCAATGAGTCGAGCTTTGCCTCAATTGACTGGACCTGTGATGCGAGAAAACAGTAAAACGGCGAGCAGTTTAAATTCTCTGATATTGTCTGGTGATTCTATACAGCTTAATTAAGTTGGACTGAAATACATCTGTATTTACAACTTTTAATGATTCCTGTTAAATATGTATCATGTTTGTAATGCACAAGCATATGAAGTGATATGTAGTTATATAATGAGGGATGGCAGGGCCTAAGGAGAGCAACACCCTATATCACAGTGTGCATAATTATTAGGCAGCTTGTTTTCTTCAGGCAAAATGAGGCAAAAAAGACATTTAGGTGACTCTGAAGTCACAAAATTGTAAAAAGACTTTTAGAGGAATGCAGCACTCTTAAAATTGCTAAGATATCAAGGCGTCACAGAACCATCAAATGTTTCATTGCAAATAGTCAACAATGTTGTAAAAATGTGTTAAGGAAAAAAAAGATGCAAATTAACTGCCAAAAATTTAAGAAGACTCAAGCATAAAGCTCCCAGGAACCCATTATCCTTCAAATGCTCCCAGATTCCGGAACTTCAATCTACCCGGAGTGCCCAGAAATACCAGTTACTTAGTGATCAGAGATGTGGCCAGGGTACGGAAAGTTGAAACTTGACCACCACTGTACAAGAAATACATGTTGAATACATGTCAAGACTGGGTCAGGAAATATCAGTAGAAGGATTTTACAAAAATCTTATGGACTGATGAGCTGAGAGTGACTCTTGACAGACCAGCTGGACTCTTGGCTGGATCAGTAATGGCCAGAGAGCTCCACTTCAAATCAGACACCAGCAAGGTGGAGGCGGGGTACTGGTATGGGCTGGTCTAAAGTAAGATGAGCTGGTTGAACCTTTTTGAGTTAAAGGCGGACTTAAAATTAACTCTAGAATTAAAACAAAAATGAATTCAAATAAACCAACTCCCAGTTTTTTCTTCAAGCAGTGGTACAGGAAAAAGTCTGCATCTTTCAAGAAGACCATGATTTTTATACAGGAAAATATTCCTTCGCATGCATCACAGTATTCACTTACACTTGGTAGCTCACTGGTAAAGGACTTAAAATTAAAAGAATAATGACGTGGTACCTTCACCTGACCTCAAATGTATTGAGAAGTTGTGGGTGCTTGCCAAATGGGACATTTACACTAAAGGAAAACAGTACACCTCTGTGAACAATGTCTGGGAGGCTGTGGTGGTCGTTGCACAAAATGTACACAGATCAAGAAGCTGATGGAACTGTTATTAAAATGAAGGGTGGCTATATTGGTCACTAATTTTCTTGTAAATGTTAATTTGTAAATTTTGAGTTGTTTGTGTATTATTCTGACTTTAACAAATGAAAATAAACAAGTAAGACCAGAATTTTTCTATTTTACTTTCTGAAATATTCACGTTTGGGGTTTATTAACATTTTGGTTGACTGAGAGCACTGTATTAATTCTCAATAATACAATTTGCCAAATAATTGTGCACACAGTGTATGATTGGCTTTATAAACCCAATAAGTACAGCATTTGAAACTCTCGATTTGTATACCTATTCTCAGGCCAAAACCTGGCCTATCATAGGAACCACTGTTGTTTTTCAATTTGTGCATTTGTGATACATCTGAATAGTTGTAAATTCATTTTGACGCAGGGATAAATCCCTCTGATTCACCTGAAAGTATTTTTCAGTTACCCGATTAAGGTGTATTATAAAGAAGAATAGAGCACCTGGCGCTCCACTTTACAAACACGCCCCAGCATGCTCATGTCCTCCAGCAGATCTCCATCAGACAATAACTTCTCACGAATCTTCTTGTCCAAGGGGATCTGTCCCTTCCCAAGGATTTGGTCCACCCTAAATATCACAAATGCACATCATAAAACATACATTATTTCAATACAAGGTACAGTATATATAGTGAAGTAATGATGATGGTCTGGACTCAATTGACTCTCAAATTTACTGGCTGAGTGTGAAATAGCTTGAATGCAAAGCTATTTTCTGCATGAATGGATTAAAGTGGACACACTTTCTGCCATCTAGTGGAAGATAATTTAACTATGCAGCCTGTCCATTGATGTGTCCAAATTCATAGGCGTGTCCTTCAAAGCCCACATTAGAAGGCTACACGACTTAACTTTGACTGTGGGCCTTCAAATGTAGCCTTCATCTCCATGGATATGGGCCCTGAGCGAAGGCTGCTTCTGGGTACATTTTTATTACCTACATTGCTTTGGTTTTCTTCTACACAGCCCAATTTCTACATTTCAATGTGTCTTCATTTCCCTGGCGCTCTTTTTGCTCGCTGGTGCCCCTAGCAACTCCCTCCTCCGCCTAATGCAGGTGTTGTCAACCAGTGGTCCGAGGCCATCTAGCGGTTCGTGGCGGTATTGCAGATGGTCAGCGAAATTGGAAATGGAAAATAATTGTAACATTTTTAAAAATAAAATTTATTATTTAGACTTGATTTATTTTCCAGCTAATTATTTACCCATCCAAATTATGTCAAATGTAGCTGAGATTTCCAAAATAGACATACAGATGCAAATAAATAGCCTGTATAGGTCTATTGTCCTTTGGTCCTAAATAAAATAATATTCCACCACAACAGTGGTCCCCGAGTTGCTTCTTGGTTGTAATGGTGGTCCCTTGGACAAAACCAGTTGACAACCCCTGGCCCAATGGAAGGAAGGGCTCTGCTTCAACCAGCCAAGTGCATTGGACAGACAAAGTGAGAGTCTCGAGGCATGACCAAACTGGTCATGGTCTATGCCAGGGGTGTCAAAGTCAAATGGACGGAGGGCCCAATAAAAAATTTAGCTACAAGCCGAGGGCCGGACTGATCAAATGTTCATTGATTTTTTTTTTTAAATGACGCATGTAGTCTAGTGAACCTAATTGAACCTACTGAAAACCTAACAAATATATTCCAATATGATCAGATAAATAAAGCAATATTTTCTTATGGCTTTGTCAATAATCTTTAATTTTCAACAGACAGAAAAGACAAATTTCCTTTATATAAAAATCCCCATAACATGAACAATGAAAGAAACCTGTATTATTCAAGGCACCATCAGTAACCTATATTTTCTATTTTAGCAAAAGTGAGCTAAATTTACTTCAAAGAAAAAAATAATAGCAATTTTCTATCATCCACTCAACTGAAATATTTTTAAAATATAATTGGATTGAAATACAATAAAATAAAGTGCAGAAATCTGTTAATCAAAAACAACACTTTCCTCAAGGATAAGTAACGTGCAGTGAAAAAAAATATTAAACTTTAAGTTTTAAACTTGAACTGAGTAAAAACACAAACTTTAATCAGACAGTTTTTGATGAAATCCCCCTCCGTAAATGGCCGGGCTAATTTAGCGATCTCTTCTGCCAAAATAAAACTGGCCTTGACAGCAGCCTAGCCTTGTGTTTTGGCTTTTTAAAACAGAGCCTGTCGAGATTTGAGGCCTCGTCTTTAATTCCTCGGCCTTCTGTAGCCTTTGTTCCATGTCTATATTCTTGTTTTTGTCCGCGTGTTTCTTTTCATAATGTCTCAGATAATACTCTTTCAGTACCGCCACACTTTCTCCACACAGAAGAGACACAGATTTTCCAGCTACCTCCGCGAACATATACTCGGACTCCCACCTTGTTTGAAACCCCCGGTTCTCAGTGTTCACCTTCCTTTTTGCCATTTATGATGGGTATCTGAGGGTTAATTTTACAGTTATGCTGACGACTACTTTGCTAATAAACACTGAAATCAAGCAGCCTACTGCTCGGTGCTTCACCGTTGCATTGTGGGAAATGTAGTATTGGTGCGTGTGAAAGATCTGCGGGCTGCCGGCTTGCTGCGGTCTGCGGGCCGGTTCTAATAATAAATCAAGATCATCCCAGGGGCCGTACAAAACCTTCTCGCGGGCCGGATGTGGCCCGCGGGCCTTGACTCTGACATATGTGGTCTATGCGGTCTACGGAGGATATATGAGTAGGAGCCTTGGTAGTGCCCAGCTTGCGAAGAGCTCTTCGTAGGACAAAACCTATGAATTTGGACACTGTGAGGGCCTTATTTTTGCACCGATTGAAAGTATAGAGCCATGCTTTGTCTAAAGAAACAGAAACAGACTCGCTGGGGTCCATTCAAGACATTGGCAGGAAAACTGCAAGATCACTCCTTGCAAATTGATGGTGTAGTCAGCCGTGCATGCGACTTGGGCAAATATGGGAGACCGACCGCATTGCCTTCTTGATTGTGTGTCTGAGTGTTTACGTTTAAAATATAAAAAAAGGACAAAGGGAAACAAAACAAATAATATAAACTATAACGCTCTTCAGCTGAAGCACTAAAAGCAAACTCATAGAGATGGGGTAATTTATCATTAATGGATGGGAATTTCATCTACTGAAGAGCATACAGAAGCAAAGAGCAATGTATACGTATTATACAATGCGTGAGCAAAGGCTGCAATCAATTAATTTTTAAATTAATAAATTTTCACCTTTAACAATTCAGTGAATTCAGATTATGTAGTAAAGTAGATATTGTGCATTAATATGTCTAAGCATGTACTGCATCTTGAATAAACAGTATCAAAGTGAAATGAACTCATTTGATGTGTATGGGCACCCTGACCCTTGGGTGGAGTTCTTTCGGCCCTGGCTGTAATAGAGAGGCAAGGAGGGGGAGGAAAAAGTCTTGGCACGGCTGCTCAGGGGCTGTGGGCCTACAATCATGTCCAGTCTGTGAGGAAGCAAAGTGAACACATACACAAACAAACATGCATGAAGTACAAATGCAGATGCAAGCATGCATACACGCACAAGTGCTCACATAGTACAGACATATATAAACGCTGTTATGTTGGTATGATACATACCCCAGCAGAATTTGTAAAATTCTGGTATTTTATTTTCTATTTTGCCATGTTTTTTTTAGTTCCTGTGAAATTTGGAAATACCCTAATAGTTCAATTTGATCACCTCTCAAAAGCATAAATAAAAAACAATGTAAGACAACTGTATACTTGCCAGGCACAACATTTGACCTCTTACACAAACAATATCCAATAAAATAATATAAAATATTCTGCCTTTTCCAACATAGTAATGCTTGATTTTATGAGCACATAGAGATGTATTAATTGAATATTCTACGTTGGTTATTACTATTGATAGAATTTGCAGTGGTGTAGAACTGCTCTGCCTCATACTGAGAGCTGTTCTCATTATTTTGGACACTTTCATGTTATTACCTGAGGCAACTAAATTATCAGTCGCAGCTGTCACACACTACTGCAAACTAACACTGAAATAATGAACATTTCAAATGACTGCTTTCTGACAGTGTTGATAAAAACCAACTGCATAGGCCTAGGTATATGCATAACTTTTGCATTGGATATTTTATGTTGTATTATGCATGTTGTCATAATGTCGTGGCTGTTTAGTGTAATAACATATTCTTTATAAACGAAATAAACATTTAACCAATCATGCAGATGAACTGAACATGAAATGAATTGAACATCCTACCTGGTTTGTAGACTCTTTATGCGGCACAACATGTCCAAATGACCTGCAGAGTACTGCTCAATTACATCTTTCACATCATATGGACGCAGGGTCTCTTTGAATTTCTTCTTTGCAACATGAAACTTCATTATTCTGCAGGAAGAGAGTACAGTGTATGTGTTTTGCTGTCAGCCACAAGGAGGAGTTCTGTTTTAGTCAAAATACTGTAAAGAGGACGCTCAATAATGCAAATTAGTTAAAGTTCCATTCTTTATGAGCTGTATTCTTAGTACAGTTCTACTGCTCACCAGCGAACAATTTTCTCACTCAAATAAAAAAAAATCCTCACACTTACAAAAATCACTTCACTGCGCCTAATGAAGCGGTGCCTTATTATTTTAAATTTCTGCACATAAAATATCCATTTTCACATCCATTTTCTTTCGAGGTTGGATTACGGGGGCAGCAGCTTGGGTAGGGAAGCCCAGACGTCCCTCTCTTTAGCCACTTCCTCTAGCTCTACTCTAATTTCAGAGTCTCCAACCCCTCTCAAGAGAAATGGTACCAGAGACCAAGCTAGTATGTGTCAAGGCCAGCTCAACTATGTCCAGTCGGAAATTGTCAACCTCACACACCAACTAACAGAGGTAACTTTCCACTTCCAGAGCCAGTGGACAGTAGAAGCAGTTTTGTAGACCGCCAAGGTCCTCGTGTTTGGCCGCCGCCCAGCCCACATTGCACTTGACCCATATCGCCCTGCTCACAGGTTGTGAGCCAATGGAAAGGGGGATCAACGTTCTGCTTTTGGGCTGTGCCTGACTGGGCACACATAAAATATTCTTGTGAAAAATATTTTTGTCTATTTTTGCACCTGCAAAACCTCAAGGCCAATCATATTGGTATTTGGCAAGTGCCTTTAAGTGAAAAAAAAGAGAAAATATTTGACATGGACAGACAGCAGTAAAACTTAAATGATTATAATGAAGCCAGTCTAGAATTAAAATGCATGAGGCAATAGCACATTTTTCACAGGATACTAAAGCCCTGGGCTTTTTTTTTTTACCAGTTAGCACAAAACTAGACTTGGTTCTGAGATGCCATAAAATGCAACCAAACACTTTTCAAAACTATATTTAGTGCACTTTATTTTATTTTATTCCAAACGACAACTCAGCTTCACTGCAAATGCAACTGTAACGGTCTTTGTTGGACACCAGTTCAAACAAAGGTTACAAGAAGTGTATAAAGAAAGTAATGAACAGCAACAGGATTGTGGATGAGTCATAACTTCTCTTGAAATACTGAAGGATATGGAGAGTGTCATTAAGTAAACATTTAAATTAACTGCAGCAGTTGGTTGCAACCAAGATTCATTTCCATGGGCAAAACTACAAAGAAACACACAAAAAAGGAAAAAAAAAACAGTTTCTCTGTGACTTTTACTCACCTTATCGCTCTGATGGCACACTTAACAGAAGGCAGTAAGTCCTCCACTGAGATCTCACAATGACAGCCCTTCTCATCAAAACCATCCTCTCCTGCCATGTTAGAATCTGCCGTTAAAGGGGGGGGGGGGTTAGGGTTACGGTCACAAAGATAATCAACCAAGTTGTTAATTTGGTTCATCAACACAAAATGCAAATATAAAATGGGGCTTACTGTTTTTATTCTTATTTCCCAATTCAATAAGTTTGTTTTTACAGAATGTTTTATTACCGTAATTTCCGGACTATAAGTCGCGCTTTTTTTCATAGTTTGGGTGGGGGGGCGACTTATACTCAGGAGCGACTTATATATGTTTTATTTCACAAATTTTTACTTGAGCATTAAGACATCACTTACTTAAAAGTATAGTTGACCACTTTCCATGTTATTTTTAGTATAGTTGATCACTTCACATGCTTTTATATCTTTATCTTGAACATATTCAAAACATAAAAAATAGAGAAAACATCAAATAAAGCAATTAACACTTTAAAGCACCATATCCAAGTCTACTGTCTGCTGTATGTACACTTGCTCTATTTTTGCTCCTCTTATATTTATTATTATTATTTATTATTATTTGGCCCGTTCTCAGCTCTTTGTTTGTGTTTGTCACGTTAGCATACCTATCGTTTAGCCTGTTGTTGCTATTTAATGAATTGGAGTGACACCGATGGTTTTATAAACATGTTATTCATGTAATAGTTGTCCTTAATCACTCTATATGTTACGTCAGGCCCGTTCTCAGCTCTTTGTTTGTATTTGTCACGTTAGCATACCTATCGTTTAGCCTGTTGTTGCTATTGTTTAGCCTGTTGTTGCTCGTTCATGACTGTTTTTGGTGTGGGATTTTGTCGAATAAATTGCCCCCCAAAATGCGACTTATACTCCGGAGCGACTTATATATGTTTTTTTCACTTTTTGGGGCATTTTATGGCTGGTGCGACTTATACTCCGGAGCGACTTATAGTCCGGAAAATACGGTAGTTTTATTGGAGTTTTTTTTTAATTGCTTCATATTTGTTGAGCTTTTATTGGTTTTATGATTTTGTTTTTACATATGGACTAATGGTCAACAAGTATTTTGTATGAACGTAAACTAAATTAATACAGAAATGATTTAAAGTCAACTCTGAATGTTTATGTACGATATTAATTTACCAAAGACAAAAAACGAATTACTTTGGTCTGATCTGTCTCTAAAAGGGACTGTGTTGTGCCCTTTAGAAAGACCGCAACAGGTGAAATTACATAAACTGTAAAGGGATGCACGCTCTGATATAATCTAACAACAGCTATTTGAGAATGTCAAAACTTGCTTACTTTTAAAGGCCCAGAGACACCGGTATATGTATAAATCGGTTTTAGTTAGCTTATGGGCTTATAAATATAAATTGACGATCAAAACAACGAAAAGGAAGCTGTTGCTCTCAAAAATAGAATTTAAATTTGCCGCGCAGACGAGTTTGACTGCACCGAGGCGCCAGCCGGAAGTAACGTCTCATGACGTCTCAAGTTGTACGCGTTTAGCTTCAGTGAATGTAAACAAAAAGAGAAGAGGGGCCAGCGCGGAGACGTCGGGCCAGGCTTGCGGCCAACCCAGCTCGCCCAGCCGTGCCTTCCATTCTCCTGGCGTACGTTCGTTCGTGGGACAACAAGATGGGTTGCGTTCGCCTGATAGGATCCACGAACCGGACAGTGCGTGCCTGCTGTGTGCTCGTGTTCACAGTGGCCTGGTTGACTGTCATCTTTCCGGACTCTGGTGTGTATCGGGAGCGGCTAGCGTGCTATCACTCTTATTGTTCATCTTCTTGTTTTATTTTTCCTGTGTTGTTTACTTGTATGTGCGTTGTGAACTCTGTCTTGTCACCCTGGGATAGTGAGAAACGTAATTTCGATCTCTTTGTGTGTCTTGACATGCGGAGGAATTGACAATAAAGGAGACTTTGACTTTGACTATATCAACACAGACAATAAGACACATTGAAGTTAAATGATGTTACTTTTATTTTTATACGTGATACTTATTGTAAATTCTAATTGTATGTTGTCTCCCGAACAAGGACTACGAATGGAAAGTAGCTCATAGCTAAATCTGCTATATTTATGCTGTGTAATTTAAATTCAAGTGTTCATCAATTTGCATTGTCAAATAAACAAATAAAGTTAACAGCAAATTTAATCAGAGATGGCTTTTTGTGTCCCTAAAAAAATTGTGATGCTTTTTTAAAAGTGTGAATTTGTTTTGCTGTACATCATGTTTTAGACATATTTTATTTCTTTTTGTTTTTAAGTTTGACCTATCAAAGCTTGGACAGGACACATTTTGCCATGCATTTTAATGTATAACTAGGAGAAAAAAAATGTTGCTGAACCTAAATCTTAATAACTATTAGTAAATATGCCAGTGTTGGGCAAGTTATTTCCTGAATGTTATTAGATTACTGTTATACCACAAAGCCCCATGTTTGCCGAAATACAAGCCCCAGCAGCACAGAACAATACATGCAGACTGTTGATATATTTTCATATAAATAGACATGCAAGTAGAAAGGACTTCCAATCATAGCAAGGTTCAATACACTTTAATACTTGCCAGGATGGAATTGATTGCTATTTACTGTACTGGCATTTTATTAAACAGTGTCTACTAAAGTGATCACCAATCATCAAAATGGGTCTTCCAGAAAGCTCAACACAAGCTACTGCTGACTAGCTTTCTTCTATCAAGCCAATTCTGTGCAAAATTATGCTGCATTCGAGGAAAGTGGGACTTTTCTGTCTAGAAAATTTGAACTAGAAGTCCAAGTTGCAAAGAATATCTGAGTCAAGTTGTTGCGCTAGCTTGTATGAAAATACAAATTGTATCACGATGGTGATATGAAGGGAAACCATGTAAAATTATACGAAACCACCTGGAACCTATTAAATTAAGACAAGGGGAAAAAAAGTGATCCAGGCAGAGATGTGTCTTTCCTTTTAAATAGCGACAATTAGTACTATGAACTTATTTCAACCATCGTTTGACATCTTTTTGTTTTGAAAACACCCAGAGACAGGAGACAGAACTGCTTAATTGGGCCCTTGAAGAAAAAGCTGACGTTACTGCTAAGATTTTTCCGGAAAAAAAATCATTATTTTTACCTCTACCTGAAAATATGTTAAGATTGTGATTTCTATGAGAACAGTGGCAACAATAGTCCCTCTTACAAGTGATCAAAACCTAAAAGCCACTCACCATCAGTGGTGGACCGCGACTGGCTTTTAAGGCGCAGTGAGGGTCGAAAACGGGTGCGGTCATTGAAACTCCAGCTCTTTTGTACCTTGGCAGGGCTGGTAGCCTCTGTACCAGCCTCTGCTACTGGAGAACGACGGTCATTTACTGAGGATGTTTGCCTGTTCTTTATGCTCTGACCTCTCGGGCTAGCCATCCTCACACGCTCCTTGAAGCTGAGTTTCTGGCTATACAATGAAAAGAGAATAGATGGTTAAACAAGAGAAGAGCAAATGTGAGAAAAACAATACAACACTGACATGAAGTTATATTACCTGTGAATGTTTTGGGAAAATGATTCACCAAAGTGCTGTCAGTGCTTGTTTGAACGATTATTGTAAATAGCAAAATTCATTATTAGTAACTACAAAGTAATGACATTGAGGTTGAGAGCTGCAGTGGGAAAAAACAGCATGCATTGCTGAAACATGCAGGCTCAGATTGTATATGTCTCTGTCTATGGATATTTAATATTCAAATTGATGAATGTTATTGTAATTTTGTGTGCAAATATTCATTTAGAATTTTGATGCCTACAACAAATTCCCCAAAAACTGGGACAAGGACAACAAATGAAAAAAAATATCTGTTTGGAACTTTCGGACATTCAACAGGTGAACAGTTTGTTTTTCGAAAGAGGTAACTATCTTGGTTGGTTCCAAAACGAGCATCCCTGAAAGGCCCAGTTGTTGGATGATTGCATCATGTGCTGTGCTCTGACGAGTCCATTCTCATGTCCTCCGAATCAAAGAGGAAAAGACCAACCAAAAGACCAAACCATCTGAATGCCATCAGCACAATGTTGTACATCAAGCAAGAGTGGCAAAAAAATCCACGTATTAAGCTTCAACAATGTTGAACAGTGTTTTTGAAAGGAAATTTGATGTAGCACAGTTGTAAACCTGGCCCTTTCCCAATTTGTTTGAAATGTGTTGCTGGTAATAAATTCAAAATTAGCAAATACTTGCAAACTTTGCAGTCTATTTTACTGAATGTATCGAAGGATAAAGCGGTTCAGATAATGGATGAAATGCCATACGATTTTCAACTTGTTCAGCCTCTTCTTTTAGAACAATGTACCTTTACAACACAATACACATTTAAAGCAACACGCCAATGCCAATTGAATGTTTTTTACAAGTTCATGTAATCCCTGTGACAAATTACGTGCTGCAGTCATGACTGTATGTACTGTACTCATAATTTTAACTTGTTTCCTGGTGTATTTTGCTATAAAACAGCAGTATGCCGTCATCAAGCATTGCCATAATTTAGATAGCATTCGTAAATGTCAGGTTTCATGTTCTTCCTTTGAGAAAAAAAAAAAAAAAGCCATTATCCATTTATAGTGTCAACGGCGGGCAATGCAACCAGCCTGCAAACTGAATATATGAGAAGATCCATGTACAAAGTCTTGTCTTGCTTCAAATAAAAGAAAACAGGACTCTCTGATTCTCAGGAAATTTAATTGTACTAGAACTGGCCATAGTCCTTCCTGCACATTAGAGGACTCTACAAGAACTGACTTAAAAAAAGCGATTGCTTGGCTAGCAGTTCAAGATGTCCCCCGCCTACTGCCCAAAGACAGCTGTCATAGGCTCCAGCACGAGTATGAGCCTCGTGAGGATAAAGTGGTTCAGAAAATGGATGGGGAAAAAAAATTAAGTTGATTATGATCAGTAAGAATAATTGTTACAATATTAAGTTCATGGTATGGAAAGTAGACTAACATTATTCTAACGCAAAAAAAAAACAGTATTATTATTATTATTATTGTCTTTTATATAAAACACTATTCCATTTTTAAAAACATTTTTTTCATGTTTACTTCAAATAATGAAACCTGACAAGTAGATAGAGATATAAATATATATCAAAGAGACAAAGTCGAGCCAAAGTAGTTAGTACATTTATCAAGCAATCAGGTCAGACAAGGTGCATATAATCTCTAAACTATAATATGGAGCTAGACATGATGATGCCCAAATGGTGACACTACATCCCCTGCAGATAAACCCATGCGACAATGTTTACACTGTGTTCCAAATCATTATGTACATACAGTGGAGCCTCGGTTTTTGAACACAATCCATTCCAGAAGTGAATTATTCGAATTCCAAATCATATTTTCCCATTACAAATAATGGAAGAAAAAAAAATCCGTTCCAAGCAAAAAAAAAAAAAAAAGACCCGCCTTATTTAAGCATTTTTTTCATTTGCGCATTTTTGTCCAATCACTCAACTGCAGCGCACCGCCAAACGCGCAACTGCACCGCGCTGGTCACATTATTGTGACAGAGCCGTCGCTGAAATTTAGAAAATATTTTTAAAGTCCTGCTGTACTTTCCAAAATTTAAGTGGACACCAGTGCACAGGGAGCTTAATTTTGTCCGATCGCGCAACTGCAGCGCACAGCCGAACGCGCAACTGCACCGCGCTGGTCGCATTATTGTGACAGAGCGGTCGCTAAAATTTAGAAAATATTTTTAAAGTCCTAATGTACTTTCCAAAATTTAAATGGACCTCAGTGCGCAGGGAGCTTAATTTGGTCCGATCGCGCAACCGCAGCGCGCCAGGCGCTCAGTGTCGCATTGCTTTAGGAGCGTCTTTGTGTTTTAGGATGGCTTTACTGCTCCCACTTGCTTCCTTTGGAGGCATGATTAGAGTTGATGCAATCCTCAGAGTAACGAGAACGTAATAACGAATGGAGTCAGTTGGCATACGGGTCCTCTCGGCTCATCTCGCGAGGTTCGACAACCAAATTTCGTCTGACATCTGAAGCAACAAAATCTCGAATTTTTTGTTCAAATACCAATTTGTTAGAGAACCGGGACGTTCGAAAACCGAGGCTCCACTGTATATCGAATTTAAGTTCAACATTTGAGTTTTTGGTTACTTGCAAAGTTTTTGCACAGATCACTTGTATCAATTGGTGATTTTAAACAGATGAACATAATTAAAGACTTTGTTCCACATTATCAGCAAAGCAACATTTTTCATTGTGGGTAAACTGAGGAATTTTCCTCGAGCTGAATTGTCTGCTTCTTTGCAAAAAGAACACAATCACTGGTGGTTTAGAAAAAGAAAAGGCCAATCTGAATATTTGATACCTGCAGATTATTATTTTTTCAAAATCACATTTGTTTAAGTTTTTAAAATATTTCTACATAATAATTTGTTCTCTTCTTCAATCTATTTTATTTTCAAAAGCTGTGTATTGACAATAACAGCAATGAGAGTGATAAATAATCCATCCATCTTCTATACCGCTTGTCCCCATGGGGGTCGCGGGCATGCAGCAGTCATCGGGCAGTAGGCGGGGGACACCCTGAACTGGTCGCCAGCCAATCGCAGGGCACACAGAGATGAACAATCATTTGCACTCACACCGAGGGACAATTTGGAGTGCTCAATTGGCCTACCAAGCATGTTTTTGGAATGTGGGAGGAAACCGGAGTGTCCAGAAAAACCCATGCGGGCCCAGGGAGAACATGCAAACTCCACACAGGGAGGGCCGGAGGTGGAATCGAACACACTGTGAGGCGGACGTGCTAACCAGTGTGCCACCGAGCTGCTCATGATAAATAATAATAGTTAATAATAATATATTATGAATATATTATTAAAAGATAGCATACTACTACTACTGATAATAATAATAATAATAATAATAATAATAATAATAATAATAATAATAATAATAATAAAATCTGGCGAATGGTTGTATGGATGGATAATAATTGAAGACTCTAAATTGTGTGAAATGTTTGTCTACAATATTTGGGCCCTTGGCTTGTGACCAGCGATACCCTGCCTCCCATCCGAAGTCAGCTAGGATAGGCGCCAGTACAGTTGTGAGCGGTACGAGATAGAATCTTCATCATCATCATCAACATCATCAACATTATCAACATCATCCCCATCATCATAATTTGGATACACTGGAACTGGAGTAATATTCCAATTGTTATATCTTGGTTGTTCTGCAAAATCCCCATTATTATAAGGCTAATATATTAATTCATAATTTAAGAAAAATATACTCTAAATTGTATTGCCTATTTAGTATTATTAACAAAAACTGCAAATGCTTACTAATTTGGAACACAGTGTAGTCAGCATTCCCAAAAACATGTCAGGGACTGAGCAGCGGTATACCTATGTTTCCAAGGGGTACACCTCCTCAGAAGCTCCTGTTTATTACAGTGCATTTTACTAAAAAATAAAATAAAATAAATAGAACAAGGGCAGACAGACATACAATGTGTGTGTTAGGGTTTTCCAGGTTATCTTTATCATAGGATTATGTTGGAATGTAAGCTATAATGATTAACCAATCTTGTCTTGCTCTCACAACGTAGTAAAGTAAAGTGGTTGCTTCCTCTGCTTGAGTGACCAGCTGCAGAGGAAGCAATCAAAGTTGTTCTGTTTCCCACAACATCGTAAAACACCCCCTGCTCTGATCTTACCAGAGGCCGGGGGTTCACCAAACCTGTCCACTCTCACCCCCACTCTGTTCCTCCGAATAAATATGCCCTTGCAGGAAGGAGACTTTTCAGACTTCATTCTGGAGCGAGTGAACTCTCCACCTGCAGGTGTGTCTAAAAGAACTTGCCTGTCTCCCGTGTGGTTCTTGCAAAATAAGTTGGAGTGAGCAAATCTCTAACATTTTGGTGCCGAAACCCGGGATCCCTCATACCCGCAATCTGGCTGACGAAGGAGGACGTGCTGCATTGTCGACAAGCCAGCGTCCATTAAGAGGACCTGGAGGAGAAAGTCCTGGGAAGAGAATTCTTCGCTGGGCCAGCATCTTGGGTCTGCCTTCGTCTGACAGAGGTGGATTGACGGGACCCGGCAGTGCAACGAACCAGGGGACAAGTAAGTTAAAGGCCTGAAGTTGTGTGATTGTGTTGTTGTTTGTGAAACTCGTAAAAAGGAAGAAGTGCACAGGAATAAGTTTTGTGGAAGGAGGGGGTGTTGTAGAGTCCCCCTCTGGATGAGGTGTCTCTTTTGGAGCAGTGGTTCTCAAACTGTTTTAAAATCTCAGTACCTCCGTGAATCATTATTTGACGACCACTGTTCTAAGGAGTACAACCTCGTGTTGGCAGGGCTGGGGACAAGGACTTTTGTCTTTAGTTCCCAGGGAAGGCGGGGGGTGTTGTAGAGTCCCCTCACTGGATGAAGCAGCTCCTTTTTTAAAAAAAAAAAAAAAAAAAAAGGAGGTTTTCGCGTTGGCAGGGCTGGGGACAAGGACTTTTGTCTTTAGTTCCCAGGGAAGGTGGGGGGTGTTGTAGAGTCCCCTCACTGGATGAAGCAGCTCCTTTTTTTTAAAAGGAGGACTTCGCGTAGGCAGGGATAACTTGTGTGATTGAGTGTGTGACTGGTAGGATAAATTGACTAAGAAGCAGTTCTAGCGTTGATCCACGGCAATGAAACAGGCTAGTAATCTGTCGAAAGGTCAATTTAAACCTGCATTGAGGATCTTCAAAGAAAAAAAAAATTTGAAAAAAAATTGTAAAACCTTAAACTACTGAAATTAAGATGGGAAATAAGAACGGTAAATCTCTTGCGGCAATTGGGCGAGGAAACACTTGGTGGAAGCGGACACTGCTTGGTTTACAAAAAACATGCAGTGGCCCAGAGACGCTGATAAAGGGATTGAGAAAGGCAAAAGTTCTGATGTATTTCATCTAGATGATGATAATGATCTAAATAAAGATACAACGATCTTCTACCAAAGTTCCCAAAGGGGCAGAGGAAGAGTTAGATACCAACAACGTCGCAAGGCACCATTCAAATCAAAACCCCCATCAGATTCAGACAACTGTTGGAACTGTGGGAGACGAGGACACTTGTTTTGCAAAACAATATCAATCAAAGGGTGGAGGAAGGAGCAGAGGAAAAGCCAAATTTTTAGCATGACAAGCTTTCTCCTCTTTGACTGCTTATGCTCATACAGAGAAAGAAAGAATAGATGCCCATATGACAGCAAAACATGTCATTGTCAGATTATTAGAATTTTTTTTTAGATTATTAGAAGTCCTGTCTGTTGGAAATGATATACTTTTTATCATTGGATTCTATGTAACTACTTTTGTGTGCAAGATTCTCCGCAGTATGTGACCAATCTGGCCTCGTGAAAATGACTTGGGGGCATATGGCAGTCATTAGCCGCGCTATACAATAAGCCCCACAGTTAGCTAGACATGTGCAGATCATGTGATTGTCATGGGACGGCTGAAGCAGACAAAGGTCTTATTTAAGTTGAAGTCATGAGTACGGCACAGCAATGTATTCCCAGAGGCACTAAAGACTACGTCTTTGTTGAGCTAATGGTCATGAGACGTCCATACTGCCCCCCTGTGAGTACCCCCTGTGTTCTGTGGTAATGGGATATAACTATGGAAT
This sequence comes from Syngnathus scovelli, assembly GCF_024217435.2. Classification (NCBI taxonomy): domain Eukaryota; kingdom Metazoa; phylum Chordata; class Actinopteri; order Syngnathiformes; family Syngnathidae; genus Syngnathus; species Syngnathus scovelli. The sequence goes on along the minus strand of NC_090851.1, from coordinate 13,590,714 downwards.
GTTCTTCCTGTCTGGAAACCTATTCGACCATGTACACTTCCCCCTTTGGTTCTCTCTCAATAAAAGGCACAGCTAAATTCGAGCAGAGCGCGTATTCTCAGCCACACTTGCTGCGTGTGTTTGGGGTGCGCCCTTCTGCGCAGAAGAAAACGCTAAGCCAAAAAGACCTACCGCCTCTGAGATTGATTTCAGATAAATGTTGTCAACCCAACACTGTCCATCCAAGAAGTTTGACAATGCTGTTTGTATGCCCAATTACAAATGACTAGAGCTCAAATTGTGTTACACTAAAGTTAAAATATGCAAATCAAGTGGTAACGAAATGCAACTTGCTTCTAGAAGATAAATAAATAAAATTAGAATGTGCTGTCCTCGTGTGCATGGGAGGGACCAGCTCATGATCGACCACAGGAAATGGCCAGCCTGTGACGAATCATTGGTGCTGGGAACTACCTTTTGCATGCGAGAGCTGTGCATGTGTGTGCGTATATGTTAAAATGATGAACATTGGCTAAAGTTTTAGTATAAAAAAAAATTGCTAGACTGTGGTCTATCCAATTTGCACCGCAGAACAGAAATGATTTTGAAAGATAAAAATGAGAGCAAAAAGAGAGAAATCTGTTTGCAAGCAGAAACTAATCCACACTAGTGCATGTTAAGTGTCGAGCCCACATGAGAAATTTGAAGAAAAAAAATGACAGAACATGCTTTCAGGAATTGGAAGAAGCTAAATTGTGAATTTAAGATTTTGCAATGCTACATTTAATAGGAATAATTGATTGGTTGTGTTATAAGATTATACAAAATTCTAAATGCAAGCTAAATCTGAGAGATTGAGTTCTTCAAATTTAAAAACAAAGAAAAAATTCAGATTAATTTGCCAATTGTTTGTTTCAGTTAAGTTTTTTTGAATTGGTGGATTGTTCTACCAGGAAACCTGAGTTGAAAATGATATATGAATGTTGTGTGGTGAGCTTGGATGAATTGGGACCAATGTGATAGGAAGACTCCTTTTTGGAGACTGTGTGAGATACATATGATGAGCATTGATGAATGATTGCCTGAATGAAAGGTTGAATGGTTGAAGTCGTTGGCGACTACTATAGAAAATTAGTAGAGCGACTTTGATGAAAGAGTGATTTTGAGCAGGTTGAATGTTAGAACGAAACACGTAGCTTTTGGGTTGATAATTAATTAGATAAAAAACTGGAGAACCAGTAACACATGTAGAAGATGTGTGAACTGAGAAATTGAGAAGCGTTTTGGACAGAAAGTCAAATTAAATGATGATGGAATCGTATGTAGTAAAGAACGCATTCTCCCAAAAAGTTTGTCAAGGTGTGAGGCATGGGCGTTGCCAAGCCTCAAAAGGAGTGAGTGAGTAGGACAGATAGTGGAAGATAGTAATAATACAACACTTTATGACAATGAATTTTCGAATACATTTGGTGTTATACTGTGGTAATTTTTTTATTCTGGTGTAGATAGGTTAGCAACACGAGAAATTTAGAGGTTCAAAAGAAAGTTAAAAGAAAACATTTTGATTTGGACAATTGCAGGCTAACAGGAACATGAGAACGATAAGAACTACGAGGTGGGATCCAATTTCATTGGGGAGATTGAGAATTCACAGCACCATACTCTAAGTCACATTTTTGAGCAAGCATGACAATAACATGTGAGAGGTCAAGACATACAGATCAGGGCTTGATGTGGAACGCATACCTCGATAAGTTGATTTTCAATAATGATACTGAAGACAACATACTGTCCGATTAAATTGGAACTATAGATAAAATGTAGCTCAAAAATAGGATGAGTTGCAGGATTTACGATATAAAAACGAGACCGCTGTTATTAGGAGAATTTGAAGTTTGGTAAACAAACGTTACCAGCAAATTAATGGAAGCAGCTACATTTGGAGATAGTCTTACAAGTTTGATGTCCCAGCCTGTCATTCTCTGTGTCAGAGTCCCTGAAACCCAATCCGAGACTTCGCCTGCAGCCGTGAACAACCACAAAATGGTGCCTGGCTCTGAAGCACCTTTGACCTTTGGCGAAGGACAAGAAAAGACTGCTGTTGTGCTTGGAGGAGGACAAGTACACTCCGGTGGAAATACAACATCCTCGGGGACGGAAAAGACAGTGAAAAGCGGAGGAACTCACAATGATGAAAATTGACTCATTTGAACAATGGACTCATTCAAGCGTGATGGATGGGGTCGCTCTGAAGCAACAACAAAAGAACACCAACTTGAGAGGGTGAAGTGCAGCAAAAAGATATGGACTTGGAGTGTTAGGGTTAGGGTTAGGGTTAGGGGTTACCAAATTTGGTGAAGCTTGGTTCAAAGTGAAAGGGAGGTTCATTGTGCACTGAGTTTGACAGAACTGAGGAGATTTGATAAAGAAATAAATAAAAATTTGAAAAATACGTAGGGCTACAGAGAAAAGCATTATAATCAGAGATTGAACGGATTTGGATAAAACAAATAGGCTAAAACGGTAGGAAACAAGAGCAAGATCTGATATTTTGGCTCATCAAGCTTAAGACGTAGAGGTCGAGTTATATAAATTTTAGAACAGGACATTTGGCAGTCAGGAGGAAGCTGGGTTGCTTAATGTACCTACTCAATACAACAGTAAGGTTTTTTGTTCCACAGTGGAGGTTGGATGGTCAGAAAGTTAGGTACGTTCAATTTTTGACATTCACACAATCATGCATAGGAGTCACAAGGCGACAGTTAACAAGACAATGACTGCAATAGGGGCCACCTACGACTCCACCGACATGAAAAAGTAGAAGTGAGAGAGCAGAGTATGGGATTATATGCTAAAACGTCTGCTATACAGTTACCAATAGGAGATTCTATCAAAAGAAGCTACATGAGAGATGGATTAGAATCCCTTTGTCTGTGTGTTCTGTGTTTGTGTGTAATCTCTGTAAAATTGTGACAGTCTGTCGTTGTTCGTCTGAACTTTGTATGCCGTTTTGTGTATGTGTGCGTGCAGATGTGTGTGTGTGTGTGTGTGTGTGTGCGCGCACACCCTGTGTTGGTGCGAGCGTGTGAGGAGAAAGAAGGCATGGATAAGACAATCTCTTTTACACCAGGAGGCAATAAATGGGAACGCCCCTGTCATAAATAGTCTTTGGTTAAAGGGAATCATTAGGAAGTGTTCAAACTCTTCCCGCAAACACTCCTATTTGCCAGTTAAATGGGCACTACAATTGACTACGAGAGTTGCAAGCAACAGATGAAGAGCAGTCCTTGGCAGATTATATGATCAGGACGCTCAAACTGTGTCAAAGACAAATTTACTGCCGCCTGATCTTTCCTCCTCACAGGTCGACAACCCCATCAATCCAGGAGACTGGGTCTACATCAAGGTCATCAAAAGAAGGAACTGGGCCAGCCACGACGGGAGGGACCATTCCAAGTCTTGCTGACTACACATGTTGCATCCAAGGTTGCAGGACCCACAAATGCATTAACGACAACTGCTCTCCAGGAGGAAACTGGATGGGAGCTTTGGACATCACCGCTGTGTGCCAGGATGAGAGAGCCGTTTTCAAGGTGTAAGGGCTCTACTACCAACATGGCTGCACCATCGGACGGGACCTACTTCATCCAGAAGTTTAGAGGCACTGCCTCACCTGCATCCTATGGGTGCACGTGCCTGTTCAGAACGGATCGTGGTTTTGTGGTCACAAGAGTTGTCCGATGCTGCCTGCCAACTGGACACGAGTGTGTGCGCCAGTGTGTGTGACAGACCTCACCTACAGACTAGAACATCATCAGCTGACGAAAACACAAGCACATATACAACTTCTTAGACGTGACAGATGTGATAATGATAATGAGACGTGGATTGCGTAGATGCTGTTCTGTTGAGCATGTTTTACAGAAACTTGATGATTTGACCATCGAAAATGCTTCGCAAGTGATGGATACAATGATGTGCTGTTTCTGTGTTTTTCTTTTTATTTTTTTATTGATAGCATTCTGGTCGCCTGTGGCAAAGGGGCCGTGTAAGAATTTCCCTGCTAATGACATCTGGCCAGCAGGTTTTTCGCTTACACAATAAGTTTGATCTGGGGTGTTGAGGTAATGCCTCATCTTCACTGGAAGGTGTTGCTATCATTGTTTGTTGTTTTTATTTTTGCTGTTCTTCTTTCTTCATTATACATATATATATGTTTTTTCTTACTTGTCTTTGTTGTTTGGGGTGACATAATCATATGATAAAACAGGAGGGAGATGTTAGGGTTTTCCAGGTTATCTTTATCATAGGATTATGTTGGAATGTAGACTATAATGATTAACCAATCTTGTCTTGCTCTCACAACGTAGTAAAGTAAAGTGGTTGCTTCCTCTGCTTGAGAGACCAGCTGCAGAGGAAGTAATCAAAGTTGTTCTGGTTCCCACAACATCGTAAAACACCCCCTGCTCTGATCTTACCAGAGGCCGGGGGTTCACCAAACCTGTCCACTCTCACCCCCACTCTGTTCCTCCTAATAAATATGCCCTTGCAGGAAGGAGACTTTTCAGACTTCATTCTGGAGCGAGTGAACTCTCCACCTGCAGGTGTCTAAAAGAACTTGCCTGTCTCCCGTGTGGTTCTTGCAAAATAAGTTGGAGTGAGCAAATCTCTAACAGTGTGTGTGTTATTAGATGCAGGGATGGAGAGTGAGAGAGAGAGAGAGAGAGAGAGAGAGAGAGAGAGAGAGAGAGAGAGAGAGAGAGAGAGAGACAAAGCGAGAGACAAAGCGAGAGAGTGAGAATTGTGTAGTTGCTTTGAGGCATTTTAACTGCCATTACCGTTCTTTTTAATGTGGCCCTTGCTTTTAACTTCAATATTTTATTGGCTCCACTTAAAAAAAAAAAAGTGCCGTATTTTTCGGAGTATAAGTCGCACCTTTTTTCATAGTTTGGGTGGGGGTGCGACTTATACTCAGGAGCAACTTATATGGGAAATTTTTAACATTATATATATTTTTTTTTGGTCACACATTCACACCGTCATTACAGTCATTGTGAAGTAGATTCACTTCACGTTATTTTCAGACGAAACCAGATGAGGGCGCTCTAGGCCTGCTTTGATAAATTCACCATTGGCTGTAACTCATATCAACTGAGAAAGGTTTAACAAAAATGGCACCAAAAAGAAAATCATATTTTGCAGATTACAAACTGCATATAGTAAAATATGCAGCAGAAAACGGTAATCGAGCAGCAGAAAGAAAGTTTGGAGTTAGTGAGAAATTTGTAAAGGACTGGCGAAAAGCGGAGGTTAGTCTTAGCGAAATGAAAAAAACAAAGTGGACGAAGAGTTTGAAGGATTTGATGATTTGGAGTGACACAGGTTTGACAAACTTGTTATTTATGTTAGTTATTCGTAGTTTCACATTGTCTAGAGAGGCCGTGAAGGCAGGAGGGGGGGGGGGGGCGATTGTCGCTGTAGGCTCATTGAGCTCGTTTTGTTAAATAAAGAGCCGGTTACCAAACCCATGTCTTGCTTGGTACTTTGGTAACGCTGCTATATAGTCATACACGTAGACCTGTGGAATAATTGGAGCCGCCAACTTACAACGAGGCTGACGTCAGCGGCGCATGGAGTTCCTGAGTCAATAGCTGTTTTTATTTTTTTAAGTGACACAGAGGACGAAATTTCGATGGATTTAATGATTTGGAGTGACACGGATGGTTCGATAAAATTGTTGTTTATATTATAGTTTGATATATAGTTTAGATATAGTTATATGGGCCTGTGGAAAAAGTTGAACTGCAACTGACGTCAGCGGCGCACCACACACACTTCCGGGGTTAGAAGCGCCGGTGTTTACACAAAGGATGAAGATTCCAATTGATTTAATGATTTGGAGTGACACGGATGGTTCGATAAAATTGTTGTTTATATTATAGTTTGATATATAGTTTAGATATAGTTATATGGGCCTGTGGAAAAAGTTGAACTGCAACTGACGTCAGCGGCGCACCACACACACTTCCGGGGTTAGAAGCGCCGGTGTTTACACAAAGGACGAAGATTCCAATTGATTTAATGATTTGGAGTGACACGGATGGTTCGATAAAATTGTTGTTTATATATTGTTATTTGATATATAGTTTATATATTGTTATATGGGCCTGTGGAATGATTTGAACTGCAACTGACGACGACTCCGACGTCAGCGGCGCGCTGCACACGCGGCGTTGTTTACACAAAGGATGAAGAATTCGATGGATTTAATGATTTGGAGTGACACAGATGGTTGGATAAACGTGTTCTTTATGTTATAGTTATTTGAATCACTGTTAATGTTACGTCAGGCCTGTTCTCAGCTCCTCGTTTATGTTTATGTCACGTTAGCATACCGTATCGTTTAGCCTGTTGTTGCTGGTTCATGTCTGTTCTTGGTGTTGGATTTACCGTATTTGCCGGTGTACAGGTCGACTCGGTGTATAAGTCGACCCCCTAAAATTCGACGGAAATTTACGATTTTATGATATATCCTTTGTATAAGTCGAGCTGAATTGTTGCATTATATTAAACTTCAAAATTCAATATGCGAAATTTAATGACGAAATGTGTTCAAATTCCGGGAGGCCGTGCGCATGCGGCTGTTTATAAGCACCGCGGAGGAGATCGCGGAGCCTCATTCGACTACCAGCGGCCGGCGAGCTCGCGCACGCCGCCCGGCACCAACGGGAGGCCGGAAATAACTCCAAGCCGAGCGGATCGGCACTTTATAAGCACCGCGGAGGAGATCGCGGCGCCTCATTCGACTTCCAGCGGCCGGCGAGCTCGCGCACCCGCCCGGCACATCCAGGAGGCCGTGCGCACGCGCCAAGTGGCCGAAAATAGCCCCCGCCGAGCGGATCGGCTGTTTATAAGCACCGCGGAGGAGATCGCGGCGCCTCATTCGACTTCCAGCGGCCGGCGAGCTCGCGCACCCGCCCGGCACATCCGGGAGGCCGTGCGCACGCGCCAAGTGGCCGAAAATAGCCCCCGCCGAGCGGATCGGCTGTTTATAAGCACCGCGGAGGAGATCGCGGCGCCTCATTCGACTTCCAGCCGCCGGCGAGCTCGCGCACCCGCCCGGCACATCCGGGAGGCCGTGCGCACGCGCCAAGTGGCCGAAAATAGCCCCCGCCGAGCGGATCGGCTGTTTATAAGCACCGCGGAGGAGATCGCGGCGCCTCATTCGACTTCCAGCGGGCCGCGCACTCGCGCACGCCGCCCGGTTCAAATTTTCTAAGTGCAACGCACAATGAGATGCATGAGAAACGGCCTTGGTTACCATCACATTTGAAGCGATGAATACGAAGTTAAATTTTATGACTCGGTGTATAAGTCGAGGTCGATTTTTTTCGGTCGATTTTGGATCGAAAAAGGTCGACCAATACACCGGCAAATACGGTAGTCAAATACATTTCTCCCAAAAGTGCAACTTATACTCCGGTGCTACTTATATATGTTTTTTCCCCTTAATTGTGCATTTTATGGCTGGTGCGACTTAAACTCCGGTGCGACTTATAGTCTAAAAAATACGGTACTACCTTTAAGGACGTTATGTCAAGCGATTATCAAGTTTAAAACAACACTGTTGGTGGACCTGTAATTTTGAAGAAGCAAGGCAATTGTGCTTGGACGAGACAGCAACATTAGAAAAATGATACAGTTTGGTGACTCACATACTGACTCACCAGTTTGCATGCGGTAAATGTGAGCGTCACCTAGAAACATTAGTCAATAATGTCACCATCCACACTCTCATCTGAACTTTGTTGTATTGTCTGATCTACAACAGCTTAGAAAAACTGTGAAAAAATAATAAAACATGGAAGCTGAACTGATGTTTTAGACTCGAGGGCATCAACATGGTAGCCCCCAAGGATCAGATGAGGGCAGTTCTTAAAATAGTTCACCAGTGAGCTGCTCATTATTGTGTGGTGCTGTTGTTGCTGAGCACATTTGTTGTTTCAGAAGTGTCTATCAAACTTTGGATGACTGCAGTAGCCAAGAAGTAGTAGGTCTCAGTTACAATCAGGTTTATGACGTCCGTTTAGAATTTATTTTTCAAACCGTGAGAACGTAATCTGCATCAATCAATCTTTTTGAGTCAGCCACTTCATTGCCATTTGAAATGCTTTGACGTCTTCATCATGGGCTGTAACTCAACTCTGCTTATTACACAACACTGATTAATTCAAGTTCCAGTGGCTTGTAACAGACAAACATGTGACTGCAAATATAGTATAACAAACAATTGTTACATGTCTCACCACCTGGGTCGGTCATTCATTCATTCATTCATTCATTCATTCATTCATTCATTCATTCATTCATTCATTCATTCATTCATTCATTTGTTCGTTCGTTCGTTCATTCACTTGAATAAATGAATGAACTCATGCTGACTTGAGTGTCCTGTATACATCGCATATTACTCACTTGTTAACTCTTCCAGTTTCACTGCTGCAGTTTTACGACTTTGTTTAACCACATGCCGTATCAACGCAACTCAATATATTTAAATTAAAACGGATGCCTTAAATTTGCACACACATTCTACACTGTGAATGCTTGTCAGGCTTTTGGATAGGTAAAAGTAGGGTTCCTGTTACACTGACAGCCAAAATATTGTGACAATTATCACGATTATCAGTTTAAGTTCATTTGTAAGTATTTGCTTGGCACAGGTGTTAAAGACAAAACACATACAGCACAAATTTCTATTGTTGCCCCTTATACCAAAATGTGAATGGAAATAAAATAAATTACTGTCAGGTCCGAAATTATTGTATTAACATTAAAATAATGATGCCAGGAAAAAGAAAAGAAAAGAAAAGAACAAGGACACACAGACCCAGATTGACCTAACTGTCAATTGGCCTGAGCATTACCGTATTTGCCGGTGTATTGGTCGACCTTTTTCGATCGAAAATCGACCGAAAAAAATCGACCTCGACTTATAAACCGAGTCATAAAATTTAACTTCGTATTCATCGCTTCAAATGTGATGGTAACCAAGGCCGTTTCTCATGCATCTCATTGTGTGTGGGTGTGCGTCCGTCAGGCTCATCAAACAGCGAGAAACTGAATCATTATAAAGCGTTCGTCGCATTAACACGCATCCTCAGCAACAATTTCAAATATTCTCACCTCAATAACGGACATCGAAAGCCAGGTAGCGACGATGACTGCTAGGGGGAAGTACTGGGTATTGAGCGAATGTGCGAGTCATCGCGCGTCAAGCAACGACAATAACTACCGGTACGTAAACATTCAATCGCCATGTCTAAATGAATGTCGTTGGCACTTAGAAAATATTCGCCAAACTTGGCCAGACTTCCAGGGGAAGAGGCCGAATTTTCACTTGTTCTGGCCGACCGGAGGAACCAGCCGAGGCGGACACTTTACGGCGGTTGAGTCGTTGGCACTTAGAAAATATTCGCCAAACTTGGCCGGACTTCCAGGGGAAGAGGCCGAATTTTCACTTGTGGTGGCCGACACGGGGAACCAGCCGAGGCGGACACTTTACGGCAGTTGAGTCGTTCGCACTTTGAAAATATTTGCCAAACTTGGCCAGACTTCCAGGGGAAGAGGCCGAATTTTCACTTGTGGTGGCCGACATGGGGAACCAGCCGAGGCGGACACTTTACGGCGGTTGAGTCGTTGGCACTTAGAAAATATTCGCCAAACTTGGCCGGACTTCCAGGGGAAGAGGCCGAATTTTCACTTGTTCTGGCCGACATGGGGAACCAGCCGAGGCGGACTCTTTATGGCGCAAGAGCCGTTGGCACTTAGAAAATTTGAACCGGGCGGCGTGCGCGAGTGCGCGGCCCGCTGGAAGTCGAATGAGGCTCCGCGATCTCCTCCGCGGTGCTTATAAACAGCCGATCCGCTGTGCGGGAGCTATTCCCGGCCACTTGGCGCGTGCGCACGGCCTCCCGGATGTGCCGGGCGGCATGCGCGAGCTCGCCGGCTGCTGGAAGTCGAATGAGGCTCTGCGATCTCCTCCGCGGTGCTTATAAAGAGCCGATCCCCTCGGCGGGAGCTATTTCCGGCCACTTGGCGCGTGTGCACGGCCTCCCGGTGGTGCCGGGCGGCGTGCGCAATTGCGCTCGCCGCTGGAAGTTGAATGAGGCTCCGCGATCTCCTCCGCGGTGCTTATAAAGTGCCGATCCGCTCGGCTTGAAGCTAGTTCCGGCCTCCCGGTGGTGCCGGGCGGCGTGCGCGAGCTCGCCGGCCACTGGAAGTCGAATGAGGCTCCGCGATCTCCTCCGCGGTGCTTATAAAGTGCCGATCCGCTCGGCTTGGAGCTATTTCCGGCCTCCCGGTGGTGCCGGGCGGCGTGCGCGAGCTCGCCGGCCGCTGGAAGTCGAATGAGGCTCCGCGATCTCCTCTGCGGTGCTTATAAACAGCCGATCCGCTCGGCTGGAGCTATTTCCGGCCACTGCGCATGCGCCTGGCCTCCCGGAATTTGAACACATTTCGTCAATAAATTTCGCATATTTCTGATTGAATTTTGAAGTTTAATATAATGCAACAATTGAGCTCGACTTATACAAAGGATATATCATAAAATCGTAAATTTCCGTCGAATTTTAGGGGGTCGACTTATACACCGAGTCGACTTATACACCGGCAAATACGGTATGTTTATGTGACATCACAAAGCAATGTAGAATTTGACCAATGGGCTACAATGACAGAATTGTTTAAATTGCAGCTCAGTGCTATTAATTAGTTCCTGTGTTGAGATTGAGGTTCATACCAGTGAAGATACTAGATATAATCAGACAAGATTGGAGCTCAGTTTTACTAAAGGTTTCCTGTGTTGAGATTCAGGTTCATACCAGCAAAGATACAAGATAAAATCAGACAAGATTGGGAGACTTACCAAAATAACTAATAAAATCGTTTGTACTTGTTCACCAATGTAAACAATATTTATAGATAGCACATTTGTGCCAGGGCTTATGTGATGACTTTGCATCTTGAAATCTCTTGATTTGAAAGCCATTTGCTTTGGAACCAGAAGGCTACAGTAATGGCACATCCAAGTCATGTTTTTCTTTTTTTTCCTGAGTGTTCCTAATTAAAGATGAAAAAGTATTGTGTTTTCGTTACAAACCTTGTTGTTGGTTCTCCTTGTTCTTTTCTGGAGTTGACAGTAAAGAAAAAGACAGATTATTAGATATGACATGATGACCATTATTTAAAAAAAAAAATCACATCAGTTTCAGTTATTGTACTCACATGACAGAATTGTGCATTCCATGCATTTTGGGTTTAATTATATTAAAATAAATCTATTTGTTCATTAATTTCTTGTAACAGGAACATCATTAAAAAAATCCAAAGCAAGGTTTGACACGGTACAATTAACATACATACATACAATACATGAGCAGTTTTGTCAGAGTAAATGTAAAAATCTAACTATGTAAATATGTACGTATGTACGTATGTACGTATGTACGTATGTATGAACATGCATATGTACACGGCACGCACACGCACACACACACACACACACACACGCACGCACGCACGCACGCACGCACGCACGCACGCACGCACGCACGCACGCACGCACACACGCACACACACACACACACACACACACACAATATGTATGATGTGCTTGCGTGTGTGCGTGCATGCATGTATGTATGTTTAAAAAGTATTACAGTGATCCCTCGCTATTTGGCGGTTCATCTATCAGTGCATCGCAGGTTTTTAAGAACATTAAATATTGAGGATATTTCAGGTGCATCGCGGCTTTTTGAGGCATCACTTGGAGCGCGGGGCTTTGTCTGCCCACATAACTTTACAGCACACAATTGGCTGGTAGAGGAGACAAGACCAATGGAAAGATCTGTATCCTTGCCGCTGATTGGCTTAGAGCAGTTCTAACCACGCTTTATCTCAGCCTCCTACAGTCGCGCTACATATCCACTCTTCCACTTAATTCACGTCAGGAGAATCAGCAGCATTTGCGCTTCATTTTGTCACTAATGAGGATGCAACATGGGCGCTTTCTTTGGAAAAAGGGAACAGGATGACGATGCAAGCTGGCGAGCCGATCAGCGAGCGCGCGTAATCGAAGCAGACGGTTATAGTAAGCTTGTGGTCAGTGTTAGGGTTTTCCAGGTTATCTTGATCCTATGATTATGTTGGAATGTAACCTGTAATAATTAAACTTGCCTGTCCTGTCTTAACAAAAGTAGTAGAACAAAGTGCTAAGATCTTTTGAACTGATTGACTAGCTGCAGAGGAAGCAATCAAAGTTGTTTTGTTCACACAACATCGTGAAGGACCCCCTGCTGTGCTTTGATCAGCCAGGGGCTTCGGCCATTTGTCTACTCTGACCCCCACTCTCAACCCCCACTCTGTTTCTCTCAATAAAAATGCTCCTGCACGAGGCCTGAGTCAGACCTCCATTTCGATCATCGCTGCACGCACAGCGACGAATGGACTCTCCACCTGCAGGTGTCCAAAAGGACTTACTTGTCTCCCGTGTGGTTCTTGCAAAATAAGTTGGAGTGAGCAAATCTCTAACAGTCAGTCCAGAGCAAATCATAAAAACAGGCTTTCGCTAAACAGCAAATCAGAAAACAGGTATCGTGCTACACAGCGGATCAGGCAAACGGGAATCAAGTGGCATAGAAGATCCAGGTGGCAGGCATAAGTGTTATCGAGGCAGACGAACAAAATCGGATTGACGGACTTGCGAGGTTTAAATACACGCCCTAATCAGCCAGTACCAAGGGCACAGTTGTCAGCGACCAGCACTGATTAGCGCACGCAGCTCTGCATTGGATATACGCGGACCAGCGCGAGGGCGGGTCAGCCGGCCAGCACGGCGTAAACAGAGCAAAGCCACGACACGTTTTTGGTAGTCTTTTTGGTGACTTTTGTGAGTTTTAGGGTGTATTCAGACCGGAAAAGTCCTTTAGTCCACTTGTTTGGTCCGGACCAAAAGCGAACTTATTTTTTTTCGTTTGGTGCAGTTCCTATTCAGACTGTACATTTTGCAAGTGAAGTGTACACATCCACGATCTGTGCTCCCATTGGACAGCAATGACTAGGGCGGCACACAGAGTTGCTCTGCAAATTTGTGCTGTTGGTTCGAATCTACGTGGTTTGTATTCAGACCGCACCAGAGTTTATTTGAAAGCGAACCACTTGAAAAAGCGGGTCTCGGCCCGTCTCTTTAATCCGCACCAGGATTTGTTTGCGTGTATTCAAACCTGCACAAAAGATCCAGACCTGCGTTACAATCGAACCCTAGTTCGTTTAAAGCGAACCAAACAGTCAGGTCTGAATACACACTTAGCGAAGCCCTAAAGAATGTTTCTAAAAGTCAGTTTAACTTTCAAATGTAAAAACAGTGTTTAAAAATATAGTAAAGTGTGTAAAAATACAATAAAGGGTTTAAAAATATAATTATAAAAGTTACAATAAAGTGTTTAAAAATACAATTATAAAAGTCTTCTGCGGATATCGTAAACATATTAAGTCCACATCGTGGATTTTCACCTTGTAACCAATTATCAGCAATAAACGAGGGATCACTGTAGCGTTGTGAGGATCAAGCAGTTCAGAAAATGGATGGATGAATGGGTAACTTCATATCTAGATTGGTGAGTACTCAAGGGTTGACTACTTGTACTGGTATCGATCTGAAAAAATGGGTGTCAAACATTCCCACATTCTTAAAATTGCTGGATCATAAACAACCTAATTTGGGTCAAATTCGGACTGACCTGCTAAATTGGGTCATTTTGACCTAACTTCCAGGGATGTTTTGCACAAAATAACCCATTTTTGTACACCCCCTCAAATTTGATTTTATTTTTTTTTTGCAAAGCAACCCAAAGTTGGGTCGAATTGACCCAGGTTAGTGGCTTGGTCCCATTTTTAAGTTTTAAGGGTGTACATATTATATGTAGAGTATGTTCTAGTATTAACAATATTTCAATTAAAGAGTTTTCGCATACTGGTGAATTAACCATCGCAGAAATAAAACACGTAATGGGTAGTTGTTTATCTCTCTCTCTCTCTCTCTCTCTCTCTCTCTCTCTCACCTTTGAAACAACTCCTTCTCAAACATTACCCAAACATACACCACAATACACCATCCATCCATCCATCCATTTTCTGAACCGCTTAGTCCCCACGGGGGTCGCGGGCGTGCTGGAGCCTATCCCAGCCGTCATCGGGCAGCAGGCGGGGGACACCCTGAACCGGTTGCCAGCCAATCGCAGGGCACACAGAGACAAACAACCATTCGCACTCGCACTCACACCTAGGGACAATTTTGGAGTGATCAATCGGCCTACCAAGCATGTTTTTGGGATGTGGGAGAACGCGGGCCCGGGGAGAACATGCAAACTCCGCACAGGGAGGGCCGGAGGTGGAATCGAACCCGCACCCTCCTAACCGTGAGACGGACGTGCTACCCAGTGCGCCACCGAGCCGCCTACAATACACCATTGGTACTTAATCCTAATCAAAATGAATTGAACGGTCAATTATCAAGCATGCTACACACAATGAGTCATAACCGTTATATCCAGACAAACTATAAGAATACTTTAAAAAAGGTCATCTAATCACTTATGCCTTTGCAAAGTGCTTATATATTTTGTTTGCAAATATTTTGAAGATGGGTTTCCGCTATCAAGTGGAATCATTAAGATGTTGTACTGCCATGGAAACCAGGGGGATAACAAGTCTTGAGTTGCTTGAATTTGTATTTTATTTTTTAATAATGCTACAATAGCCAACTGAATAAAATGTGGATGCCATTTGTTGTTTTAAGTCAGTTGATTCCCTCAATAATGTAAGATACATGGTTGGAGCTATGAAAAATCTACAGCGATAGTGCAGTTGTGAGGTAAAATGGCCAACTGCACTAAATTTAGTACACCGATGAACGTCAAGCCATTATAGTGATTGATCTTGGCATCCCAGCTCATGGCCTCCAAAGGTTTGAAGTTGGCTTTGTAATTGCATAAATCATGGAAAGTATTGCTCCAATTGCTGTATTGATTCCATAAACTGATGCCTGCTATTGATCTCGTAAGTGATTGGATTTACATTGAAGCTGTAAATTGTGTGGAATAAATAGCTCAACTTTCTGAGTATTTAAAAGAAACAGTACATGTACAGAAAAGGATAAGTGACCATAGTTGCCATAGTTGTACCTACTTTGTAGGGCTGCAGGTATGCAACGCCTTCAAGTGAGGCTTCCAGGTAGCAATGGAAACCGAGTGTTCATCAGCTGCGTAACTACGCCAAACACACTGCATGCAGAATACACAAAACCAAGAAGAAGTAGTAGGAGAAAAAAGAGAAGAAAGTACAGGAAGAAGACCCATAAATATAATGAAAAGAATTTAAAAATAGTGGAGAGACAAAAATGAGGAAGAAAATGAGGGAGATGGAAAAGATAAAAAAAAATAGAAAGCTGATTAGTGAAAACACTAACACAGGGGTGTCACACGTCTTGGCTTGGAGCAGAGGTCAGGCATGAATACATGCCTGTAGGAGGGCTGGAGGCTCTCATAGTGCCTCCATGTGGCATCTAGGTATGGCCTGGTGCTGTCTGTGGAGTAATAACGCCACGCAGCCTGGTACAACATGTGAATGGACATCATGACACAAATGACGGTAGGAAAAGGGGGAAAACAACATGGCAGGAAAATGAAATGAGAGATAAGGAAAGTGCCACAATGGAAGAAGATGAAGAACCAGATGGGGAAAATACGTGAACTTTCAGATGGAAAAATAAAAAAAAAGGGGGGGGGGGGGAACTCCACGGTAAATGCAGAAGACAGTGTCAAAGTGTCAAAGAATACAGGAGGTAAAATTAAATGCACTATTAAAGAGGCTAGGAAAGGAGGAAATATATGAAGCGGACAAGACGGGAATGACAGCAACATATTCTTACCAATGTAGGAAGAATACAACAACCTTCCGAATTAATTCAGTAAAATTACATGCTTGGAGACTTTTAACAAATAGTATGAGGGTTGACAGGAGGCCAAAGAGGTTAAGGGAGGATGGGAAATGGTGGTATATTGGTTTGAATAACAGCAACATTCATGATGGCCACATAGAGGTGTGATTTATGCACATTCAATTTACCTGGATGAGGTAGGCTGCAGGATTTCTCCTCTTTTCAAAGTGCTTCTGTCTGTGTTGCTCTTGGACCTTCAAAGCAAAACCTGAGCCCAGAATACCCTACAGTGAAAGAAAGGCATTATGTGAGCCAGTGCTTAAGCTAAAGAGTCGCTATATTGATAGCTCATGATTTGAACTAAACATAGAATATGCTAAAGGTGCCCTGTTGAGTTTTTACAATCTCTTTAAGTGAGCTTGTCATCTGTGTCCTGTACCCATCGAGTTACGTTGTAGGTGATAGATAACAAATCACAGCCACGGATAGCTCACTTTAAAATGGGACATTCCGTAGCATGTAGATTAGTCTACTTCTTAAAGGTTTTGGGCCTCATCAGCGTGTTACATGCCAAAGATGTATATGTGTATTTTCCCCCTCAGGTCAATTATGTGGCTGTGCTGTCTTGGGTCAAGATGAATGCTATAGTGTTTTATGAGCCGTAAATATGCATCCATACCAACGAAACGGATCACCAGATGCTCCTGCTACAAGTTATCTCCTGAGTACAGTGCATTTCATTAGCTAAAGTAATTAAAAATTATACACAAACAGATGGGCTCTATAGGAGCAGTTATTCAAAAAAAATGCCTTGAAAAGTTGCCACTTACTGCAGGTAAGGCAAAGAAAGAGATCCCCAACAGTGCAAAACCTGCAGACAACATCCTTCCTGTCCATGTCTTTGGTGTCTTATCCCCGTAGCCAATGGTTGTCAGGGTGATCTGTGAAAAGATGTTGCTGCTTTACATAAGAAATGTGTTTCATTAATCCATTTTATACTCTGTAGTCATTTTTCCAATTGAATAGTATGCAAAATGAGGACCGTTTAGTAAAGCATCATGTTGTCATGTCGATGCGAAGACTTACTATACATCATCTGATAAGGTTAAAATGTTATATAACTACATTCAATCATGTTGGGAGAAAAAAAATCAAATACATTCATAGATGAACTCACCGTGCCCCACCATAAGGCATCAGCATATGTGGCAAAATCCTTGTTGAATTTATTCTCCACAAGGTAGACAAGGAATGAAGAGAAGATGAGAACCAAGAAACCAATGTACCAAGCAGTAACCAGTTCCTGTGGGCAAAGATCAGCAGGCATTTAGAACACAAGGTTACAACATAAAGGTCCAGTCATTTCTTATCTGTAGTGGGCAAAGAACAAGCCAATTGGAAAACTCGTGTAAAGTAAAAACACAGTCAGTAAAGCATACATAGGAGTCAGACAATTCTGTCTAATAAGGGCTGAGCTTCGCATGTCATGCATGAATGCTTTGACATAGCGTCCAAAACTTTGTCAACCACAGATAAAAAGCATGAAACATGAAAAACAGCTGCTCCCCTGGGCATATAGTGAGTGACCTTTGTTAAAATATCTGACAGTAAACCCATCATCAATATTTTTTAAAAATACCCTTTGTGGCCCACAAATGAGTTTTTGCTTAACCTTTAACAGTTAGGATGGTGTATTTTGAGCCCCTCAAAGTGCTATTGCTACTCATTTATTGGTTTGATTTAACATTAATCTGTATTCATGGTCTTTCTGATGGATTTGTTCAATGTATCTGTTTTGCCAAAGTTGAACAGCAAGAAAATAATGCAAGAGGATGTGTAGTATATTGGATACAGTTCAGGAAACCCAACACATAATAATCATCGTACCATAGAAGAATCAAATCTTTCCTCGGCAGCTACATTTGTGGTGAGTGCATATATATTACATAACTGACCGCAGCTAGCATGTTCAATTATTTAAGAACTTTCACTTTGACGCTACAGTTTGATACCAGTGAATAAATATTCCATATATAAAAAAACTGTGACCAGCGTTAACTTGTGCATGAGGAATGCAAAGTCTGCGTGTGTTTGTCAAAGTGGAGTGCAGGAACTAAGAGGAACTGCAAACTGATGGCTTGAAACACAAATAAAACAGTAAAGCAGCTTTGATGTACATACTAGCTACAAGCTACATTCAATGTTAAATTGTTATCTCACCATTTTGAATGAATTTGTTTTGAGATCTTTAGTGTAAAAAGTGTGGTAAAACTGTCAATTTAAAATCAGTGCAAATTTGTCATAATAATTGCATTTTTGGGGTGTCAGCGAAACACATAAACCTATTATACAAAAGAGGTTGGGGACCACTGGCCTACAGGATATAATACAGAATTGCAGTAGAACTGTGACTACACTCAAATACCATTATGTTGTTCTATTATATATACTGTTTCATAGTCGTAGTCCGTGTCACTTTGTCCTCATGCCTACCTTGCTGTGTGCGTAGACCACAGAACCTAGCAGCTTCCATGTGCCCCCTCTTCGGTCCATCCGCACCATGCGTAGGATCTGTAGGAAACGAAGGCTACGCAGGACTGAAGTGGCAAAGATGTTGCCCTGGCTACCTGCCGACACCACAGCAACTGATGCAATCAGCACTATGATATCTGCAAGGTACACACACATACAAAAAAAAAAAGATTTTAGGTCTTGTAAAACAAGAACACAGTATTTGTAATCTACTGCTTTGTGTAGAAAAAAACTATGCAAGAAGTTTTACTGGAGTGAATACACCCAATTAATTTTGTGTTTGATAGAACAAAAGAGGCGGCTCGGTGGCGCACTGGGTAGCACGTCCGCCTCACAGTTAGGAGGGTGCGGGTTCGATTCCGCCTCCGGCCCTCCCTGTGCGGAGTTTGCATGTTCTCCCCGAGCCCGCGTGGGTTTTCTCCGGGCACTCCGGTTTCCTCCCACATCCCAAAAACATGCTTGGTAGGCCGATTGATCACTCCAAATTGTCCCTAGGTGTGAGTACGAGTGCGAATGGTTGTTTGTCTCAGTGTGCCCTGCGATTGGCTGGCAACCGGTTCAGGGTGTCCCCCGCCTACTGCCCGATGACGGCTGGGATAGGCTCCAGCACGCCCGCGACCCCCGTGGGGACTAAGCGGTTCAGAAAATGGATGGATGGATGGATAGAACAAAAGACGCCGACAAAAGACATGAACGCACAAATTCATGGCATGCTGTGACTCTTTGTCATTCTTATCTGAATTTATGCTAACATCCAGCATGAAAATTTCCAAGTGGTTCACTACTATAATTTTTTCGATAAAGGCATGCATGACTCCTTCCATCTTGATAACAATGTTGAATGCCTCATTACCATTGATGGCAGGCTGCAGCTATGATTCTCTTATTCTTCAAGTCACAGTGGTTATTAAGATTATGTATCATACATTTTGCCAAGCTCTACTCATGCTTCAACCAGCCCCTCTCATCAGAAATAAAACGGAACCACATTGATAATGTCTCGTCACGAAACATTCGGTCACAGAACACTGCACTTTTAGCGACTCAAGAGATCCAAAATGAAGGTTGGAGAGCATTTTTTATTTAGGCTGCAGAGCTCTGGAACGGATATCAGAGCTGCTACCTCTGTAGAAATATTCAAGACGATTAAAGTCTTATTTTTATACACTTGTCTTTATTTTGCCCGATTTGCTCACTTCTACTATCTCTCCTGCCCCCTCCTTCCTGGGCAGGGGATGGGGCGAGGTGATGACCTCACTGAAAGTTGCTGTCTGGATTTCATCAAGATTGTTCCACAAACTGACACCTTGGATTGAAACAAACCTTTCTTTTTATTTTGTTCTAGGTTCTGGTTTATAAAAAATACAAAACAAAAAAGGTTTCTCCATTACTCTTAACTCGTTCTCTTTTTTTGAATTTGTTTTACACACGATTATTTGGTAAAAGTTGGAGATGACCTATATACATAATATTAAGAAAGTTATATTCCACTAATTTATCATTTTTTAATGATTTGGACTCTATAAATATATAAATATGATATGCTCCCTATATCCACTTCTATTAATTACATCAACTCCACACTTCTGAAGGAAAAAGAGCAGTTCAGTGTAGGTCTTGGAAGCACTTCAATGCAAAAAGTCAGATATGGAAGGAAGACGATACAAACAATGAATTATATTATATTATATTATACAACAAAAGCAAAGCATTCTTGTGTCTATGATTCTTTGAACTTGTGCAATAGTATGAGATACCTTTGATTTAACATGTTCCATGTTAAATATTTTGTCAATCATAATACCTAGAAACTTGATTTCAGTTGTTCGTTTAATCTCAAAGCGGAGCCTTAGATCCAGCCTTTTCTGTTGACCTCCCCTTGAATGTTCGGCAAGACCTTTCATTGTCTATTTTTAAAATGCTTTTAAAAGGCTTTTGACTGACTTACTGTTCTGCTTCTATATGTTTCAATTTAATGTTTTCACTGAATTCTGATTGCCCCATTGATATAGTTACTATAACCTACCTAAGCTTTTAGGGGTTTAATGCTTTGTTACAGCTGCAGCTGTTGTAAAATGAGCTATGTAAATAATGTATTGTATTGGTCCCTGCGCACTGCCCCCATGTCTATCTTCATACACCTAAAACCCATAAATACGGTGTTGCTAATCCATTCATCCATCCATCTTCTTCCGCTTATCCGGGGTCGGGTCGCGGGGGCAGCAGCTTTAGGAGGGACTCCCAGACTTCCCTCTCCCCAGCCACTTCATCCAACTCTTGCTAATATTCAAGGATAATCTTTTAGCATTGAAACACTTCAAGATCTTCATAAACTCACAATTCATAGTATGTTATTTATATTGAAGCGGTATCATCTGGAAATAAGATGCATATAAACAAACTGGACCATCTATCTGTCTGTCCGTCTGTCCATCCATCCATCCAGCTAACTATTTATCCATTATGACTTATCCGGTGGCAGGTCATGGGCGTAGCAGCTTCAGCAGGGAAGACCAGACGTCTAACATTCAAATTTGCCCAGCCACGTCTTCCAGCTCCTCCTGGGGATACCAAGGCATTCCCAGGGAAGGCTTGGAGACATAGTCTCTCCAGCTTGCCCTGAGTTGTCTCCGGTGGGACAGACACTTCACCAAGGAGGCGTCCAGGTGGCATCCTAATCAGAGGCCCAAGCCACTTCATCTGACTCCTCTCAATGCGGAGGAGCAGCAGCTCAACTCTGAGTCAATACAATATAGTCAACTGAAAACAATATGCCTAACACAACATGTGTGCATGTTACTGTTCATTTTAATGGAAGCAACTAAACAAAGAAAAATCAAAAATTGAGACAGGGATCCATCTTGGAGGGCAACCGCTTCAAGTCTTTAAAATAAGCTTTGAGGGGTTGCCATTTTCTGAAAACCGCAGCAATGGACCCCGCTCAAAGTGTATCTAATCTTCTCAAGCTTCAAAAAGGACATGGTGTCCTTAAGCCACAAAGTGATGGAAGGATATTTATTGGACTTTGAGTGCAATATTTCTAAACTAAACATCATCTTGCCAGTAAAAATGTGAAAGCTATCATGTTTGGAACAGCAGTCAATGTAAGAGAAGTGTCTGGTATGCCAAATCCAGCAACCAACAGAGAAGGTTGCAGATTCACCCGGAGTACAACAGACATAAGGAGTGATGTGAGGCTTCACTATCATGACTGGAGCTTTAAGAAAAATTGTCAACTGATCATTTTTGGAGCGTTTTATCTGATCTCAAGTGCGTACCGTACAAAGCCTTTGTCTTAGTTCACGGTCGGTCGCTTTGCTTTGGTGTTTTTGTGTAAATGTCAAGTACTTTGTCGCTAATGGCACTTCTCCTCCTCTTATGGAATTCATCCATAAAAAACACTGCGTACGCCAGAGGTGGGCAATTAATTTTTACAAGGGGCCACATGAAAACCTGAGTTGTGTGAAAGGGCCATACCTACGATAACTTAAACCTGCTCAATTTTCTTCCATTGTAAACTGCACTAAATTACTTATTTTAAATAGCTGGTATTGGTAATTAGAAGAATACAATTATTCAGTTTATATTTATATTAAGCTATGTGAAATTGTGGTGTAAAGGTCAAATAAAAAAAACAATCATTAATCAGTACAATTTATTCTTAACTTCTTTAACTTCTCCTCAAATGACAAAGCCGCTGCATCTCTGGGTGTGAAGTTTGATAAAAAGTCCTTATTGGGCTTGCAGTTTTGCTAGCAATGCATCAGCCTCTGTTGCGTGCTGTTTATCGGACAGATGTATTTTTTCTCATGCTTGGTCATGTAGTGGCGACTCAAATTATATTCTTTAAACACAGCGACCTGTGTACCACAAATCAGGCACACGGCTTTACTTTTCATTTCTGTAAAGAAATGCTTGGCAGTTTATGTCTTGTTGAAAACACGGCACTCCTTGTCAACTTTTCTTTTCTGAGGGTCAGCACACATTTCGAGGGCAGCATTACTTCGCACTGTTCACCTTCACGCACAGCTCACATACACATACTCTACATGGAAGTGCGACGCCTTTCAAAATAAAAGTAAAACAGTTGTATTGCACGCACGACACTGATTTTTTCTTTTTAAATTAAGTTGTAATCAAATATAATTTACGATTGGCCTCATGCGGGCCGGATGTGGCCCGCGGGCCGTATTTTGCCCAGTCCTGGCATACGCAGTACCAGGTCAACATTCAGGGGTGATTGTGAAATTGAATATAGAAGAACTACTTTTGGTAAGAGCGTACTCTCCATATATGGCTGTCAATGCTGGAATCTACTCCCTGCCTCAATTAGAGAGATCCCCTCTTTTGATGCTTTTAAAGGGCGACTGAAACAGTGGCTAAAATGCTCACAAACTTGTAATCACTTTTAGTAAATAGTCTGCTGGGACAGTTAGAATAGTTTTTCCACAGTGTGGATATATATAACCTGTTATACTATGCTTTTATTTTTTTATCTCCCTATAATTTACTAGTCTATCTATCTGTATGTCTGCTTTGTCAGGCTGAGTTAATGTAATGTCTAATGTCTATTTGTCTATGTTCTATGTCACGAGGACAACGGATGAAATTTAGCTCTGGCTAATTCCGACTGGTTTTACACTGGGATGTTTGTATATATGTCTATATCTTTAGTGTTCATTAAACTAGTACTGTCCTGTCTAAATAAATAAATAAATAACACCAAAGTGTCCAGACCAGAAATGAACAAGGTTGTAACGAGAATTTTTTTTTTTTTTTTTTTTATGTAAAGTTCCAGGGAGAGCCATGACATTTATCATATTCCTCCATTACATCTGGATTTCCTTAAAATGGATAAGGATAAGGGCACAGGGAGGTGGTGGTAGATGGTATCCTATGTATGGCGCACTCCCACGGGTGATGAACCCAAGGGCATAAGCTGTATGAATAGTTAAAGGGAAGAAAAGAAATAAATAAATGATAAAATTCAAAGAGAGATCATTTGTTTAATAGCAGCAGCAGTGTTGAAGTTCAAACTTCACCACTCTGTCGTTTAATGGTGCACACTGCATATTGCTGCTTGTCTGTTTCCACAATCCTCCTGAGATCAGCAGCATCATAAACAAACACATCAATGTTAGCGTGAACATAACGGGGTCACATGTGACCCATGAGTCTTATTCCCCTTCCATCAGTCTTTCCAACTGTTCTTTCCAAGAAACAGCATAGGGATTCGTGTCTAAATATTGGAAAAATAAAAGGCCATTGATGCAAACTCATTACGTAAATGCATTCTTCTCTTATGAGCTTCGACCACAGCACTCAATGCCATGTGCAAACGCTGGTCAGTCACATGCAATGGAATATTTTCTAAGACTTAAGTTTAAGTTGTATATTTTGTCTCGCAGAGAGAGAATAAGACAACTAAACGATGCAACAGGCATTGGAAAAAATAAAGAGGAAATAGTAAGACTGACTGCGAAATTACATTATTGTGGGAAGTGGGGGTGAGGTGCTGTAATAACTCACCAATGACGCAGAAAGGCTTTCTGGCAAAGCGGAGTCGTCCCTGCCATCCTCTATAGCGACAGCAGCATCCTGCTGACCAGATGCGGATGATGTACTCCAAGCCAAACACCACAATCATGACAAACTCCTGCAGGATGTTCAACAAATGATGTATTAATAGTCTTAGCAGAACGTACTGATGTGGTGTTTATATATTCACAATGAGTCGTTGAGTACTGTCTAAATCTGGGATGGGCAATTTAAGTGAGGAAGGGGGCCACAGTGTATCATCAGTACTATTGGGGTCCACGCAGGTCCTAACCAAACATAGCAATAAATAAAATGGATGAAATCTGTGCATATGTCTGTTATATTGATTGAATCAATGGAAATTGTAGTATATTAATATATTTCATTTTTCAGAATACATCTCTGAATGCACATGTAAAAAAATCCAGCCTTTAGCAGCAAAGAGTTTGAACAATCAAAAAACAACCACATTAATGGGCTGTGATTATTTTTTTCCAGTGCAATGGGCTCTCAAACATAAAAATTAGCATTCAAGCATGGCATAAAACTGCTGAACAGCAAACCAACATTAACAATAAGTGCCCATTTTGTGCCTTTTTTTTTCACATGCACTTTTCCACCTGTTGAGGCCCTCAAAGTGCTTAACACTGACTTCCACATTTCCCAACTAATGACGCAGCGTCAGGAGTAACTGTGGGTTCAGTATCTGGCTCATAGATATTTCGACATGGTCACAATGGCTGAAGATCAAACCCCCAATCTCTGGGTTGGAAGACAACCACTCTACCACTGAGCTATACCTCTGTAAAAGGAACTCACTCAAAATTTTAATATCATTGTATGTAGGGCTGAGTAAAAAAATAGTTTTGGAATCAATACCATTAAAATTTGACAATCAATCATAAGACATTAAATCGATAATCGTAATATACCCATGGTGCGCACAGGAGAGTTATTTTATTGCCGCAGGCCCGCAGCAATCTCGTGCATGATGACATCATGCTTGAAGACGTTCAAGCGCGAATTTACAAAATGGCAGAGGCAGGTAAAACATCGCTCAGCAAGTCGTCCCAGCTGAAGTCTGACATTTGGATAAATTTTGCATTTAAATAACAAAGGACAATGAGATCCCATGTTGATAGATCCGAGGTGGTGTGCAAGATATGTGGAGCGGACCTCAGTTATTGTACAAATACTACAAACCTTTGAAGCCCTTGACAAGGTACCACACTAATAGCTGCCCGGGGCAAAACAAAAGAAACTGAGGGATGTACTAACATTACCATCCGAGTCTCCACTGGCCAGTCAGTGTGAACTGTCAAATTTACACAAGTAACAGGATTTGCCTTGAGAGGTAGATTTCACTTTTAGATTTGTTATTATTTTGCACTGAAACAATGCCTTTATATGATTTGTTGTTAATGTACGGTCACTTGCACTTTTCAGACTGAGAATTTTTTTTTTACATTTAATGTGAACTGTCAAGTTTAATTCAAGTTTGCACCTGAATCCTGCCGACAAAAAATAAAAGCATGTATTTTTCAACAGAGGTGAGCTATTTTTTATTTAAGAGCAGTTTGAATCGATTCGAACTAAATCGAATTGCAATTAATCGATTTACAACCTTCAGAATCTAAATCGAATCGATTTAGGAAATTGGCCATGATACACAGCCCTAATTGTATGTCATTTCAAATCTGCAAAACAATTGTAGGCCTACTCACATTGTAATATAGTGCAGGATAATACCTGTTGCAAATACAGGTGGCTACATGTGTCATCGAGTGGTGAATAGTAATGTTAATGTTGCAACTTAAAAATCCCGCTTTTGTCTCGTACCAAAATAAGCAGACAATAAGAGGAGAAATCCTGGTGACTTGGAATAGTAGAGAAGACTGAGAGTACCAGGCAGCTGAAGACCAAGATGAACCTGGACAGAAAGAAGAGAAAATGACCATCATAAACAGTACTCTAAACATTCCTCCATCCAATTATTTAAAACCTCTTATTTTCATGGGGGTCACAGGGCCTATCCAAGCTGTCCTTGGGCAGCCAAAACTGGTCGCCACACAACATTTAAATCAACATTTCGATAGCGTGACATTTTGGCAAGAGGATTTGTGCCATTCATATTCAGAGCTACAACACAGACCGCTAAGCAATAAAAGTTATTTTCTGCAGCGAATAAGGAACCTATTATTCAATTTCCTCCTATATTAAATTAATCCTCTTTGATTGAGCAACATGTGACGAACAAAACTCTACGCAAGACGTTATTTTCCTTCACTGCATCATATATTAAATTAATCCTCTTTGTTTGTGCAACATGTGAGGAACAAAACTCTCAGCAAGACATTATTTTTCTTCACTGCATCATTCATCAGGAGTCTCTAAGTCTGTATTGCAGCGAGATCATGTTGTGGATCCAGTTGTAAAACTTGTCAAATTCATAGGAGCAATCATTGTCAGTTTGTTACGTTCTTGGAGGAAACCAATGTGGTTTACCAGGACCTAACTATACTTTACCAATCTTTTGTCTGCTGGTTTAGTTTGAGAAAAGTGTTCCAAGTGTGGGAGCTCAAAGATGAGATTAGCTTGTTTTTGGATTTAATGCGGAAATTTAAGCAATTCCCTGAGCTGAGTGACCTGAACTGGCTTTCTATGTACACAAATGTGAAGGCCTTCAAATCCAAGATGCCTTATTGCATTATGAAAAGTTTGATCTTTTGAAGAAGTTCATATACGTAAAGCAGCGGAACAGAAAATGTGCATAAATGTTTGAGATTGTGTATTTTGTAACAATGTTTTGAATACTGAAAGTAATATCAATCTTTTTTCAATCAATGTTCATTTCTTTAACTTTGCACCTTCAGTAGAAACATATTCAAAATGGATGCAATCTCCAGGTTTGTTAGATAACCGCCGGTGTGATCTTTTCATCTACTGTATTTTCCGCACTATAAGGCACACCTAAAAACCTCAAATTTTCTCAAAAGCCGACAGTGTGCCTTATAATCCGGTGTGCCTTATATATGGATCAATATGGATTCGTGGATGAGGACTAATTTATTAAAGTAAGCTTTACGTACGTGTTTATTTTGTGTTTTGTGTGATATTAATTTTTGAGCAACGTTGAGTTATTGATATATTGTTGTTTTCACTATTTCGAGTGTTACTATATTGTGATTGCATTAACATTTGAGCAACATTGAGTTATTTATTCTATGCGCTTTATAATCCGGTGCGCCTTATATATGGACAAAGTTTTAAAATGGGCCATTCATTGAAGGTGCGCCTTATAATCCGGTGTGCCTTATAGTGCGGAAAATACGGTATTTACATTTTCCGTATTGTGCCAAATCGTTTGGCCAAACACCACATTCATTGACACAAACGTATTACATGGCATAGCTGAACACACACGGCCTGCACGCAAGTCATGTGAAGTGACCGTTACATCCTCAGTCACCCACACTACTGTTATACTGTCATCGCTTGTGTTTAAAATTCGGCGTTCTTCTTTTTCTTGTGGTTTGTTTCATGTCTGACCGGCTGGGTTTTTGTGTCCACCTGTTCTCCCTGTGTTGCTTGTTGTGTCATCAGTTTGTTTGTATTTAGTTCCCTGTTTGCTTTCAGTTTTTGCAGTGTTATTGGTGATGTGGGTGTCTTTGTCATGTCTGAGTCTAATCCTTTGGTTTGCTACTTTGTGTCTTTGTTTTTTTGGGGGCCTCTGGATTTAGTATTTTTCCTTCCACATGCCTTGTTTTGTTTGCTTTTTTGGTTTTAGATTAAAGACCTGTCTCTTCTTGCCTCCCTGCAGCACTGCTTTTTGGTCCTCAACCATGCACATCTCGAACATACTGCAATTTTCTCACCATGCTTTATCTTTAGAATAATAATGTTATGAATGCAAGCACATAATTGAACAACAAGATCTTCTATCAGTAGAGTAGTATTCATGATTCATATCATTGATCTGTTCTCTGCTAAGCAGTGATCACTTTGTGGGTGTCGCTCTACACACTGTTGTCTGCAATAGTTTAGTGCTGAAACAGTAGCAGCAAAAGGTCGAGATTTTACATACACTGTCATTAAACTCGTGTGTTTTGTCCAAAGGGATGCCATACCGCACACAGTAGTGCTGAAATATTTGCAGTTTTGCAGCCAAGCACAATCTATTACTTCCTGCATTCAAGTCATTACTGGTTATATAATTTCCCCCCAAGTCTCCACAGCTGTACTGAAGTGGGGCCTGGGGACGCGTTACTGTCCCTCGATGCAAAACATGTTGTCACACAGTTGAGGGGAAGTCTTTCAATCTTGAAAATCTTTGCAAATTGGGATTATATAGAGCATTTGAATTGTAGCTGTGTGAAAATGGTGGGCGCACAGAGTGGGTCACTGTCCCACAGACTACGATGTGGATACAGAACTGGACAGTGGTGTTCTGACCCTAGAAAGACCCTGGCCGACATCCAAAATAAGGTCACTATTTTTCCACAAACCACAAGCGGCATTACGGCATTTTTGACGCGTTATCGCTTTTCACTGTAATGTAGCTCGATAAGCTATAATTTCCAAGTGAATTATAAGTAAAAAAGGAAGTATCAAA
Source organism: Syngnathus scovelli (assembly GCF_024217435.2). NCBI lineage: Eukaryota > Metazoa > Chordata > Actinopteri > Syngnathiformes > Syngnathidae > Syngnathus > Syngnathus scovelli. The sequence goes on along the minus strand of NC_090851.1, from coordinate 13,562,056 downwards.
AGTTTCACTGTATCTCTACTGACATTTTCAGACATTTGAATCATGTGAATTTGACTGGAGGACATTATTTTGTGACAAGTATTGTAGAGCCGTCAGCTGAACAGCAAGCTCGTTGTTATGAACACAGCTACGCCTCTTGCACTTGCACAAGGTTGTCAGAGTGAAAAATAATAGTGACAATCAACTCCCTTTAACCATAGCACCACTCATGTTCTTATGCAGAATACATTTCCTTTCAAAGAGGGGGACTGAAAAGCACAGTGAAGGTCTTTAAGCACTCACTGAAGTTCATCAATTAATTCTATCAAGTGGCGTTCTCTGTCATCCTTGGTGTTGTGATGCTCACTTCATGTGTCTCGCTCCTCACTCCCAGTGCTACTGATTGCTCTGAACTTTCAAATGAGCAATTATGTGTGATCGCAACTAACAGGCAACAATATGGAGACACACACGAGAAGTACACGACCATCGCACGGTGTCCTTACACCTAATTGTACATACGAAGCCTCTTTTTTAATTTTTCTTTTCAAATGCAACTCCTCCACACATGCATCACATCAGCCATCAAATGCCACCTCAAATGTCACATGACAGAGTAATAAAACTACCCTTGTGTGATCCACTTTGAGGTGAATCTAATATGTGACCTACAGAGCCCAAGAAGTTAGAAAGTCAGTGTAACCTCGAGTTTTACAGAGGTAATGAAACAGGCAAGGAAATGCCTTTGACGCACGAGAGCTCACTGAAGGACTGATGAGACATTGCGATGACAACATATAAGTTTAGTTCTCCTATTTAATCCAAAACTGCAACTCACAGGCTATGGAGATGCTGTCCATGGTCCTGAATTCCATCTGCACCATTCTAGATTTCTGTTCCAATGTAAATTGAGCATTGATTGAAACTATTAATATTTATCTCAGTCAAGAGTGAATTCACAATGATGACCAAAATAATTCTGATCACAAAGTTCTCTTTGCGATGTGAGTCACAATGGACCCACGGCTGTCTCTCCCAGAAAGCAAATTAGCCCCTTCTGTCAAATGTGACATCATTCACCCGAAAACTTAAAAACACAAAGACTGATTGTCTCCAACTCTTTCATCATCCTCTTTATACCACCGCTAAAACATTTTATTCATGTATGTATGTTGTGTTTTATGTGTTTTAGGTTGCAGCAGAATTACTGGCAGTACACAGATCCCTGTCTTTTATGTTTAATAATCTATTCATAATGACCATTAAATGAATCTAATTTCTTATTCTTGAAAGGGGACATGTGTGGTTATAGTATTCGTCTCATGACTTTTGATCATGCCTCAACTTAAGTCCATGTCTTAATCAGTAAATTGTTTGCGTTCAAATCTTTCAATTCTGTTAAAACAATAAAACTAGCAGCTCTACGGGGAATAATAGTCTCATATTACACATATATAGTGATGAGGAGCCTTGCGACAGACTGGTAAACAAAACATTCCGTGGTGTATCCAGCCTCAAAATTTAAAAAAGAGGATAAAGAGAGCTATTGCTTTTGTCTCTATTATTTCCAGTACGATTTAAGAACGGCAACCGAACAAATATCCATTTTCCCTGTCGATTACATTACAAACTCATAGTATATCCTCGAAGACAAGGATCTCTAACAGTTTCTTTATCTTTACAGTTGACGTGTGTGTACGTGTGTGTGTGTGCGTGTGTGTGTGTGTGTGTGTACGTCTGTACTTAGTATGTATGTATGTATGTATGTATGTATGTATGTATGTATGTATGTATGTATGTATGTATGTATGTATGTATGTATGTACGTACAAACATACATATGTACACGGCAACCATGGCTGTTGGAGTGGGCGGCGGCAGTCAAAAAACAAAATCCTGGACAATTTTGAAATTCCCACCCAACATTTATTAAGATCTCAAAAGTAGGACATGGCCGGGAAAAAGAGGACATCTGGTCACATTAAACCGGAGCAATAATAGATTCGAACAAGCCAACGTGCAAAAAACGCTTGAGAGGTTTGAGGCTTGAGAGGCTCCATGCCACTGCTGCTCTTTTTTTAACGTATATAGTTGAATATTGTTATTTCTTATCAGTCTTGCTTGTTTTCATAGATGTGTGACTTGAAGGTTCCATGCCACTGTTACTTTTTTTTGTGTATAAAGTCTACTATATGGTTCAAGCAGTTTTAAATAAATTAGTGATTTTTAAAGTAAGTGGATTTTGTTGTTTTGTACCGTGGTACCAAATTAGTATCGAGAATTGTGGTAAATCACAGGTATTGGTACCGACTACTGAAATTCTGGTATCCTGACACCACTAACACACACACACGCACACGCGCGCACACACACACACACACACACACACACACACACACACACACACACACACACACACACACACGCGCGCGCGTGCACACACGCACACACACACAAGACATATTGGGAGAGACGCGTCATCACAAAAGATGTACTATTTAAAATCCAAACAATAATTTTTCCGCTTTGAGGTAAGTAAGCCCTTTGGACTGCACTTTCCCAGCAAACTCTTCAAGATCTTTATGTACACCTTCTGATTGATCATCTAACCAACATTTGTTTGTCCACCAGTCTTTTGGTCTGGTTGTATACCTACCTACCTACCTACCTACCTACCTACCTACCTACCTACCTACCTACCTACCTACCTACCTACCTACCTACCTACCTACCTCACACATGTGTACCTACCTACAATCTTGATAATGTGAATCAGGTGTGTTGGAAGAGGAAAACATCTAAAACATGCAAGATATCAGCTTTCAAGGACTCAAGCGTGACACCTGTGTTGTATGTCTTGAGTCTCAGTGCTTTTTTTTTTTTTGTCTCCTTGTTAGGGTTTCTTTGCACCTATTGTCATCCTGGTCCCTTGTGTTTACCAATCAGCTCCCTCTAACCCGTTGTTTCTTGTCCAGATGTTTGTTTATTGTTTTGTCAGTTTGCTTATATTAACTTACTCATCCTGTACCAGACTCTTGCTCCACCCCTCACTAATATTGGGCCAGATCGGGGTAAACTACGACCTCAATAATAGCTACTCTATGACAAGTTACATTAAATAAATAAATGCTATGCTAAAAAAATCGATCGATATACAGTGGTTCGCAAGCACTACGATTCCAACTGCAACTTGCTGCGGAGTTGTGTACGTGACTGATCCACTTGTATACTCCACAGCGGCAGAGCAACGACATCAAATTTCCGGAAGTGACATCAGGATTCGCTGCCCGTCCAATCACAGGACAGAAAGCCAAATTCACATGAAAGTGCAGTATTTAACCTGAAGATGGCGCCACAGATACAGTTTTTGTCCCAAATTCAGGCTTTTAACAAACATGCACTAAAATGCCAAAATAATGACCAGAGCATGTACACAGTGTTAGCAGAGACCCGTTTATACAGTTTATCAGCAAAAAAAGTTGATTTGGGAGTGTGTACCCCTTTAAAATCCCATCTGTCTTCTTTCAATCTTTGCTTTTGTTTGTGGTACTTGTTTTCATGTCTTGCTCATGTTTTCACTTCTGCTGCTGCATTTGACTGGTAGTATCTCTGAACAGACATTATTCATTTAATGAGATTCATCAATTTTACTTATATTTGATGTTCACAAAAACAAAAAGCTTGACCAAGTTAATTTGCCACATCAGCACAAATAAAACAGTCTGTAGAGGATCATCAGCAGGACACTGGGATTTTAGTGCTTGTGATGATGATCCTTGCAGTTGAGCTGTTGTTTAGCCAAGAATTTTATGCCCCATTTATGTTAACAAGAAAATATCCCTCGATATACAGTCGACAGTTTCTTGGCTCTGTATTATTCCAATAATCTTCATGTGGTTCTTGCCGACAATAACAGGACTCAGATGGTTACGTGAACAGAAAACTTGATGATGCAACTTGCAGCATAGTTAGTGATCAGTCGACAGAACCACAGATGATTTAACAAATTATTTCGGTTGCAAGAACTCAGTGTGATGGCATTTGAGTTACAGTCTTGTTGATGTTATTAGTGCGATATTCTAATCATCTTTCCTTAAGAGGGCCCTAAATAGTAATTATGTGTGAAAGAAACATCAAAATGTTGAAACAAAGGTTGAGAACTGTCAAATTGTACTGTCAAATCTTCACAAGAGACAAATGTCATGTGCTGGGAGAAGCGTTACAAAAAATATCCTTCCTCTCTGCACAGAGAGAATCTTTTATTCTAACACATCAGAAGTATAGAAGTTTTTACCCTTTTCATTCAGCAGAGAGTCTGTCAGATACTTGTGTTTTAATGTCTTGAGTTCTCCCATTCTCTCAGTGTGTAAAAAGCTGATGCAAAATAAAAATTCACAGCACAGCACAGCTGGGGTATAATGGAAACGTATGAAGATTAAAGGAACTGAACGATTTCAGTCCGATTTTAAACTGCAAAACCTCTCCTTAGTTAAAAAAGTGTGACTCAACATTTTAGTTTTTTTTTCTATATTGATGGCGTTGACAAACAGGGACTGTTTTTACTGTGTACATTATCATTTGAAAGAATAAAGTATGCGTGTGGTCACAAACATGTTTTACAGAAATACTACATTTCAACTTAATGTATGTTATTGAATACTTTTTTGTTGTCTATTGTTACACACCTTCAAATGAATTCCAGTTAGAGAAGAAAAAGCCTCTTTTTTGTCATGTACACCAGCGGTCCCCAACCCCCGGTCCACGGACCATTATCAGTCTGTGGGTTACTTGGTACCGGTCCGCTAAGCCGCACAGAAAAAAATAAAATATTTTTTTTTAATCGACGATCAATTAATTCAGGTCAAGACGCTCGCCCCGGTCATGTGACATGTTTCCCCAGTCTAGCCCGCAAAGCTAGCAAAAATGAGTAAAAATCTATTTTGAAAAATATAAAAAAATTGGCGATTCTCTTTCAATTACATCCGTCAGTTCAGGTCAAGACGCTCGTCTCGGTCACGTGACATGTCACCTCAGTCGAGCCCGCGAAGCAAGCAAATATGAGCAAGAAACAGAGATGTTTGCAAAGCTTCTTCGGAAAGGGAAAAAAGCCCAATGAGGAGTTTGGGGGTGTTGTGGTTTCTTGCTCAATGACACTGCAGCTACGTGTCTGGGGAAGATCTTGAACTAGGATTCCCACAGGGACAGGTGATCTGAGATCACCACTCGACCAGGGTTGCCCGTACATAGTAGTAATGTTTCAATGCTGTGAGCAGGGTTTCTGCCAAAAGAGACATAAGTGATCATTGTTAATATGCCCCTCAGATGAGACCCGCCATTCATTCTCACTTCTTTAATTTGACTGTTCCTCACATGCAATTCCCATGATCTGTGTTACGGGAGTAGTCAGTGCCCAGAGCAGTCACTGGTGAGATTGATCTGTGTCATTTGCTAGGCTATTGATCCTTTTCCCCATTTGAAAGCGCCCACAGTGACATTCTCATCCAATCTCATTTCCTTGGTTATGATGTGCTCAGTTCAGTGGCGACCCACTTTTAGAGAGTCTTTCTATTGATTCACCCCATTTATTAGCTTTCTCTGGTCAGTGGTGGCTCATTTTTTAACTGTGCTATGCCTTAAGGCAAACACAGAAGAGGGTGTCTTGTAAAGAAATAATCCAACACCAAACAGTGGCACAGCCACAGCCGTATTGAACAGAAGGGATAGACTTGGAAGGGAGTCAAGATTAGAAATATATGATGGATATCAGAAAACACACACACACAGTAGCCTATACAAAACTGGTAACGGGAGAAAGTCAGTGTGTTTGGTTGTACTTTATTCTATATATATGTATATGTAACAATGTATAGTAATCTTTATCCACAAATCCATTAAAGTCCTTATCGTCTGTATCCAAATTAACAGCTGAACAAATTCACCATTAGACAAGTTGCCTCTCGTCATTGTGGGAGTCACTCGTTGTCATGTTGCTCTTCAGCAATGATCCCGGGTTTCCAAAAAGCCAGACAACGTTAAAGCAGATGCCTTTGCCATGGCATCCACAATCCATTCACATAACTCGCAATGTGCATTTTCAAGGAAGCTACGGAGCGCATTCATGAAAACACAGACACTGTAAGCAGCGACAATACGTGGTGCACCTCCATCTGCATCCCGTCCTGGACTATTTGTGTTTTCTCCAATCAGAAGAAGCCCTGGTTCAATGCCGATGTACGCTGCAAAAGTCACTGTGTGCAGCATTCATCACATTATGCAGCTGAAACAAACATCCTCAGCCTCATCAGAGTAGGGGACAAATTTACATCCAGAGGGACCTGGTTCATAAAGTCACCATCTATGGCAGGAGTGTTAAACTCTGGCCCGCGGGCCATATTTGGCCCAAAATGTAATTATATTCAGCCCACGAAGACAAATTGTGCATTGACTTGTATCAATACAAACATTTCGTTCGTACATTTACGTATTTGGGTTGACAGTCATAATGCCCCTCAGAAGGAAACGGTGACTACGATGCGGCCCACGACAAAAATTATTTTGACACCCCTGATCTATAAAGAGGGAGAGGACTATTTTGTTCTCAACTTGGACAAAATCAAAGAACTAATTATAGATTACAGCAGCGGTCCCCAACCTTTTTAGGACCAAGGACCAGATTATTGACAGACAATATTATCATGGACCAACTTTTAAGGTGTGGCGGATGAATACAGCAAAATAAAATGATACGGCATAAACACAATGGTATTGACCCAAAGAGGGCACTTCACCCTCGTCTGACTGAGGACCATGGTCTCAGTTTTGGATGTGCTGATTTTCATCCTAACAGTTTCACACTTGGCTGCGAACCGCTCCAGTGAGAGCTAGAGATCACGACTTGAAGAAGCCAACAGCACCTCATCGTCTGCAAAAAAGCAGAGATGCAATGTTGGGATCACCAAACCGAACATCCTCGATCTCTTGGCTGTTCTTAAAAATTGTAAAACTCTAACAGAAATTCTGCCCATAAAGTTTACAAACAGAATCCGTGACAATGGGCAAATTTGGCGGAATCCAACCCTGAAAGGAAACAAATTTGACTTACTGCCTGCAAAGTGGCCAGCCCCTACTAGGGTGTCCGAAATACCATACTCCTGGTGAACCTCCCAGAAAAAATCCTAGGGTACACGGTGGAACGCTTTCTTCAAGTCCAGAAAACACATGCAGACTTTTTGGGCAAACTCCCATTCATCCACGAGGACCCTGCCGAGGAGTTAGTGCCCGTCCACTATTCTACGCCCAGAATGAAAACCACACTGCTTTTCTTGAATCTGAGATTCTACCTCTCAACGAAACGTCCTCTCCAGCATCTTAAATATTTTATATCCAATATATTGAAGTGTTTTTGTAGTCGTCCATATAATTCTGGAACTATTTGTTGGATGATGCACAATATTGTGTAAAGAACCTCTTTCATGCAGGAGAATATAAAATCCTCGTTTCTTATTTTTTCTGTACATTGACTTTGAGAGCCAGTGAAGCGATCAGCCTGTCTCACCACTGTCTGTTTCTATGGCGTCAATTTTGAAAGCAGTTAAGGCAATGTTCCATAACAAACAAACTGTGTAAAAATAATATGAACAATCAGTCTTTTTCTTTTGGAGTCTGGATTGTGAACTGTGCGCGAAGTCACCACAAAAGATGTCTAAAAGCTGTTTCGTGTTTGTGGTATAATGGAATAGAAAAACATATTACACACAGATTAAAATGATCATGAACAATCGCCTGTAGCAGACAATGCTATCGCAATGACTGCATGCAATCGTGTAAAACCTTCCAGATGTTTGATGCGTTGGTCAGAAAGATAATTTGGGCAGTCCTTACCGTTTGCCTATGACTCACTTTTTAGTCTCTCGTTGCCGTTTCAGTCATTCGATATTTTGATTCAAAGTCAAATTAAAAATATTGTGAAACCAGAGATGGGCAAACTCAGATCCAGAAAATAAAAACCCTGCCACAGTTTGTCTTTAGTCACAGGTGCTTCTATTCAAATAGCAGGTAAATGAGCTCCTTTCGGGAAGGCAAATGCAAATCTTTTGCATGCTCTTTTAGGTTAAGGTCTGGTGAATGACCTGGCCAGTCAAAGTCTTCCACTCCCAATTGCTTTTTTTTTGTTTTGTTGGGAATGTATTTTGGGTAATTATGTTGTTGCATAAAAAAGCTTCTCCTGATTAGTTTGGATGCATTTTTATATGAATTGGCAGACACCATTGGTTTGGAGACTTGAAAATTCATTCTGTTGCGACCGTCATGTTTTACAGTATATCACCATTGAAGACATTGAAAGAGGAAATATACATGCCATAGTGCAAGATTCAAACCGCTCATCAGCAAAAAGAATCAGAAGTCTCGATTGGATTTTGCAAAGTACAGAGATGAGAACTCTACAAAAGTTTTAGAAGAAAGTTTTTTAACTGATGTGACCAAGATTAACCTCGAACAAAGTGTATTGTATTGAAAAAGAAATGATGCTCCCCTGGGACTCTAATGCAGACAAATTGCATAGAAAATAAATCGTTTTTTACAAAAAATAAATAAATAAAAAACACTGTAACATGGTTTAATTTGATAAAATGGTTTAACGTGGTGTTTGGTTAATTTGGTTGCCTAAATTACAACGACCTTAAATATAACAAGTGTGTTCAGAATGTATACATCCACCCTATGCTTCAATGAAATAAAAAACACTGCTGAAGACTTTATTGCCTTTTTTTCCTCTGTATAGTGGTCAGTGCAAATTTAGTGCAGTGTTTGCCTTTCCCGGGGTCACTAAGTTCCAGTTGGAATTGATTTTGCCTTTCACTGTTTCAAATCCGTTTGTTTGCAAAGCTGCACACCTAGCAGAGGTTAACAAGGAAAACGGACAGTGCTATCTAGGATTCCTTCCCAAACGAGATAGTTGAAAGACAATGACCATCTTTTTGCTGCAGTTTACTTACAGCTCCACACACAAAGGTTTGAATGAAACTGTACTTTATGTATGTATTGAATATATTGGCTATATTCTTGCGCCAGATTTCACGAACTGCAAAAAATTGTCATTAAACTGAAACTAAAAATCGAGGTACTTTTACTCAAACACACGCTTGCTCACTTGCTCACACACACACACGCACACACACTCACACACACACACGCACACACACATACACACGAAAAGTAACTATTAAATAATAAATGGGCTTTGAAAATGCTGGCTGCGGTAAAAGACTGCTTGTTTTATTTTGTTGACAGCCAAGCAAGCCATTCCTAAAATATGATAGGGGGCATTAAACATTTAAAGAACATCGGTTTTAATGTTCGAATATGGAATAGATAAGCTGCTTCCAAACAGCATACTAGTGTATAAAAGAAATACCATCACTTTTTTGCTGAAGTTGTTGCCATGATATCTAAACAGGTACAGTATTTTCAAGACAAGTTCTATGTTATACAGACAAATGCCACTTGCAACTATGTGCCAGCGTTTTAGCAAAGGTAAAACTTTTCCACGGGGACTGGACGCACATATGACAATGTGGAGGCACAGCAGAGGCAGTCCTCCACTTGGTCTGCTTGGTGATCCAGATTGGATGAATTAACCACGTGTGGTAAAATCATGAAATGAAGGTCATACCATTGTTACATTTTTCATTCATAAAATTTCTCAAATCAAGATGCAGGAGACTAAATCAGTCTTTTTTTTTGTTGGCAGGATTGTTTTTTTATTTTTTTTTATTTCAGAGTGTAAGAATGAGGGAGCCACTGCCACTGTCTTTTGACTCTCTTCCAAACACACACTCTCCAGGCTGTGACTCGTGTGGATTTGTGGTATGTGACATTCCCCGCTGCACACCACTGCTAATTGGGATTAACATATTGGACACCAAAACAATACTGCGGTGTTAAGAGTCCGCCAGGTCCGGTGGCCTTTATACACCAAAGGCCCAGTAATCCCTCTGTCTCTGAGAGCAAAGCTGATTAAATGTGACGGAATGAAGCCCATTATGAATCATCCACAAACTCCACAAATCTGACCATGGTACACATACTGGAGCTGAGTATCTGAGCCAGGGCAGGCAGGCAGGTTGTTTGGACGAGTCAATTAACACTACTTGCTGATTCGTTTCCCATCGAGTTCCTTGCAAGGGAACATCAGATCCAGACAGTGGAACAACAGAATGGAAACACGCGTCCACACTATAAAAGAGTGTTATTCAATTAACGACTTGCGTGCCACATGCAGTCCAGAACCAAGCCCCTTAGTTGGCCAGCCTGTGGTCCAGTTTGCCTTAACTAAAACGCATTCAAGAGATATAGAGGGTACTTTGATTTGCAAGATTTACAAAAACACCAACCCCTAACCTACAGTCTAAACAACAACAAAACAGTAAACAACAAAACAGTAAACAACCAAATCCACATTAATTGAGTCTGACTGACGTGCAACACTCGCCCACTCAAGTGCTCTGCTCCTGTTTTTGTGCCTCAGTCAGGTCTATTAATCAAAATGTGACAATGAGGAAATAAGCAGGGCACAATTAGTTGAGACTTGAACTGTACACAAGTGGAAATACAGATTTGAGACTTCCTGTCGAGCTTGTTGCAAGAGCACTCTTGCAGAAACATCCACGTTATCAACCAGGCACCACACATTTTAAAAAGATCCAAGGTTATGCTGACACAAACAACATCCAGGCATTTCACAGTGCCATCAAATCACTCCATGGACCCGGCAAAAACATGCCTGAGCATGGGCCAACCCAGTTTGTATTGATGACAGGAGCGCACTGATAAAGTGCCACAAATGAATCCTAAATCGATGAGACAAGCATTTCAGCACCTTGCTCAACAGGAATAAAAGGTCAGATGCCTCATTTTTGGGAGCCTTGCTGCCATTACTGTTCATCAGTGCTCTAGCGCCCACATTTTTTCAGGATGCAAACTACTTATACTAAAATATGACCAGGTGAAAATAAATGCAAAACCTATATGGATTTAAACATATATTCAGAATTCTTTATATTTCCAACAACTGCTGGTGAACTTTGTGCAATTGCATGAATCTGAACATATCATACCACTACAATTATCACCACTCACATTGTATGCACATCTTGAGTCAAGAGGGTATGTTAATAAATAACCTACATCCTACGTACCCAGGGACAACATATATATGTGTAGGAAAATTCACAAGGGTGTTAGCTGTAGTTCCAAAATAAAATAAAATGTAATATTACACTGTCACGTCCATGATGAGCACAGTTCTTAGAGCAACTCGAAAAGTGGAAGTTGTCTTTCGCAGTAGTTACCCTGCATTACTTGATTAGATTTTGAACTTCACATGACAATATAATTGTGTGTCACTTATTATCCTGCCAAAGGGCACACTCCACTAACCTGACAGCCATTGAATACAGCAGGCAGTAAAGTGCTGTTACCTCATGTCAGTTCCTGTAAGACTGGCTTTCCACTTTATCAGCATTGAGGATCATATGGTTTCCGCGAATTGCCTTTTAAACCAGTGAATAAGATGAACATCTACGGTAGGCATTCAGCTCTGACAACAGAAAAGAGAACCAAAGAAAGGGGGAAGATTTGGTCATGCATGCAATCAAAGCATGATAAAGGACACTACTACGGATGATGGTGTCATTGTTACTGCAGGTAGAAACATCAACACCAAGCCAAATTGAACCTGGAGCATTTGACAGTATTTGTCATTCTTACGTTACTATTGCAAAGTTGACATACGTACAATCATACAATTCATACATTTTCATTCCGATATTCCGAGTGCAAGTCTAGCGCAGTGTAGTCTAACTGCGCATGGTGGGGTTTTCTTTCTTTTGGTATTTTGAAATGTGTTGAGCTGGTAGAATTGGGCGTAAAGGGGGCATTTGCGCCTTTGTGCTCTTTTATGTAATGGAAGTAAACATTTACCAGCCAATCCATGCCATATCGTTAATTTGCATCAAAATCAAGGCGGTTAAAGTGCAAATCCGAGTATGCCGTGCCTGACATTGAGGAAACAAAAGAATCACCCAGCTTGTGCATCGTACCCGCTTGGAAGAGCAGAGCACAAAGTGCTGAGCTAATCATAGCGCTAACCCTAACCTGCCGGCTTGCTTCATTGCCTTACAACCTCAATGTAAGGTATAACTGAGACTGGCATCTTTTTGAAACCACATTTGAAGATGCGCTGATAGGCGAGACAGAAACGCACATTGAGGCGTAGCGCGTCTACCAAATTCACAAACACGCCGAACTAAACCATTGCCTTTGCACGATAATGACAATGTGCCTGCTTTTATGCCTACTTTCTGTCACCAAATTAGCAGGTACGTTGGGGGCGAGATTGCGTTGTTCCCTGGCATGCTCAGTTGAGCACAACATTGCCCCAAACACGCTAGACTAGACTTGCCTTGGAACAGAAATGAAGTTCCGCCCATTTTTGCGCCAAGGGCACAAAATAGGGCCCAAAGAGTTGGATTAACGCACCGAACAGTAGTTAGTTGAAAGCAACAACCATTGGAATAAATTGCCAGGCTGAGGTGGCCATTTTAACAATGGCCTATTCAAAGACTGTGAAAAAAAAAAAGTCAGATATTCTGCAGTAGCTATTACGGCAAAGAAGGTCTGTACCCGTGGGCATGGACTTTGGTGACCCATTACAACGCCATCAGCTCTGCCTAACTGACGAGGTGACCTCAGTAACCTTTGATCCTCAGCAACAAATAGTCTGCACAATGCAACTAAAACCATAACAACTGCAATGGAAAGCAATTGACCTTAGGCCTAATCTAAAATAGAATAGCTTTTTCACCATGCTTATGGTCATTTTTGCATAATTTCATAGAATTATATACATTCAACTTGTTCCATCTGTAACCATTTTTTTCCAGTCTAATTTTTGTTTCTGTATATTTTGTTGCAAATCACACAGACAGGCTAATAACACACATAGTGGCATGGAAGGGAATATGTCAGAGTTCATGACGCACACTGATGCTGCGCCACCTAGAGCTAGGAAGCAGAATAGTGTCTCACCATTTTTTTGTGTGTGCAAGACATGGATCAATCTTCTAGTACCAAAGCCCAAGTCCTTGAAGTTGCCTCATTTGCTATTTCTAATTTGAAAACAACTGGCAGCACAGTAATATCCCAAGATTCTGATAATTGTATTTTAATTCCTTATCATGTCTTTGCTGTTTGCAGATTACTTGGGCCAAACTAGATTCCAAATGACATAACAAAGCATAGACTCACACACTAGAGTCTGAATTGAAGAGGAAGTAGCCAAGGAAATGAGGCCAATTTCCCTGTAGGGCCTCAGTAACCAGGAGAGTCTAAACAAGTTCTACACAGAGGAGATATCAAACTGCTGCCTAATAGCTTGACCCTCCTACATCCTGCTAGGTGTCCCCATGGGAGTGCTACGAGACCTCTGACTTTCTGTTTTAGGTGTCCTCTCATTTTTAGTTTGTGTCTCGCTCGATCCTGCCCCTATTTTCAGACAAACGAGCTACTCAAAACATATGCTCAAGATGGCTATAAGTCTCATTTAAAAGCAAGATATTCAACTTTGGGAATAAGTGCTGCTGCTGTAGAACAGCAGCAAGAAGAAATGATGCTTTGGCCAGACGACTGGGGCCTCTAAGGGAAACTTACTGTGCGTCTAGTGGCAATAAAAAAGTAAAAATACAACAGACATCAGTTGCAGTGTGTAGTGCAGACTAGTACAAGTTCAAGACTTTCCATCCAAACACGATAGAAGGAGTAGGCAAGCGTCTGCCAGCAAGAGCAGCACACTCTTTTTCCACATGGGAGAAGTTATGGAGTGATTTAGATGTCATCCAAAACCAACTCATTGGGCAGGAAATGAGCGGCGTGTATGGACCCGTGTGCGTCTGTCCAGTTAGTCAGGTCTACTTTGCTTACAGACTACACGCACAGCACAGATTCTCCTTCGTCAGCAAGTGTGATATGCTGGTGAAGGTCAGACTGGGTGAAGCGTGGCAGTTTTCAGAGTTGTACTTGACACAGCCAGCTGCTACAGAGGTTAGGCACATACCGTTGCGAGCTGAACTCTCACAATAACTGCGCCTTGGCTCAACATTAGATCCGGAATGGACTCTTCAGTGAGTCAGCTCCAAAGTCGTATTTCATATCTTCACAGTTGGCGACTGTGGATATTTTGATTCACCATGCAAACCTTTCATTCATATCTCAATTGTTCTTGGCATCCAGGCACAGTGATCAGGGAACAGTGACATATGCAGTCAATGTTGATCAGAAAACAGCAACGTAAATAACATATTCACAAGATAGCAGAGTGTGGCACTTTATTGAAGCCCTAAAAGCTTTTGGCTGTGAGAATATCTGTGTCAGAGCCAGTTCAGTGCTCTCTTGCTGGCTCTAATAATCACTCACTCAAAGTTGACTCACTCTAAAAGTGCCTCTGTCTGACTTTGTGGGTACAGACAGGTGGGTGGAGAAAGCGGATAAGAAGACAAGTTATGCAAAAGAGATGAGCAAAATATGTGACACAAAAAGTTCAAGAATCTTTTAAGGTGAGAGAGAGAGAGGGAAACAGTGACAGTGAGAATTAAGAGGTGCAAGAGTTTGTGCATGGCCATAGTGATGTTTCTCTTTCACCTCCCCCTCCTTATTTTCCGTCTGAGTAACACGGTCCTCTGGCGGTAAGCCTGAGACCATCGACGTGTTTCCATTTGGCTGTCTGGTTGTCTGCCATGCTGTTTATCAGACTGCCTGACTACAGATTCACACTATCTTCCTCATCTTCCATCCGAGCTTTCCATCATCAAGTCTCATCCAGTCATACTGTTTGGCTCTCTGACAGCATCTCAGTATAATCCAAGTAAGGAGAAAAGGCACCATCCTTACATAGGCTAGACTCGGAAAAAAACACTATACCAGGTATAACAGCAGCAGTATAGGATATACAGTTCTTTATTTCACTGTTTAGTCGTTATTAAAATTTATGAATCCTGTTGAAACTAGCCATGTGGAGCCAACACACAAAACGCAGACGCGCACACACACACGCACACACACACAAATACACACACACACACACACACACACACACACGCACACACACGCACACACACACACACACACACACACACGTATACACACACATACGCACACACGCAAACAAGCACACACTACTGACTTGGTGGAAAAAGTAAGGAATTGGAAAAGTTGCCATCCGTCTGGATTATGCTTTGGTTGATGGGTGAAAGGGCAACTTGAAAAGCAACTCAAGTGGAAACACTTTGTACATTCTATTGATATGTGGTTTTCGTCTCTACAAATAAATTTGTGATTTTCACGTGTGATTTCCCACTCCACAAATATATTTGTGACTTTGACGTGTTTTTCCAATGCATAAATAGTATACCGTAATTTCCGGACTATAAGCCGCTACTTTTTGCTCAAGTTTTGAACGCTGCGGCTTGTTGTCCGCTGCGGCTTGTCGTTCGCTGCGGCTTGTCGTCCGCTGCGGCGTATCTATGGATTTTTCTTGATTTTTGTGATGACTTGATCACTTATACACTCGTAAGGAGGCTGTGGTTGTGCAGCATCGCTTTGCTGGGTGGAGGGATATGTGACACGGTCACTGGGGAGAACAGTGGTGTGTTAATCGCATGTCCATCCGTCAGGCAAATAGTGCCGTATAATTCACACAAAGAAGAGACAGAACGAGATTAAGACAGACATTACTGAAGAAAGGAAGCTTTATACACAAACCCTCATTATGGAGGACAAAAGAAATGCATATGATGCTGCTTTTAAGTTAAAGGCAATCGATTTGGCTTTTAATGTAGGAACTATAGCTGCTCATACATACACCGTAGCGGTTTCTTCCGGTCACTAGGGGGCACTGGGCTATTGTTGATGACATCTTGCCTTGACGTCTCCCTTTTCTTTCCTTATTTCCCGGTCATGTCTACTCTGGAGCTATACGTGTAGCTCGCTAGTTAAATGTAACTTAGCGCTTTGTGCATGAATAAAATTAGCATGAACAGACCCTCATCATGGAAAATGCTAGATAAAATGCATAAAAGCAACAACGAAAGAGAGACTGAGAAAGTGTGTGGCGAAGTATATCTGAAGTATGTTTTTTTTAACCAGCCCTGTTAGTGTTGTGCTACCGTGTTGCTGCTTTTTTACCGCCACATCTCAGTGACTTTTACCGGTATGTTTTTTTATCCAGCCCTATTAGTGCTGTGTTACTTTCGTCTTGCTGTGGTATTACTGCCGCATCACAGGCAGTGTTTGGAAAGTAATGTTAATGTTATGTTGTGAAAACTTTAAAAACGCTTTTGGTGTACTGTCTTTCTTTGTGAAAAACCCGCGTGCACATGCAGCTTTTAGTACGGTGCGGCTTATTTATGAAAAAAAACAAAATTTTCCCCTAATTTTTGCTCGTGAGGTTTATAATCAGGTGAGGCTTATAGTCCAGAAATTACGGTATTCATGATATTCACATGTATTCTTTAAATCCAGAAATACTACATTCATGATTTTCATGTGTTTTTCGGATCCAAAAATATGTTTGTGAAAATCATACATATAGTACAAATATTACATTTATAATTTTGACACAAATGTTAGCCCATAATCTTCCTTCTTCACTAAACTTGTCCTCTAGAACAACCCCAAAACATTTTCATATACAGCTTCTCAGTGTGTCTTTCATTCTTGCTGGAGTCAGTTATTCATTCATTCATTCATTCATTCATTCATTCATTCATTCATTCATTCATTCATTCATTCATTCACTCTTTGCATGTGGTGAGGTTTGGCAAAAGATTATCATCCACTTTTCCCACTGAACTACACAAATAACTTTGTCTGAGGGTGGACTTGGACAGTTTTCAATGGTCCAATTTCTTTGGTCAGATACACCTATCGGTTGGTTTATTGGTTGCGTGAAGCCTTGTCAGTAAAAATCCATTCAACCAATCAATAAACCAGGCTACAGTAAAATGCTGTAGGGTTCTATGCATGCAAAAAAAAAAAATTCATGGCTTGCAGTCAGGAAAGTACCGACATACATATTTTACAGACATGTCGTGCCACATTACTCAATGCCCCACAAAGAAACTTGGATTCATTTAGAAAGTATGCATTATATGTATACTACTATTACTACTACTAGTAGTAGTAGTACTACTACTTAGATCACTGTTGCACACTAACATTGGCGTATTCGTTGCCTATAGGCCTGTGCACCTAAATTATATTCAGTAAGGCTGTTATGGGCTTTTGCAGATAAGACTGGCCATAAATGAAACAAAATAACACCATTATTTTTATTATGTTTTTGTGTCTGAGTGACAAACAATTTAATAATAATGAATGTAATTTAATATTTAATAATGTTTAATTTAATTAATATTTCTTGATAGCTACAGTGATAAAATAAAATACAAACACATATAGGCTATCCTTAGATTTGTGCCACAAGAGAAAGCACAAGCGTCTTGATGTGCAAGCAGGGCAGCCCATGGCCCACCCATGCAATGCCAATCTCCAGCTATTCATTTCATCTCTGTGTAGGTTTGGGGCACTTAATGCTAATTCATAACACAAATTCAGTAACAGTGAACAGCGTGTTATAATTGTTTCTGACGGTGAACAGCTGTCTGCTCTTATTTGACTTCAGAGCACAGACGAGAGGGGGCCAAATGAAAGACAAAACAGTAAAAAAAAGATCTCCCTGGTCAGGGTTGTTGAGGCTTTGACATGAACCATACTTTCACTCACAAACATGACAAAGGCGTACTTGCTAAATCCACAGGCCTGTCACGTTGAAAATTAAAGGTCAGCAACACATACTGTACTGTGAATACATACAGAAAAGAAGATGCAATAGTGATCTCCTCTTGAGGCTGATGTAGAGTTGGCATTTTTAAATTACTTCTGACTTCCAGGAGCACTAGCAAGTCGGTCGCACGCCGTGCTCACGAGTTTTGTGCACCTTGGAAATATTTGGGAGTTAAAAAAATGTTTAAAATCTTGATTTACAGTTCCCAAAATGTCTACACAATAGCCAAAATCCATATAATAGAGTGTAGAGGTCGAATTTTTTTTGTGGGGGGGTGTTTACTATTAAGCCATGTCATTACTAACCCCACACATGCTTCCCACCCTATTTAACTTTTAAAATGTAATAATAACATTGAGCTGCTGAATATAAATGTGCATACATAAATTGATGAGCAGAACACTCTCTGCACCCCAGCAGCACACATGGACAAGAATGACAAAATGCCGGCTTAATAACTAAGTTTTTCTTTTTATATTTAAATGGCTTACCTGAACCAGATCCTGCATCTCATTGTCGCCATATGTGCCATCCTGGTCCAATACTGCTTGTAAATTGTTGTGCAAACTTAAAGGTAGTTGCCGGCTATTATTTCTGCTTCTCACTGGCAGTTCCAAACAATTTTACCTGGGATGTCGAGGGGCTGGCAGGGTGTTCAATTGCGAGGGGTGGATGTTATATAGATTAGGCAAGGGGGGATTTGGAGGGTGACAAGCGTTACTAGGAGCACGTTCTGAAATACTCTCCGAGCGTACACTACTTTACTCCAATTGTTCGGAAACTCAGAGCATTGTTGAAATGTGCTGTTCAATTATTCAGAGTGCACCAAAAACAGAGTGTCGTGTGCGTTCGGTGATCATAATGGGGGCACGGTGTGCCAGTGCATCAAGCAGCCCAGATGGAAACAGTTCAAGCACCAGCTGCTGCTGATTGGTTTAGAACATAGGCTGCGTTCAGAAATTAATGGAAAAGAAGTGCGCCCTGGCTTTCTGAACACACATACTCAATGTAGTGCACGGGCTTTGGTGAATTTCCACTTTTTTCAATGACCCCACTCCCAACACGATAAATAATTAATTCAAAAATTTTAACATTTTAACTTAAGAGGAATAAAAATAAAAATAAATACCACAAAACAGTGAGGTAAAACTGTAATAGATGAAGTTATGGTCATGAAAGCCCGCAGTAGACCAACTCACAAGGGAACACTGTGTGTGTGTGTGTGTGTGTGTGTGTGTGTGTGTGTGTGTGTGTGTGTGTGTGTGTGTGTGTGTGTGTGTGTGTGTGTGTGTGTGTGTATGTGTGTGTGTGTGTGTGTGTGTGTGTGTGTGTGTGTGTGGTTCAGCAACAGACAGACGTAGGTCAACGCTCAACTTCTGACGTCAAACAACACTAGTAGACGGAACACACTAACTGTGCGTAACGGTTCTGCTATATTAAATAACCATAAATGAAATATTCTCGGCAACACACAAAACATTCTGCGTAACGTCCTGTACTTTTGCGCTGTATTCTGACTGTCTGCTGTATGCACACATGCTCCATTTTTGCTCCTCTTATTTATCATGTTATTTACTTATTTATTATTTATTCATCACTCTTATTTATTCATTGTTTGTGCCTTCTTGTTTTTATTTTTTGTGTTGTTTACTTGTTTGTATATTGTGTACTATGTCTTGTCACCGTGGGATAGTGGGAACGTAATTTTGATCTCTTTGTGTGTCTTGGCATGTGAAGAAATTGGCAACTAAGCAGACTTTGACTTTGATAAGTCATCGAGACAACAAAATACATTTGCTGGCAACCGCTGCGTAACGGTTACTCGTACGATGCGAGGCAAACTTAAAGGAGCGCGTCGAAGCTAGCAATCAAACGGCACACGTACAAAAAAAAACGCGATCAGACAAACGGTACAGCAGTAGACAGTAGTAACAATGAAATGTACAGTGGGGGAAATAAGTATTTGACCCCTTGCTGATTTTGCAGGTTTGCCCACTTACAAAGAATGCAACGATCTACTATTTTAATCATATGTACATTCTAACAGTGAGAGACAGAATCCCCCAAAAAATTCCAGAAATTCACATCATATGAATTTATAAAAATTGATAACCGTCTGATGAGGAAAAACAAGTATTTGAACCCCTGGACAAACAGCATGTAAAAGCCATTATTGGCCAGCACAGATGTCAAACGGTTTTTATAGTTGGTGACAAGCTTTGTGCACATTTCGGCAGGGATGTTGGCCCACTCCTCCCTGCAGACAGCCTCCAAATCATTCAGGTTCCGAGGTTGTTGCCTGGCAACTCGAATTTTAAGCTCCCTCCAAAGATTTTCAATTGGATTCAGGTCTGGAGACTGGATTGTTGATCTGCACAAGGCTGGGATGGGCTACAAGAGAATCGGAAAGCAACTTGGAGAGAAAAGATCAACTGTCGGTGCAGTTATCAGGAAATGGAAGAAGCACCACACCACCGCCAACCTCCCTCGGTCTGGGCCTCCACACAAGATCTCACCTCGTGGGGTCTCCCTGATCATGCGAATGGTGAGGAATCATCCCAAAACCATAAGGGGGGAACTGATGAATCAACTGAAGGCAGCTGGGACCACAGTTGCAAAAGAAACGGTTGGTAACACACTACGCCGTCATGGATTGAAATCCTGCCGCGCACGCAAGGTCCCCCTGCTCAAGAAGAAACATGTACAGGCCCGCATGAAGTTTGCCATTCAGCACCTGGACGACTGAGAAGAGGCCTGGAATAAGGTGATGTGGTCAGATGAGACCAAAATCGAACTTTTTGGCCTCAACTCAATTTGTCGTGTTTGGAGGGCAAAGAACACCGAGTACAACCCAAAGAACACCATCCCCACCGTCAAGCATGGTGGTGGCAACATCATGCTTTGGGGGTGCTTTTCAGCCAAGGGGACGGGACAACTCTATCGTATTGAGGGGAGGATGGACGGGGCCATGTATCGTAGAATTCTGGACCAACATCTCCTTCCCTCAGTGAGAAAGCTGAAGATGGGTCGAGGATGGGTGTTTCAGCACGACAACGATCCTAAGCACACC
Organism: Syngnathus scovelli; assembly: GCF_024217435.2. Taxonomy (NCBI): domain Eukaryota; kingdom Metazoa; phylum Chordata; class Actinopteri; order Syngnathiformes; family Syngnathidae; genus Syngnathus; species Syngnathus scovelli. The sequence continues at coordinate 13,541,108 of NC_090851.1, read as the reverse complement.
GCCAAAGCAACAAAAGAGTGGCTGAAGAAGAAGCACATCAAGGTTCTGGAGTGGCCTAGCCAGTCTCCAGACCTGAATCCAATTGAAAATCTTTGGAGGGAGCTTAAAATTCGAGTTGCCAGGCGACAACCTCAGAACCTGAATGATTTGGAGACTGTCTGCAGGGAGGAGTGGGCCAACATGTGCCGAAATGTGCACAAAGCTTGTCACCAACTATAAAAACCGTTTGACATCTGTGCTGGCCAATAATGGCTTTTCTACAAAATATTAACATGCTGTTTGTCCAGGGGTTCAAATACTTGTTTTTCCTCATCAGTTATCAATTTTTATAAATTCATATGATGTGATTTTCTGGAATTTTCTTTGGGATTCCGTCTTTTACTGTTAGAATGTACATATGATTAAAATTATAGATCGTTGCATTCTTTGCAAGTGGGCAAGCCTGCAAAATCAGCAAGGGGTCAAATACTTATTTCCCCCACTGTATATACTCACTCTGTGTCAAAGACGCACATGATCACAGCAACATACTCAGTCGATATCAGCAACCTTTAATTTACCGCTGCGCACAAGCTCCAACAATCGCGATAAGCTGAGGTAACTCACGTGAGACTTAAGGCGCGGTGACGTAACTTTCCAACATTTTAATATCAACATAGGAACCTTTCTAACAGCTATTTTTATTTTTCTTCTTTGTGACAGGGGTTCGCTTTGACCTGGGGAGTTAAGTTCAGCATTCGCTTTAAAGATATCTGGCGACATCTAGCGTTGTGAATGGGTATAATGTCTACATCCCGAATGTAAGACGACCCCACTTTTTCAGTCTTAACTCAATGCAAAAAACACCATCTTATATTCGGGCCAACATGGTACTTATTTCATTTTGGAACTGATTGTACATAATAGATCACTCAGACCATAGACAATGTGGAGACATCAGGTGTAGTGTTAAGTGATACTGGTTTATTTCGTGTTCATGAGTCTGATAGCCAAGGGTTGGAAACTGTTCATGTGGTAGGAGGTTCTAGTTCAAATGCACCGTGGCTTACTGCCTGAAGCTTCGAACAGGCTGTGTCCAGGTTAAAACCTGTAAACCGACCGTCACAACTGAGGTTACTGGAGATGTACAAAAAGGAAGCTTCCAACTAATCACCTTTTCAGTAGCATGCACAGAGCCCTGCAGTATTGCCTTTAGCAACTTTGACAGATTTATTTTGTGACTTTTTTTTTTCCTTATGTTCCTATTTCCTGTGCGTTGTAGGCAAGAATGTGAGTTTGTGGTTGGTGCTCGTAAGGTCAGCAGACTTTAGAAATATAGAAAAAAAAAAAACGTACACTGTTGCCGAGTTTGGGGGCAATGTGATTTAATAGCGACATATCTTTATATATTTAATTTTAATGACTGCCTACAATTATGTTTGCTTTTTTAATGACAAGAACATTTATACAAGCAGAATTTCATTAAACTACATGAAATGTTGGAGTGGCTCTCGACCAATTTTCCATTTTCTAACATGGAAAATGAATTGTCCAGGCCTTATGTACAATATAGGGGACAAATAATCCCATGACATAAAAAATGGACATACAATTGTTGCGTTCACACATGACACCAACAATGAATTCTCTGATCTGATCTGTGACTCGCCATCCCACAGAAATGCTGGATTAGGTGTTCATTAAAATTTCTTGCCTGTTGGAAGTATGATGTATCCGTTAAAATGATCTCTTATGTGTGTTTGTGTATGTATTTATGCATGTCTAACAGGTTGAGTGTACACTTGCATTACAGCCACACATGGGTCCGTTAACTCCAGTGAGCACTGCTGCATCGCTACATATGGCTTGATGTTGACTCACTTCACTCCATCCAAAGAAATTGGCTTCTGCTTTTATTACCGCTTGTACACTACACCTACATCCTTGACTGAGCTGCAGGGAGAACAAACAAAAACATAAGAAATACATTGCATAGTAAATGCGTACCCAAAAAGTATTATTAAGGTTTATTTTTCTTTCAACGGCCAAAGATGAAGCAGACAATTGCCTTCAGCTGCACAAGCAGCAAGGCCAACATACTTTGTAAGCATTGGAAAGAGCAATAAATAACTCGTGAAGAGGCTGAGTGCACAGGCAGTAGGGATCACTAGTAAATTAAATTTTTCAAATGAAATTCCCCCTCAGGGAGACAACAGTACATACAGAACAATACCAGAATATGTCCGGCAGCGGTCCACAGCTCCGTTTCAAGGTGCTTAGACACTCACCTATGCATTTATATAGACACAAAAGGAAGGGAAAGGTATGCCTGTTCACATTAGCGCAAATAAAATGCTCGTACGTTTAACAGATGCAGATGTTTCCTCCTAAATGTTCTAACTGAATGGTCTGGTATTATTTGTGCCTCTGCACATTTGAAGGAAATAACAATTGAGCTGTAATTCTGAAAACTGAAAAAGTGATTCTGGCACTTTATTGTATGCATGTGTGTATAAATGTGTAGTTCGCTTCAATACTTGCTCCAAGGATCATCCCACTCCGTCAATGACAACATCACCTCAAGGACCGTTAGGCATCAAGGTTCGTCCTTGTTTTGAAAATCAATTTTTAATCCTCATACTACACACGAGATATTTTCGAGAGTGTTTTTTTTTTTTTCAAGATCGAATATACTTTATTGCAAATCAGTTAGATCTGTGTGAATTTGCAAACTAATAAAAAACAGTTAGGATCAAGTAAATATTGTATTATAAAGAACAGCAGCACTATGGAGACCCTGCGATGCCAACATTAATTAAACACTGAAATGTAAAGAGTTGTGCCCTCTGCAAGAAGTCTCTAAGTACATATTATACTATTTGACGGACTTTCCATTTCATTGCTCTAAAGAAAGACGACTGAGTTTGACAAATTAATCAAATTACAGTAGGAAGAAAACAAATCTTATTTCATCAGTTATTTGAAACATTGTATTTTACGGACTATTAATCGCATTTTTTTTTCATAGTTTGGCCGGGGGACTTATAATCAGGAGCGACTTATATGTGAAATTATTAACACATTATCACTTGATCATTAACACACTACTTACTTACTAGTATAGTTGATCACTTCACATGTTGTTTTCACTTTAAACTGCATGAGGGAGCACGAGGCCTGTGGAATAATTGGAACTGCAACTGACAATGAATCTGATGTACTTCCGGAGTCAGCAGTGGTGGTGTTTATAAGTGACACGGAGGACAAAGATTTCGATGGATTTAATTATTTGGAGTGACACGGACGGTTCGATAAACTTTTTATTTATGTTAGTTATTTAATTTATAGTTTACGTATATATAGTCATATAGGCCTGTGGAATAATTGGAACTGCAACTGAGGATGAGTCCGACATCAGCGCTGCATGTACTTCCGGAGTCAGCAGCAGCGTTTTATTTTAGTGATACAGAGGACGAAAGTTTCAATGGATTTAATGATTTGGAGTGACACGGATGGTTTGATAAACGTGTTGTTCATGTTATAGTTATTTGAATAACTGTTAATGTTAAGCCAGCCACGTTCTCAGTTCCTCGTTTGTGTTTATGTAATGTTAGCATACCATATTGTTAAGCCTGTTATTGCCTATTCATGTCTATTCTTGGTGTTGGATTTTGTCAAATAAACGTTCCCCCAACAATGCAACTTGTACTCCTGTGTGACTTATACATGTTTTTTTCTACTTTATTATGCATTTTATGGCTGGTGTGACTTGTACTCCTGAGCGACTTAGGGTCGGGAAAATACGGTAATTTTTGCAGGAATTGACTGCAATGACTAGTGTATGTCTAGAGTATGCTCTTCAATACATGATTTGTAAGAAATTATCTCAGCATCCATTTTATCTCTCATGGTCTTCTACTACTACTACTACTACTACTACTACTACTACTACTACTACTACTACTACTACTACTTCAGGGTCGCAGGGGGTGCTGGAGTCTATCTCAGCTGACTTAGGGTGAAAGGCAGACTACACCTTGAACTGGTCGCCAGCCAGCCACAGAGCACATATAGAGACGAACCAGTCACACATGCACACGCACACCATCAATATCAGGCGAGCGTACCACTAACCCATCAGTGACTGACAACTAATAATAGTAATAATGATAACAATATTAAGAAGAACAAGAAGAATCAATTATGTCACAATAATAATCTTAATTAATGCAGAGGGTTTTTTCACAAGAGTTAATTTTTCTTAAATTAGTATTCTTTCTTTCCAATGAAAATTCTCGAGCTGCACTTGATACTATTGACTTTTTAATTACATCCATCCAATTACATCCTTGGTGTTCTCCTGAATGTAATGTTTCAACAAGTAGTCAAACAATCAATGAAAACAAGGTAGGACAAAGAGTAATAGCACATATTGTTTGTAATCATAGGTAGCATTATTATGCAGATTTGGAAATATTAACCGCTTGTGAATCAGTGCTTCTCGTTTATTTTCTGTAACACAAAAGAGTTAAAGTGCCTCAATGTGCCTGAAATTCAAATGAATAATTTAAATTTATAGATTACATTTAAACTGTCAAAGAATTTCAAGCTGATTTTTTGTCTCATTATATGTATCTCTGGCCACCTTTCTTCAGTTAAATATATTTTCCCATGTTGCCTCGAGTTTTGAAATTCACTTGTTTGATGCCGCAACATTAGTCATGTGGGATACTGACAACTTTGGTATCGATCCGAACAGGACCAATATTGTCGATGCCGATACTTAACAATAATTAAGTTAGATGCATCTATTTACCAATTACTGTTTTTGTGGCATTTGCCTTTTTTTTATTAAACTGTTCAAAGCTAGGACATAATTACAACAAAGATTACTGGTTAATAAAAAATAAAAAAATCTACCGTAATTTCCGGACTCTAAGCCGCGACTTTTTTCCAAAATTTTGGACCCTGCGGCTTATAGTCAGGTGCGGCTTATATAAGATTATTTTCATGATTTTTGTTATGACTTGATCACTTTTACTCTTAACACTATTATATACAGTAAAAGCTACAAAACAAACTGACAAATAACTTGTTTTCAAATCAGACGAGTAAAACCTGGTCAAATATTTAAAAAAAAAGATATTATTAAAAGTGAAGACAATTTGCAATTCCAGTAATGACACACGAATTTGATGCACAATTTGTCTTCGCGGGCCATATAGAATGATGTGGCGGGCCGTATCTGGCCCCCGGGCCTTGAGTTTGACACCTGTGCTCTAAACCCTTTCTCTTACTCTGCCATGTCACTCAGAGATTACACAAAGCAGTGGCGCTGTTTGGACCATCTGCATTGTATTAAAACCCAATCAATCAGCATTTAAATTCAATTCTTCTGAACTTTTGCTTACCAAAAACAAGTTGTATTGAATGTGAACTTTTAATGCATTTTATTCAGAAGGTTACTTTGAACCTTAAACGGCGGCGCGGCGTACTTATGGATTTTTATGGCCTCCGGCCTCCAGGGGGCGCTCTAGCAGGAAGGAAGAGCGAGACAGGCGAAGAAGAGATAATGCGCCGAAGAAGACGTGCTAGTTTGTGTTTACATTTCGCGTATCACGCAGAACGCGATCAAGTTGGACATTACTGAAAGGAAGCCTTTATACACAAACCGTCATCATGGGGGACAAAAGAAATGCATATGATGCTGCTTTTAAGCCAAAGGCAGTCGATGTTGCTGACATTATCTTGTGTCTACTCTGGAGCGTACTTATGGATTTTTACGGCCTCCGGTCTCCAGGGGGCGCTCTAGCAGGAAGCAAGAGCGAGACAGACGAAGAAGAGATAATGCGCCGAAGACGTGATTGTCTCGCGCATCACGCACACACCCGCATTCACACAAAGACAGGAAGCTTTTATACACAAACCGTCATTATGGGGGACAAAAGAAATGCATATGATGCCGCTTTTAAGCTATACGTGTCGCTCGCTAGTTTAATGTAATTTAGCGCTTCGTGCATGAATAAGATTAGCATGAACAGACCATCTTCACACTCGAAGAAATGCATAAAACCGACGATGAAAGAGAGACTGAGAAAGTGTGAAGCGAAGGATATCTAACACTATTCCAATCGGACACTAAGGAGGAAGACTTCGATGGTTTCAGTGCACAGGAGGAAGATGAAGACGGCTCTTTTTTTACTTTTAATGGTATGTTTTTTTTAACCACCCCTGTTAGTGCTGTGCTACCGTGTTGCTGCTGTGTTGCTGCTGTGTTACCGCCGCGTCTCAGTGACTTTGCTTTGTTACTTCCGTGTTGCTGCGTTATTACTGCCGCGTCACAGGCAGTGTTTGGAAAGAAATGTTAAGGTATGTTATTAAAGCTTTAAAAAAACTTTCTGTGTCCAGTCTTTCTTTGCTAATAATTCGCATGCACACTTCCGCGTTGCTGCGGTACTACTGCTGCGTCACAAGCAATGTTTAGAAAGACATGTTCAAGTCTGTTATTAAAATGTTAAAAAAGCTTTCTATGTACTGTCTTTCTTTGTAAAAAACTCGTGTGTACGTGCGGCTTATAGTCCGGTGAGGCTTATGTAAGAAAAAAACTGAAATATCCCTGAATTTTAGCTGGTGCGGTTTATAATCCGGTGCGGTTTATAGTCCGGCAATTACGGTACCTTTTCCCCACACCTTATCAATGTCTGGATTTTGCACAAAGTGAGGGATAAGCAGAGAACACATTATTTTTTTACAGGTAGTGTACTGAGAGGCTGAGTGCGCTCCCCATCAATAAATTACTGAATTCGCCAGTGTTGTTGTTGTGACTAACAAGACTACTGTAAACTGTATCTAGTTTGTCTTTCAGCAACCACAATAAACAACTACAAACTTTGGAAAAAGATCATCCTTAAAAAAAGTGAGTTGTATTCTTGCTTTTACAGTTCCCAATTGTCCTGCCAGGCTCTCTGGTGCACCGTGTCCCCAGTCAGAGCGAACAGAGCGTGCTCCATCACTCCTATTTTGTAACATTATGTAGTCACAAAGAATGAACTTCAGCCAATGATATAAGCTTCAATTGCACTTCATTTATAGCAGTGGCCTTTACTCCATCTTTATGTCCAATTCTCAAGAGTGCGCTAATAACATACCAGCACAAACATGCCCACCAAGATTGGCAGCAGAGAGCAGTTTGCCCCTGATTGTCCCCACTTGCAAAAAGCCGCAAATGGCATGGTATATGAATGTTGGCTAAGTAATTTTTACAGGGTCGTTACTTTTGTTTAAAATGCATAAAAATGATTAAAATAATAAACGTGGAAAGAAAAGCAGCTGTCGAGGTTTCTGTCTCCGCTAATCTTTTGAAGCATTACACCCACTTGCAATTAGCAGTATGTCAACCTAGTATGACGTGACGTGCCATTGGGTAGATTAGAATAGCCCGGAGACCTGAATGCAATGCTTGCCACCCAAAAGCGAGAAAGGAATGCTGCAGGCTGCCATTTAACGATATGAAAGAAGGTTCCATTCATGTCAGCAACATGAGTGACAATGAGGAGAGTGAAACTCAACAGTAATATTGTGGACTCGACACCGGACAAGCCAGAGTGTCAACTAGCGATGACCACTCGTGCCAAAAATGGCAAAACTGTTGCTCCTAGCTAATGTGTTTTTATTATAATAGATATTCTTGTATTTGAAGGATTCATAATTCAACATATTACACCATCCAGAAAAATTTTTTTTCAATTGCGTGTAAATAAACGTTCACTTGTGAATTATAATATTTTACCTATAGTCCTGTACAGTCGTGTGTATATATACATATAAAAAGAAAAATTCAATACCTTAACCTAGATGATCTAATTCCATGATCTATTTCTTTTGGTTAGGTAATACAATAGATGTGTTCATCGGGAAAATGCTGACATCTTTTGTTTTTATATTTTAATAGCCCTTGACTGACTACATATCCTAAAACTCCACCTAAAGCATCAACCTTGGGTGCAAAAAGGTGAGTCTGCAAGAAGCATTTCGTTATCTGTATCAAGCATGGTAACATGCATGAAAAGATCAACCAGTGGGAGTCCTACCTGAACTGCCCAGGTGAAACCATGAACGGCCTCAATTTTTTTTTTTTTTTTGCTTTTACTCAAGTAATTATTTGAATGACTACTTTTGTTATTTTTATACAGAATGTCAGAATGTCAATACTTTTCTTATCTCTGCAGAGGAGGCAGAAGATCCTTGTGCCCTGGACGCAGCCTGTTTGACCCTCTCCCCGCAGGCTACGGTCCATTTAGACCACAACTACCTGCCACCTAAACAGCTTCTTCTCCACAGCTATCAGACCCATGAGCACTAAAGAAATCACTTTTATGTTAAAATCTCACAACTACATCTGATGTTGATAGCACATATATTTTAATTTTATTTATTTCATTTTTACTCATTTCATTTTTACTAAGACCGTGTATGCTTTATGTTGCACCAGCCGACCAAAAAAAAGAATCCTCGGTGTGAATGTACCTTTGACTGACAGCGGCAATAAAATGGATTCTGTTTCTAAGAAATGCTCATTAGAAGTGTTAATTTGCATTATATGACTTCATATGAGAGCCCTTACCTAATGAAATAATGCCAACAAATTGAAACATGATATTTAAAAAGGTCTCTGGTCCTGAAAATACTTGAATAAAATTGAATGTGGTGTACATTGTTTCTACTTTCAAAACTCATGACAATCAAATGATTCACAATAATGGATTTTTTTTGGAGGGGAGGCACACTGAACAGTGAATATTTGCTAGAGTCTAAAGTTTAAATAATAGAAACTAATGCCTCAACAAATGCATCATGATGAGAGGTATGAAGGTGACATGTTCTTGCCTATCCAAAGGTTCTGGAGAAGTGATAGGACCTTAACTATCAAGTGCAGCCACTATTGTTACCAATGGAAGGGTTTTATGTACAAAAAAACCATTGCACAGATAATTATAGTCATTGTGCCTTTGCAATAAAAAAGGGAGGAGGGCTGTCTAAAAGCCCACCATTATTGTTTACCTTAGTAAATATTTACAGATCTTTACAATTTGCACAATTTACAACGGCATGAGTCTTCTGTTTCCATGCTGACTGACAAATTGTGTGACTATATTTTTTCTTATCAAAAGATGTTGCCTTCCCAGAGGCAATATTTTGTATTCCTCTATGCAAGGGGTTTTGAACTGGTTTTATCCAAGGGACCACCATTATAACCAAGAAGCCACTAGGGGACCACTGCTTTGGTGTAATATGATTTTATTTTGCACCGAAGGAGGATGGACCTATACAGGCTTATTTATTTGCATCTATATGTTATGTATATTTTAGGAGTCCCAGCTCCATTTAACATAATTTGGATGGGTAAATAATTTTCAAAATAAGATGGAAAATAAATCAAGTCTCAATAAAAAAAAATTAACTTTATTTTTTAAAATGTTATAATTATTTTCTATTTCCAATTTTGCATACCACCTGCAATACCGCCACAGGTAGGTAACCTAATTCAAAATGAGCTAGAAAATAAATAAAGTCTAAATAATAAATACATTTTATTTTATAAAATGCTACAATTATTTTCCATTTCCAATTTCGCGTACCACCGTATACCGTCACAGACCACTAGAAGGCCGCGGACCACCGGTTGACAAACCCTGCTCTATACTCAAGTGAGATGCAATTTTTGCAAAACTTAATAGCTGATTGAAACACCAACATAGCTAGTTTTCGTGTGACCCAAATATTAATGCTGGGATCCCTTTGAGGGTTTATGCTATTTAGTTGGCACATCTACCCATTATTTGTTGTAACGTAATTATGCAAAATATAAACACAAACTACACCAACTCAAATGGAGCAATAGTGTCTCATCATTGGGTAATTTGTTGTTCCTCACAGAGCAAGCTTATGAGGGCGGAGTGACGGTCTGTAACGAGAGCAATTGGATGAAAAAAAAACAAGTCCACCACATTGCTTAAAACAATAAATAAATAAATAAATAAATAAATAAATAAATAAATAAAGCTTTTGGTACACAAATGCTCTTGGACATAATCGAATTTGGTGCATAATTTCCCATTTTCAGTACACCATGTACATACACCCCTGCTTAAAGATCCGTATCTGAACAGGGTTGAGGTCAGGGGACAATAGAGGTCACACAAAGTTTTTCTCCCTGTACAATCCGTCCACCCGCCCATCCAGCCAGCCAGCCAGCCAGCCAGCCATCCATCCATCCATCCATCCATCCATCCATCCATCCATCCATCCATCCATCCATCCATCCATCCATCCATCCATCCATCCATTTTCTTAACAGCTTTTCCTCACAAGTGTCGCGGGCATGCTTGAGCAGTGGTTCTTAACCTGGGTTCGATTGAACCCCAGGGGTTCAGTGAGTCGGCTTCAGGGGTTCGGCAGAGCTGGTATGTCATTGCCCGCCCCGCCGTCCACGGATGGCCAAACACACCGGTAGCACCCCCCCCCCATTCCTTCCGCGGATGGCCGAACACACCGGTAGCACCCACCCCCCCCCCTCATCCGCGGATGGCCGAACACACCGCTATAATGCATTTTAGGTAAAGCAGTACTCACAGCATGTGTCAAAACATGAGCTGGACTAAAACGTATCATGGAAAATCCACTTTTTTTGCATTTATATTAATATTATTGTGTACTTGGAGTCTCCAAGATTGTAGAGAAGTGTAATCTATCCCTCCAGATGCGGCAGAGATATTTTTATGATCTGTTTGGGGGCTATTTTTTACTTTGTTCAGTTTTCTCCGTTTTCTATTACGTATGTTTATTTAATACATCACATCCGTTGGAGCAGGACTATCAAACAAGGTAATGGGTGTGGCCAAACGGTTTCGCAAATCCGCCATCTTTATTACTCCGAGAAACTTTTGTAGTCCAAACAACTCAAGGAGGCCGAAGTGGAGGGATCAAAATGTTCCATCAAGCCACATAACTCACTGCACCTACCGCAGCATCAGAACCTCAAAGAAGTGCCCTGTCAAATGTCATTTGTTCTCACATCTGTGGGCAAAGTCCTGCTTGTTCAAGGACGAGTGTTTCAGAAATCTTTTGTCAGTACAGAGAAGGATTCGCCGAAAGACTTTATTTTGTTGATGGTTAAGTTCTATGGAAACGACAGACACAGTAAAGCGGTAAACTTGACATGACACAAAACTAATAAACTGTATTTCACTTTCATTTTATTGCGTGTCTATGATGGACTCGTTTTCATAGCATTGGTGTCAGTCTTTCTGCTGATTTTAGAGCTGTGCACTCTGTTTTCATTTCTTGTGGGTCTATTTTGAGTAGTTGTATCAGAAGAATAGCATCGAAGATGCTGTATTATTCTTGTGGGACACAATGTGTTAAATGCATTAGTCAGCTTCTCACTAATGCTAGCATTAGCTTACTGGTTAACTTGACTGCAGTGCTTGTTTACGAGACGTGTTCATAAATATTGTGAGGAGATATATTTTGTTATGTGTTATATATGTATGTAAGTCTTCTGCCATTGACATCTTTGTATCAATCAAAAAGTTTGCGGCGCAAGTAAACGCTACCTCTGTAAAAAACTACAAGTATGTCCAACCGGAAAGGGAGGCGCACATCTTGCTGCCTGGAAGGAGCGGGGTGTGAAGTATATCTTTTGCATTTAAAGAGACCACACTAAAAAGGCTTTCTCTGCGCCGCACCTCAGATCAAGTAGAAAAGAGGGACCTGTGATGTAATCAAAACGAGGAATTCAGACAAAAGCATCGCTGTGCCACTTTATGTGGACCACAACTTAATGAGTAAAACGTAAAACGGAAGAATTTATAAACGTGATACGTAATGATTAAAGGTGTACTGTACAACAATTTTGCTCTTATGTTCTTCTACAGTGGCTGTTTTGGTCTTCTGCTGGGACATGGTGCACATACAAAGATGTCTGTGTTTCTATTTTAAGGACATCCATCCTAAAGCATGAAGCACTATGTCTTTATTCTTCCCTCTCCCCCGCCACATCAAATTACACTGTGTAACAGTGTAATTATGCTTCCGATTAAGGCTTTGAAAGATGAGGACACAATATACATGCTTAGCCTGCTTCAATCTCTTAAATTCTCTCTGTGATTGTGACAATATTACTTTGTCAAAGTAATGTATGCCTACCGTACAGTATAAATTTGCAACATTGGATAATACACTATGTGTTGCTATCTATCATCAAAGGACTACATACTACATGAGACAAAATGAGAAATCGGCTTTGTTTTTGTGACCAGTGCCTGTCTGTTGCAAGTCACATTTAAAATATGCGCAAAGATGGACTGTTCTAGGATTTAGTATTTTCACAGATGCACATACCTTAGCATGCGGCCATGACTTGATATTATCTTTCGAAGATGAAGCTATTTTGGCAAGGGAAGTTACTTGCTATCATTTGGGTGGTCATATCACCAAAGCAACATGGAGTAAATGGAGAAAGATGTGCAAGGCATTTGCTCAAAAATGCGCAAATCAATATCTTGTTGAATCATTTTAACAAGTGCTACTCAAGGTTAACGCCATGTAGGATCATGACTTCAAAATTTTGTTTGCATTTAAAGTGGTTTAATTATTGGTGAGAGGGTGATTTGTAGTAGTTTTCTGTTGTTCTTTTTACTGTTTTACATTTGTTGTACAGTTAAATAAAAAAAATCATTATTTTCTATGTTCATCTTTTTCGTTTTGTTTTAATCATGTATTTCACATGTTAATCAAATGGTGAAGTACTCTCTAGTTACCTTAGTTTTCAATACAAATGCTTTAAAACTGTCAAAACAGAGAACATCTTGTGATAAAAGAAAAAAAAACATTTGGAGTGGGTAGCATAGTTCATACAAGCTTTTCAAACAGGCTGTGTGAAGCAGAGGCACAACTGGTGCAGGAGATCCCTAAATTTTGAATTGCTGTATTGAGTTAGGTTTATATTTTAGTTGTTTGTTTTTGTACTGCATTTTTGAAACATACGCTTTGCCTAATTGGTTGGCTGATGTGTTGACTTTTTTTATTTTGAATTTCTTTTATCAAGCACACCACCAATAAAAATATGGATTTCAAATATTCTCTTCTTGTTTTATTCAACTGATTAGGCATGCACTACTATTTAAATAATGTCCTGAAACTGTAATTCTTTCTTTGGGCATTTTTATCAGATATTAGATTAAAATATTGTATTCATTGATACATTCATCTTCCAAATTGCTTTTTCTCAAGAGGGTGGCAAGCACGCTGGAGCCTATTCCAGCAGTCTTTGGGTGGTAGGTAGATGTCGACCGATATAGCAATTGGCCGATATATTTTAGTTTTAAAATATACTTTCTAATATTAGATTGGAAATGTGTATAGAATATTGCAATTACAGACATAATTGAAGATAGTGAAATGTTTCTATGTTTCCTCTGTTTAGTAATTGCTTCCTGGATGCAAAACAACAAAAATCAAATCTAGAATGGCAACATTTCACTGAGCCAACACCAGGGAAAGCCAATTGCAGCATCTGCAATGGACTGGTGAGCTTGAGAGCGGAAAAAGATAAAATAAAAATCACGACCAATGTGTGGAGTCACTCACCTGAGGTGCCATTACCTTCAAACTTACAAGAATGCACAGAAAGAAAAGGAAGGAGCAGCCAAATTTTGCAGCACTGCTGTTATTTAATATGTACATATACGTAGTATATATGTTGGATTTTTTTATATTTATTTTTTTTCTAGTTTAATATTTATTCATAACGTATTTCTTTCACTTACATGTATAGTTTACAACTATATTCTAACAAACTAAAAATATGTCATGGAAATAATTGACTTTTTTATATTTCATGTTGGGGCGGCTCGGTGGTGCACTGGGTAGCACGTCCGCCTCACAGTTAGGAGGGTGCGGGTTCGATTCCACCTCCGGCCCTTCCTGTGCGGAGTTTGCATGTTCTCCCCGAGCCAGCGTGGGTTTTCTCCGGGCACTCCGGTTTCCTCCCACATCCCAAAAACATGCTTGGTAGGCCGATTGATCACTCCAAATTGTCCCTAGGTGTGAGTGCGAGTGCGAATGGTTGTTTGTCTCTGTGTGCCCTGCGATTGGCTGGCAACCGGTTCAGGGTGTCCCCCGCCTACTGCCCGATGACGGCTGGGATAGGCTCCAGCACGCCCGCGACCCCCGTGGGGACTAAGCGGTTCAGAAAATGGATGGATGGATGGATATTTCATGTTTTATATATGTAGTTCATATTGAATACACAATTTATTGATTTGTGTGTTCAATAAATGATAAGTTCAGAAATGTTGTGTATGCACTTGTTATTATTAGAGTGACATTTTAGCATGCAAATAAAGCACAAAACTTCAAGATATCGGCCAGCCAATCTCAGGACACACATGAGGGGTTTCCCAATTCACAGGCTGTGTCCTCAGAAGGCTGTTTTTCGGCTGATTTTCAGGCTACATGAAGTCATTTCCGGAGCAACCCGACGGCATGTCACGTGACACACGAATACAGATTTGAAACTGGCCTTCGTTTCTCTGGCGATGGGTTTATGTTTTTCTTTGGTTTCTCACTTTTCTCTTCATGGTATATGGTGGTATATAGGTTGTACTGTAGTCATTTAGATTGTGTGTCTGGCAGTGAAACCTTGGTTGTAATCGGGACGGGACTAGATAAGCAGAATTGATTCCTCCCGCTTCCCTTTTCACTAAATCATGCCAGACAAATGAGAAATGAATCTGTAATAAGTGTGTTGTTTTATGTACTTGCCAAAATAAACATATCAAATCAAAAATCAAACGTCGAGAAGAGAGTAGGAGAGCGTAGAAGACGAGAGAGGCAAAATAAAGGCTGCGAAGGTCACAATTTCATAGTCTTAACTCACGGCCCATCGCCATAGAAACCAGGCCAGATTCGAGGGCTGTTTTTTTCGAAGGCTGCGTGAATTTGGACTCCAGCAGTGCTGTCTTTTCGCGCCAGAAATGACATCACGTTATCACCATACCGTGCACTGAAGGATTCTGCCTAGTTAATTTGTACAGAGATAGTCCGCCTGTTCAAATTCGCCACGGCTTATGCGATCCACGGAGGTAGCGCTTCCACGGCTGCGAAGGACCCAGCCTTCGAACCGGCCTCGGAGGACATAGTCTGCAAATTTGGACACAGCTGCGGACAAGCAACCATTCACACTTGCGGACAATTTAGTCAATCAGCCTACTGTGCTTGTTTTTGGAATGTGGAAGGAAACCGAGAAGAACGTGCAAAGTCCACACAGAATCAAAGCCTGCATCTCGAAATTGTGACGCTGACGGGGATGGCTGATGGTGTAGTTGTACACTCGCTTGTCTTGTATGCAGGCACCATGAGTTTGATTCCCGCATATGACGGTGTGCGTACATGCGGGTGCGTGTGCGTGTTATTAAAAAAAAAAAAAAAACTAATGCCACCTGCAATTATATAGATTAATTAATTACAAATCCTGCAATTTATTAATTTTTGTTGCTTGCCTGTCACGTCTCGTCCCCAACTGCTCCACTATGTGTCTGTTGTCTTGGTTTCTGTCTGTGTGCTCGCCCCTCCCCTCCTCAGTGTGATTGTTCCCACCTGCCTCTCGTTACCTGTCGTGTATAAAAGTCCTGTCTGCCCCTCACTCCCGGTCGGATCATTGTCATGTGTTAACGTCATGATGTCTTTTTGGTTCCAGTTGCTGTCATTGGTAATGTCACCCTGTCATTTTGTTTCACGTCTTTTTCGGTCAGTCTTGTTGTTAGGTTTTGTTAGGTCATGTCAGTTGCCAAGTCTGTTAGTTTGCCTTTTTGAGTTCACCAATAAACCCTGGTCCAAGCTGCACTTGGTCGTCCTGCTCCATGCTCCACCCGACCGTGACAGAATGATCCGACCACCAAAACGACCAGCGCTTGGACCCCCCTCCACCACCAGCTCCCGCTGCGACGCACGATCCACGTCTGAGCAGGTTCCAGCGCCATGGGCTCCACAGCTGCCGTCTAACTTGCTCCTGACGCCACCAGACTTCGCTCCAGCGACGCCGGACCCGCGGCCGCCATGAGACTCGCGGCCACCATCGGGCCTCACCCCGGCGTCACTGGACCCACGGCCGTCGTCGGACTTCTTGCCAGCAACGCCGGACCCGTGGTTGTCGCCAGACTTTGAGCCAGCTGCACCTGGCTCCACTCCCACTGCTGCGGCGCGTGATGGCTCCTGCCGCTACGCACAGCCACGCCTTCTGAAATGCCGCCGATCGCGGTACGGACTGTCAGAGTTGCCGCCGATCGAGGTACAGACTTCCAGAGTCGCCGCCAATTGCTGTACGGACTTCCAGAGTCGCCATCCGAGTACATTTTATGTTTGGGTTGCCGCCCGAGTGCGGTTCAGGTTAGGGTTGCCGCCAGAGTGCGGTTCATGTTAGGGTTGCCGCCAGAGTGCGGTTCATGTAAGGGTTGCCGCCAGAGTGCGGTTCATGTTAGGGTTGCCGCCAGAGTGCGGTTCAGGTTCCCCAAGTACCCGCCAGAATGCGGTTCGCCGCCCGAGCGCAGTTCGGTTCCCCAGTTCGCCGCCCGAGTGCGGTTCGGTTCCCCAAGTCGCCGCCCGAGTGCCGTTCAGTTCCCCAAGTCGCCGCCCGAGTGCGGTTCGGTTCCCCAAGTCGCTGCCCGAGTGCGGTTCGGTTCCCCAAGTCGCCGCCCGAGTGCGGTTCTGTCCCCCAAGTCGCCGCCCGAGTGCGGTTCGGTTCCCCAAGTCGCCGCCCGAGTGCGGTTCGGTTCCCCAAGTCGCCGCCCGAGTGCGGTTCGGTTCCCCAAGTCGCCGCCCGAGTGCGGTTCGGTTCCCCAAGTCGCCGCCCGAGTGCGGTTCGGTTCCCCAAGTCGCCGCCCGAGTGCGGTTCTGTCTCCCAAGTCGCCGCCAGAGTGCGGTTCTGTCCCCCAAGTCGCCGCCAGAGTGCGGTTCTGTCCCCCAAGTCGCCGCCAGAGTGCGGTTCTGTCCCCCAGGTCGCCGCCCGAGTGCGGTTCGGTTCCCCTAGTTTTTTTTTTTTGGGACGTCGGGAGCCGTCCCTTGTGGGGGGGGTTCTGTCACGTCTCGTCCCCAACTGCTCCACTATGTGTCTGTTGTCTTGGTTTCTGTCTGTGTGCTCGCCCCTCCCCTCCTGTGTGCCCATGATCAGTGTGATTGTTCCCACCTGCCTCTCGTTACCTGTCGTGTATAAAAGTCCTGTCTGCCCCTCACTCCCGGTCGGATCATTGGTTGCTGTCGTGTCGTCTTCATGTCCTGTTGGTTCCTGTCGGTTTCAAGTATGTTTTGGTTGGGAAGTCATGTTGTTTTGTTAAGTCATGTCAGTTTACCGAGTCTGTATTTTGAGTTCCGCCAATAAACCTTGGTCCAAGCTGCACTTGGTCGTCCTGCTCCATGCTCCACCCGAACCGTGACACTTGCATGACAGCACTAATATTAATATCAGATGGATATGACACCTGTGCCAAAGATGACGTTGAAGCTCGTACAAGTGCTGTCGCGTTTGGGCGTCACAGAAAACCAAATACTCAGAAATGCATTTTCTGTCTTGATAGCACACACCTTGGGTTTGGCAAGATAGTCAAAATCGGTTGAGAAATGAGCAAGGTATGACTAATTTTCAAAGCATTGTAACTGTTTATTTATTTATTTACATTTTAGTCTGTGTTCTATACAAATATCTATTTTAGGAACACACAAATTGACATTAATTTCGTACAATTTTAAGACAAAATGCTACACTAGCCATTGTTCTTTTTGTGGAAATTTCGTATCCAAAGTACTAGTGGTATTGGTACTTGGTATCACTATTGGTGACTAAAGAGTTATCATTTATTGTTATTTATTTTTAAGGCAAGATATTATTGTTTGATATGTTCATTTCAAGGTATAAAGAAGAAAGTCGAGATTTAAATATTCAAATTGAGGACACAAAATGAGATTATTTTCATGTATTTTTTCAAGAGAATTTTTGTTTTTGACACATTAGACATGGAGTTGGTTTGGTCAATGCCATTTTCATTTTCATAATCCCTAAAATGCTTCTAAATCTAGCATTCAGCACCTGGTCCCATTCCTCAGGTGTTATAATGTGGCATGTGCAACTTTGCGATTTTGAACATTTATGAATCATTATCAAATTGCCACTTGTCACATTTCCATTTCTATAATTCAATGCATCGGCACACCACTAATGTATGCCTCCCGCTGCCTCAGCAGGGCAAATGGCATCATCACGGAATGCTCTTTTCCTGCTGTTCCTTTGTTCTGTTTGTTGCCCTCTGGCAGGTGCTACAGTTGCATAAAAGCCCACACAAATCGCCACAAAAACAGTTTATGTATTTGCCAGAGCTGCTTTTAAAGTCACACATGCAATGATTTCGCACCCCATCATTGTGCACTAACACAATATGTTGCAAACATTGGTGCCAAGTGATGCATGAGGTCCTAATATTGTTGCAACGTGCTGCTAGTTTCTTCACCATATTGCCACAATATTGGATTGTTGTAGTCGATCAGTTGTTATTTAATTTGTGTCTTTCTATGCACTGCACTATGAAAGGAATAGCTTTTCTAATATTGACATATACAGTATAAGGACAATAAAGGCATTCTAGATCTAATTATATGTATATATAATTATAAACCACTCTATGGAATTTTACTGTGCACTCTGATGTACGTACACTAAACTTCAATTTATTGATTTATGGTCAGCACCAGACAGATGAGAACGACTGAGTTACGCTGGTGCCATCCCGGCAGCCAGGGCCAGGCACAGGAAAATCTGCCCGTACCGAGCCGATCCTCACACGCTGAGGTGCTGTGGAAGGCACAGGTGTGGCTGGGACAGCCCAGACCGTGGCCACACATAAAAAAAAGAAAATCCTCATTCCGCTTTGACCCCCTGGCATTTCCATTTTTTTTTTTCCATCAATGAACATTTCTGTACATGCACCAGAATTAGCCAAGGGGCTACTTTTCATCTGTAGTCCTTGAGGCAAGGTGTGTGAAATGTCTTGCCCAAGGATACAACAGCAAGTGGCTCGGACCGAGCTGGGTTCGAACCGCCGGTTTCTGAACGACGGCTGGCACAAATAAAGAAATAATAATTACCTTTGTCATTCCGTGACAATAAGCATGGCAAATGTGCAGGCAGAGGGAATGGATGGATGGATGGATGGATGGATGGATGGATGGATGGATGGATGGATGGATGGATGGATGGATGGATGGATGGATGGATGGATGGATGGATGGATGGACGGACGGACGGACGGACGGACGGACGGACGGACGGATGGACGGACTGATGGACGGATGGATGAGCACTGGTGGATGTGTGAAGTGTGGACAGATGGATGGATAGATGGATCTAACTATGAGTCGACTGTTGAGTGGGCTTTAAGTGTTTATGAGTGTTTATACATGTGCCTGTGCCCGGGGGGAGCGTGGGCTTGTGCGCTGTTAAGAATGCGACAATTTATGAGTGGAGAAACGGTCAAGGTTGTTTGCCCTTCCAGTTCTTTCCATTCACTTTAAAAGTGTACATACTTTGCAATTAGCAGTCCAACTAATGCTTCTCTCCTGTACGACTGCTGCACACATTTTTCCAACAATGATTAAAAAACACTTGTGGCCAATCATTTAGAAGCCATTTTTCAACAATGTTTCATAAACACTTGTGCCCAATCATTTAGAAATCTAGGACAAGATTTCCTATACCCATTTTTTTAAGTTTGGGTTGTATATATTCAGGTATATTTATCATTTATATGCATGCATTGAAATGCTGGCATAGGTTTGAAACCTCTGATGTCAAAATTTGCTCAAGTGAATATTTTTTCCGCAAACTGTGGTTTTGGCCACTGCCCACGTGTGTATGTTATTTTCACAAAATGACCAAATTAAAAAGGTAAAAATTGCTGGCTGTCTTTGACAGTGCAATGCTAAAGATTCAATAATGATGACATTTCCTGAAGAGTGATGCTTTAGCCAGTAAAGTATCTCTCAATGCCAGCGATATGTATCATACATGATCTATTTGATGTATATTCATATGTGATTGGCTTGCAACCGATCCATGGTGTACCTCACCTTTGGCCCATAGTTACTTAAGATATGCTCCTGATTCATAATCGGGGAAAGTACGTATAATTTTCAAATTCTAACATTTGTCCACATCTTTGTTTGTCACACTGCTCATCCTTGTCACAGAAACTTGTCTTCCCCAGGTGATGTAAGATGAGAAGTGGGCTACATTGGCTGGTCTGATTAATTTGTTAAAGTATGCTCAAAGCCTTGTAGCACCCCATTTGTACCGCAGCATATTCTTACCACCCAACATAGCTTCAATTCAAAGTTGTTTTGGAACCATATGATAGCAAACTATCCACATTACTTTTGTCTCTCCTAATAATGATGAACAGCTTCCGAGCACTGAGCACAATTACCTAAGTACTGTTCATTTTGACATGGACACGTAACCAGCTACTCACAGAAAAGATATAGCTGCACCTATAATTCATACTCCTGTTTCTATTGCTAGTACATTTCCAGTGAATAATGAGATTTATAACATTCTCTGTTGGACAGACTATTAGATTTGCTGTTGCATTGAATTTTGTGCAGACTGCAATATTCAAAAGTGAGCGAATAAAGTCAGCGAGCTCACACGCTTTAAAAGCCTCTAGGCTTAATGCAATCCAATATATTGACAACTGCTAAATGGTACATTACACAGTTCCAAGGGAAATGATTGCAAGTGTGGGGTTGTTCCATAAGGACGCCAAACAAAAAGGGTTAAATAGCAGATAGACATGCCATGGTTCTGTAACTGGAGAACAGTAATGATGACCAATGACAATTTACCTTTTTTATCAAATGCATCAAGCGCAATAAGTGTCTAACCAAGTACAGTGTGAAGACAACATTTTGTGCAAGATATCCCTTGTTAACAAAGACATCAGCACATCAGCAACCTCTGTAGAAACCTGAATCAATTCTGATCATTTGAATTAGGTGTGTTACAGCAAGGACAGGTGGAAAACAGGCAGCAACCATGGGATAAAGAGTTTTTATTGTAGATTATTGTATTCTACATTTAATTGTTCTTCCTTTCATATATGTCACTGGCAAAGATAGGTGAGCATAAAAATATTTGTATTTACTAAATAATAATCATCAATTTGGAGAAAATACATAGTTTAAAGCTGCACCACTAGGTTCCAATTCATACTAGTTGGGACTTCCTTAGACGACCAACAGTTCAAAGCACCTCATTCACTACTTGTAGTGTGGGCTTTGTTGTTATAGGGCACAGGTGTCAAACTCAAGGCTCGGGGGCCAGATACGGCCCGCCACATCACAAAATGTGCATCAAATTCTTGTGTCATTACTAGAATTGCAAATTGTCTTCACTTTAGATAATATATATATATATATATATGAAATATTTGTCCAGTTTTTCTAGAATTGCAAATTGTCTTCACTTTAGATAATATATATATATATATATATATGAAATATTTGTCCAGTTTTTACTCGTCTGATTTGAAAACGAGTTATTTGTCAGTTTGTTTTGTAGCTTTTACTGTATATAATATGAGGTGCTCATACATTTATTTGGGTTGACAGTCATAATGGCCCTCCGAAAGAAGCTATGACTACAATGCGGCCCGCGAAAAAAATGGGTTTGATGGCCCTGTTATAGGGGCAACAGTGACTATGTGTGACAGCATGTAGCATTCATTGAATTACAGCGGGTATATTATGATGTAATTTCATTCGTGAATGGCTGATAGATGTTCAGCTGGTTGAGATTAGGAGGAGTAAACAGCAGCTGTTCACTGGAGTGAAAGTTGTTCTGTCATGGAAGGTCATAAGTCTGTCGTCACGGGGGAAAATAGAGACTCCAGGACCGGATGCAGCTGATTCATTGAGAGAAATAGGATTCCCTGACCTGAATAGATTAATTAGTAATGTCCTTACAAAAAGGGCTTTATTTTTGTGCACAGTGCAAAGTGTCAACTAAATATGTGCAAAACAACATGGCTGTTTTTTTGTGACGCTGTGGGCGGGAAAGCAGCCAACTTGATACACCGCATGTCAAAGCGGAGAGTTTCATTCTCTTCAAATGACGTGTGCGAGGCACACTGATAGTCCTCGACATTATGGAAGAAGAAACTGATTTGCTCGCCTCCACGGGCTTTGTGAGGATAAGCAGTTCAGATAATGGATGGATATATATATGTGTGTATATATGTATATATGTATATATATATATATATATATATATAAAAATTCCTCACCCCCCGTGGGTGGTCTCTTTTTCCCTTCAAGCTTGGGTCCTCTACCAGAGGCCTGGGAGCTTGAGGGTTCTACGCAGTATCTTTGCTGTTCCTAGTAGTGCACTTTTCTGGACTGAGATGTCAGATGTTTTTCCTGGGATCTGTTTCAGCCACTCCTCCAGTTTGGGGGTTACTGCCCCTAGTTTTCCAATGACCACAGGTACCACTGAAGTCTTCACTCTCTAGGCCTTCTCCAGCTCTTCTCTGAGCCCTTGATATTTCTCAAGTTTCTCATGTTCCTTTTTTTTAATGTTACCATCATTTGGGATGGCTATGTCAACCACAACGGCTTTCCTCTGCTCTTTGTCCACCACCACAATGTCCGGTTGGTTCGCTCGCCATTACCATTCTGTCTGTCTGGATCTGGAAGTCCCAGAGGATCTTGGCTTGGTCATTCTCTACCACCTCTGGAGGTGTTTCCCACTTGGATCTTGGGACTTCCAGTCCATACTCTGCACAGATGTTCCTGTACACTATTCCAGCTACTTGGTTATGGCGCTCCATGTATGCTTTACCTGCCAGCATCTTACGCCCTGCAGTTATGTGCTGGATTGTCTCAGGACCTTCTTTGCACAATCTACACCTGGGGTCTTGTCTGGTGTGGTAGATTTGGGCCTCTATTGCTCTGGTGCTCAAGGCCTGTTCTTGTGCAGCCAAGATCAATGCCTCTGTGCTGTCCTTCAGACCAGCTCTTTCTAGCCATTGGTAGGATTTCTGGATATCAGCCACTTCAGCTATGTTTCGGTGGTACATACCATGTAGGGGCTTGTCCTCCCATGATGGTCCCGCCAGCATCTCATCTTCCTTTGATGCCCATTGTCTGAGACATACACTAAGCACGTGTTCCGTTGGGGCCTTATCCCTGATGTACTTATGGATCTTGGATGTTTCATCTTGGATAGTGGCTCTCACGCTCGCTAGTCCTCGGCCTCCTTCTTTACGGCTAGTGTACAGTCTCAGGGTGCTGGACTTGGGATGGAACCCTCTATGCATGGTTAGGAGCTTCCGTGGCTTGATATCTGTGGTCTGTATATCCTCCTTTGGCCACCGTATGATTCCTGCAGGGTATCTGATTACTGGTAGGGCGTAGCTGTTAATGGCTAGGGACTTGTTCTTGCCGTTGAGCTGACTTCTTAGGACTTGCCTTACTCGATGGAGGTATTTGGCTGTGGCTGCTTTCCTTGTTTCCTCGTCAAGGTTGCCATTTGCCTGTGGAATTCCAAGGTATTTGTAGCTGTCCTCAATGTCTGCTATTGTTCCTTCTGGGATGAGACCCCCTCTGTGTGGATTACCTTTCCTCTTTTAGTCACCGTGCGGCCACATTTCTCAAGTCCGAATGACATTCCGATGTCAGAGCTGTAGATCCTGGTAGTGTGGATCAGGGAGTCAATGTCCCGCTCGTTCTTAGCGTACAGCTTTATGTCATCCATGTAGAGGAGGTGGCTGATGGTGGCCCCATTCCTGAGTTGGTATCCATAGCCCGTCTTGTTGATTATTTGGCTGAGTGGGTTCAGTCCTATACAGAACAGCATTGGGGACAGAGCGTCTCCTTGGTATATACCACATTTGATGGTCACGTGTGCAAGTGGCTTGCCATTGGCTTCAAGTGTGGTTTTCCACTGTTTCATCGAGTTGGCAATGAAGGTTCTCAGAGTCCCATTGATGTTGTACAGCCTCAAGCATTCAGTGATTCAAGTATGTGGCATTGAGTCATATGCTTTCTTGTAATCAATCCAGGCAGTGCTCAGGTTGGTACGTCTGGTTCTGCAGTCTTGGGTGACTGTTCTATCCACCAGGAGCTGATGTTTTGCTCCTCTGGTATTTTTACCAATCCTTTTCTGAGCAGTGCTCATGTATTGATCCATGTGCCCGCTGATCTTATCTGATATTATGCCCGACATCAGCTTCCATGTTGTGGAGAGGCAGGTGATTGGCCGGTAGTTGGATGGGACTGTACCCTTTGAAGGATCCTTCTGGATCAGGATCGTACGCCCTTGGGTTAGCCATTCAGGGTGAGTCCCATCCCTTAGCAGCTGGTTCATTTGTGCTGCCAGGCGCTCATGGAGAGTTGTAAGTTTCTTGAGCCAGTAGCTGTGGATCATGTCAGGGCCTGGTGCTGTCCAGTTTTTCATTCCTGAGACTCTTCTCTGGATGTCTGCCACTGTGATGGTTACTGGGTTCTGTTCAGGGAGCTTGCTGTGGTCCTTTCTCAGAGCCACCAGCCACTGTGCATCCTTCTTATGTGATGCCTCCCGCTCCCATATATCCTTCCAGTACTGTTCAGTTTCCAGCCTTGGTGGGTCTGCTCTGCTATTATTCCCCTGCCACTGAGCGTACACTTTCGCTGGTTGTGTTGTGAACAACCTGTTCATTCGTCTGGCTTCATTCTCTCTTGTGTACCTCTTTAGGCGGCTGGCCAAGGCTTGGAGTCTTTGTTTGGCAGTTTCGAGTGGTTCAGGTATGGGCATCTGGCTGTATTTCTTGGGAACTTGCTTTTTCATTGCACCTTTCTGGGCCTCTGTCATTTGGCTCACTTCTCTCCGTGCTATCCTGATTTTAGCCTCCAGCCTTCTCTTCCATGGTGGGCACTGTTGTGGTCGCATATGGTCATTCTTCTTGTAGCCAAGCATTTCTAGGATCACTGCTGCTGAGGTGTATGTCAGCTCATTGGTTTCAGTGATGGTAGCCGTAGGAATTGTTGTCAGTGCTGCATTCACATCTTCTAGGAGACTTTCTGAGGGTACTTCACTTAGCCTCTGCAGTGTGTATCTAGGTTCCCGAGCATTCATTCTCGCCATGATCTTGTTCTTCAGGTCAGTTGCTGCCTCGTTCAGCTTGATTGTGCTAATTGGGGTTTCGTACCCAGCCTCTGGACTTGTACATGGATTTAACTCGTCTCTGACCTGGTGCTCTGGGTGACCTTCGCTATGGCATTTGTGTTGTATCTCATCAATCTCGAGCTGTGATAGCAGGTGCCGTTTATGGATATTGGAACATTGAGCTACTAGTTGCTTGGCCGATAGTGTTGACTGTGGGTATCGAAGTTGCCATTGTTCCCGCATTCTCCGCATGTAACCCCTTTCGCTCGGGTTGCTGGAGTAGTAGCATTCCAACAGATCCTTATTCTCGCATCTCACCCATTTGTGCCTTGTTCCAGTAGCCCATTTTTCATCAGGGTGCTCTGGTTCCCCAGCACCTGACGCAGACCTTGTTTGTCCGGGCGACGTCTTTCATTTCTTGTACTCTCATTATCTCTGAGGTAGGCGGTATCGTTAAGGGTCTTGCCTAAGGACCCACACTGACTGTTGGTAAGGTAATCACTCATTGCTCATATTGTGCCCCTGCCGGTAATCGAACCCGGGTCTCCCGTTTGTAAGTCATGTGACTTACTGATTGAGCTGGTCAGCCTTAGTCAGCCGTATTTTGTCCGAGACCTTGCATCCCTGGCTGTCAGGAGGTTTGGACAAACAGGGATAGCTTGGAAACAGTTTACTTTTTGCAGGGGGGAACGACAACACAGCACCACACAAGCTGTACCGTAACTGTCCTGCAGTAAATATATATATATATATATATTATATATATTCTTTGGTTTTCAACTTACTTTTTTTGACTGTTACTATTCTGCCACTCTATTTCCTGTAATTTGTGTTTCAATTTACTGTTTTCATGTTTTTTGTGGTTTCATGGTTGTTCATCATTAGCTACACATTTGTTATTCTATGATGAATAAAGTTGTGATTAGCAAACAATTGTTGTCTGCGCGTCAATGGACATAATAGTTTGCCAATGAACCTTCACTTCACTTGGTCGCAGTTAATATCAAGCTATTAAAATGAGCAGCAACCAAGGATACTGGAGTCATTAGCATTGAACTAATTTTGGACTCGTTTGATAGCATCCGAAGCGACGCATTGCGGCAATGGTGCCTTTCGCGGGTATCACAATTTTATACCAAGTATTTTTGTTCATTTTCCACCTCTGTTAAAACTAGCAGTAATCAGGATCTAGTCAAATTTTTAGCTTTCAGCTGACTGAACTTGTCTTGATAACTTTGATAACAACGGCTAAGTCATCACAGCCACAGGCGGATTTTTTATTTTATTTAATTTCTGGAACACCACATGTTCCAGTTTTAACAAAGTCATGATCAGAGAGCTACGTAATAAATTACAAGCAATCCGAAACACTTCCCACCCCTCGTCACCCTCTGTATCTTTGCCTCAGATGATGGGATGACTTTTAAAATATATAATGACGATATTAATAGTAATGTATTCAATTAATTGATTTTTGTAATGGTTCAGGTGTATTGTCTACAAATACATAACGTGGCTCTCATCACCTGCTGACCTTTTGTCATACCTGTAAGAATTTTTGTGATCTCATGTGAGACTTCAACTGGGTAATGAGGAAACATATTTGCCCGGGGTTCCTGAAATGAGTCAAACAGGTCAGCGGCTCGAGCAAACTAAGAACCCTTTCAGAGGTGTAGCAGAGGCAGATGGTTAGTGGGAAATGTGCTTCGTATACAATAATGTTTATCCAGGTGTTTCGAGAGAGCACCAAACGGAGCAGGCAGGCGGTGCTTTAAGCGTTCTTTCTACTGGGGTGCTTAATGTATGCATAGCCTGTGCAGTCTGCTCAAAAAGTCATTATATAGTCTTATTAATGAGTTGGTAGACAGAAGACAAGGCTGAGGCTGTCAAGCTCAAAGAAAGTTCAATTGTGATGGTTTTATGTTTCTAAGTTACTTTTTTGTGGTAACGAAAGTGTACATTCATTTCTTTTTAAACTACAAATTTGTTTCAGTAGTTTCGAGAAAAATCGAAAAACTAAATCTGCAAACAAAAAATCAAAACATTTTATTCAGCTACTGGCCTTTATCTATGTAAAGTGTTTTATTGAATAGATGAAAAAAATAAACATTTGTTACATTCACATAGATTGATTTCTTCTATAAACACCACAAAGATAGTCGGTTTCTATTTCCCTGCAAAGTGCTCATAGTAACAATTATGCACTAGTCAAGTCAAGTTTATTTATAAAGCCCTAAATCAAACTTCTACAGAGAAACCAACTGACCCTTGGGAAACATTTTGCAGTTTAACTGGATGCAATGTTAAATATTTGACATTCATTTACCTTCAGGCTTTTTTGTAGAATACACAAGAATATATATAGTTCCATCAACATATCATTTTAAAAGCTTTCATCTACATATATGTTATCAAGCTGCTATGCCCCAAAACAAATATTTTTTCACTGCAGTCAAGCTAGCCTATTAAAAACCCAAGTGGGTAGGTAATATGAGACATGTGGTACTGTCATTTCAGTCTGTTATTTCAACAAGCAGCTGTTGAGTGTTCCTTCTCATCTTGTGTTACAAAATCAAAAGTCCCTTCCTCTCTCACCTGACACACAACCTTACATATTCTCAGGTCCAGCTCATTTTGTGATTTGCAAAGTGCAAACGACTTACAAATAAATGCACTGCACAGTAGGGCAGAGTCCATTTAAGTGACTTGAAAAGCTATCAAACCTGCTTCAACTCTATTAATTTATTGTAAATCAGGGCTGAAAAAAAATAGAAGTTATATTGGAATAAAAAACACTTTTGCACGGTAGCGTGGTAAGAAACCATGACGCTAAATGGAGTAGGAAAAATTATTGATATTGTAATAATAAATGTATATATTGTCAGGGTTTGAGGGTTCTAAATTCACCTTTTTGGAAACCAGTTTATGTGGCTGTCCAATGTTTTTATACATCTCGACTGTACTGTTGTGTGAAATCGAAGCATTCACTCTGGCAAAGGTCATTATCTAGCATTACGGCACATTATTCATTGGAAATGTAAAAGTCACTGCCAGGGTACAAATGACAGAGAACAAAACATAGCATAGAGTACGATTGGTCATTGTTTGAATTTCAATTACCGTATTTTCTGCACTATTAGGCGCACTTAAAAGCATTTACTAAAAAAAAATCAAAGTGCGTCTTATAATGCAGAGCGCCTTATTTATGGATCAATTGGTGAATTTGTTGATCCAGACTGGTTGTACACAGCGCTCTACCAAAATGTTTCAGTACGACTAGTAAATTACAAGGTCGCATCGCTTTCAGCATTACGGCAACCGTGGTCAGGGGCGTCACCAAAGTAAAAGTGGTAAACACGCATAATGTGCTCACTCCTAGTCCAACACCTCTTGTGTGTATAAAGACGCCAAAATGATACGCATGCCACTATCTGCCAATGGATTGTGGACGCCGAGGCTGATATATCAGTCTCAACTCTGGTCTGAGCTTTCGCGAAGGCAGGAATAATAACTGAACTGCCAGGGAAGAGCAATGACACTGACACGGATAATGACGAGAGGGAGCCAGGGCATAATGAATGCCGTATTCGCCTAACTGTTCAATTCGGAGACGGAAGGGAAAGAATTTGACGGATTTGTGGATGGGGATATGTAAATATGCACATTAACATTTGAACAACGTCGTGTTATTGTGCAATGTTTGCATTGTAAATCGTTCAACTGTCCAAAAAACTTCAATTCGGACACGGAAGAATTCGACAGATTCACGGACGGGGATATGTAAGTGTATATTTACATATTAACGTTTGAACGTCATGTTATTTTGCAATGTTTGTAGTGTATTTTGTATTGTATATGAAGTTTGTCATATGTAAAGTTTGAGGGATCAGTGGACGGGGCTATGTAAATATGCATATTATAGTTTGAATCTATTATCTAAGACACCCTGAATTGATTGCCTGACAATTGCAGGGCACATGGACAAACAACCATTCACAATCTAACAACTATTTAGAGTGCTCAATTAACCTACCAAGCATGTCTTTGGAATGTAGGAGGAAACTGGAGTACCCGGAAAAACCCACACAGGCCTGATTCCAAGTGTGTGTGTGTGTGTGTGTGTGTGTGTGTGTGTGTGTGTGTGTGTGTGTGTGTGGTTAGCACAAATGGTTAGTGTTGCATAAGCTCATCTCCTTCATAGCTATTTCAATACGTTCTCAAGCCACATTGTTGACAAGTTTCTACAAAAAGCTGACAAGAAACTAAAATAGCCTCAAAAAAATTGGATACATCAGAAAAAACTTTTATGTCAGCATTGTGAACAATCAAGTCTTTCTTCCATCTCTTGACCCCTTTCTCTTTGGTAATGCTCTATTTGTATGAAAGGGGACTTTGCCTGCTGTGACCTCCAGAGCTAACCTACCACTAATATGTTCTGACAAGTCAGCTATATCAAAGTGCTAACAAAGCGGAACAATGGTGAAGCCATTTATCTCAGCATTTCAGCATTATACTAGAGTTCCCTTGACGATATTCCACTACATATTATACAGTTGCATAGGAGGGTTTACAGGCTGCCAAGGGGGTGACACCCCACCTATAGTTTTGCCACCCCACCTGCCACCCTAACAAATATATCAATACTGAATTGAATATTTATGTTTTTCTTATACTGTCTACATGATGTGTATATTTGTTTTAATAACCAGTTTAGAATTCACTCCCACATCCTGAAGCCCCTCCTCTAAAGAAGAAAATGATTTCATCCTACAGCATGCTGATGCACCAATTAAGGATAGCCTTAACTTCAATGCTGTTGTGAGTCAGTCTTTGCGGTACGTGACAGAATCGGCCACCAAGAAATGAGCTCTTATGAAACCATATATCAAAACCTTTGCAAACAATAATGAGAGGGGCATGAACAAAAGGGAAACCCCAGCAAAAACGGAAGTTCTATGAGAAAATGGACCATCCAGAAAAAGGAGGTGGTAGAGAAGTGGTCACATCAGCCTTGCCACTCTATCATGACAAAATGGAGATTCAAGGTATATGTTCATGGTCCAACAGATACCTCCCATGCCTTGCTATGATTTCCATTCTGGTGGCCCAGTGGTTGAGTTCATCGGGTAGAGCTCAGCCCTCCCAAGCTGCTGATGGTGTGTGTGTGTGTGTGTGTGTGTGTGTGTGTGTGTGTGTGTGTGTGTGTGTGTGTGTGTGTGTGTGTGTGTGTGTGTGTGTGTGCGTGCGTGCGTGCGTGCGTGTGTGTGTGTGTGTGTGTGTGTGTATGAGTGCGTGCGTGCGTGCGTGCGTGCGTGCGTGCGTGCGTGCGTGCGTGCGTGCGTGCGTGCGTGCGTGCGTGCACCTGGAGGTGTGGGGTAACCTCTGCCCCCCACCATCTGAGCCTCCTGCCACCCCAGCAAAACCTTCCTAAAACCGCCACTGTACAGTTGCCTCCCAGATTTAACCAAGCAAAGCAATAAGAGGCTTTCATTAGATAATTACAACAGCAATTGAAAAGTTTTGGAAGAATTCAGACCACTGAACCACAAGAAAGCTGTGAATATTTTGTCATGCATTAAACAACCACATATGGAAATCATTACAAGGTTGTAAGAAAACAATTATTGGTCTTTAAATCTTCACAAAACTTGAACCGTCATACACAGCATATCTCGAAAGATGTGTTCGATGTTGGGCATTTAAAGAATTAACTGGCCACGTGTGTTTTACTTTTTCTACAGTGAAAGTACTCCAAAAAGAAAACAACAGGGAATCTTCACTGCAAAGTCAGCGGTCATCTAATTTGTGCCCATCTCAAGTCAAGCTTGAAGTGCAGTCTAACTGTGTTAATGGATGGGTGGACTTTTCGTTATTTTTGTGTTTTCGTAGACGGGCACAGTTATAAATACCGTAATTTCCGCACTATAAGCCGCGACTTTTTTCCAAAATTTTGGACCCTGCGGCTTATAGTCAGGTGCGGCTTATATAAGATTTCTTTCGTGATTTTTGTGATGACTTGATCACTTTTACTCTTAACACTATTATATACAGTAAAAGCTACAAAACAAACTGACAAATAACTCGTTTTCAAATCAGACGAGTAAAAACTGGTCAAATATAAAAAAAAAAAAAGATATTATTAAAAGTGAAGACAATTTGCAATTCTAGTTGTCAGGCGCAGAGCAGGGAGAGGACTCGAATGCAGAGAGTTCAATGTCCAAAAAGGCTTTTATTTTATTTTTATTTTCTGGAGAACCTATCCACGACGGTGAGTATCGTTGTCTTACCGCTAGACACCGGCAGTCCCGTGACAAAATCCACAGAGATGTCGGCCCATGGTCGAGAGGGAATGGAGAGAGGCTGCAGCAACCCCACACGGCGGCCCGGAGTGTTCTTACTTCGCGCACAGATGGAACAGGCTGCAACATACTCCCGGACGTCCGCCCCCATGGAGGGCCACCAGAATCTTTGTTGGATGACGTGCAGGGTTCTTCGCACGCCCGGGTGACACGTGAGCCGGGAGGTGTGCGCCCAGTGGATCACTTGGGATCGTAGTTGGGGCGGAACAAACAGTCTATTCTCGGGACTTCCCCTAGGGGGTGGATCATCGTGGTTTGCCCGCTTCACCAAGTCCTCTATGGGCCAGGTTACGGCTCCCACCACGCAGTGAGGGGGGAGAATGGGCTCTGGCTCTGTGGACACCGGGTCTGGGCTGTAGATGCGTGACAGCGCATCAGGTTTGGTGTTCTTGGCCCCCGGTCTGTAAGACAACGTGAAATGAAAACGGTTAAAGAAGAGGGACCAACGAGCCTGGCGGGAGTTCAATCGCTTGGCCTCCTTGATATATTGCAGGTTCATGTGATCGGTCCAAACCAGAAAGGGGTGTTGGGCTCCCTCCAGCCAGTGTCTCCATTCTTCAAGAGCCTTTTTGACCGCTAACAATTCCCGATCTCCGACGTCATAGTTCTGCTCCGCGGGGGTCAGCCGTCGGGACAAAAAGGCGCAGGGATGGAGCTTGTTGTCGACCTGGGATCTCTGAGACAGGACGGCGCCGATTCCCTGGCTGGAGGCATCAACCTCCACCACGAACTGACGAGATGGGTCAGGCAAGGTAAGGATTGGAGCGGTGGTGAACCGCCTCTTCAGCTCCTGGAAGGCGGCTTCAGCCTTCGCCGTCCAGCGGAACGGAACTGTCGGGGAGGTGAGAGCGTGCAGGGGAGCCGCGGTGGCGCTGAAGCCTCGTATGAATCGTCTATAAAAGTTAGCAAATCCCAGAAATTGCTGCACTCTTTTGCGGCTATCCGGTACCGGCCATTGGGTCACCGCGCTTACTTTGGCTGGGTCCATCTGGACCTTTCCTGGGGCTATGATGAAGCCAAGGAACGATATCGTTTCTGCATGGAACTCGCTATTTTCGGCCTTGACATAAAGTCGATGGTCCAGGAGCCGTTGCAGGACCGACTTAACATGACTCTCATGGGTCCTCAAATCTGGTGAATAAATTAAGATGTCATCCAAGTAAACGAAAACAAAGTGGTCTAAGAAATCACTCAGAACGTCATTGATCATGGCCTGGAAGACCGCGGGGGCATTGGTGAGGCCGAACGGCATTACCCGGTATTCAAAGTGTCCCCGGGGGGTGTTGAAGCCCGTCTTCCACTCATCACCTTCCCGAATGCGCACGAGGTGATACGCGTTACGCAAATCTAACTTGGTGAATACCCGAGCCTGCTGCAACTGATCAAACACGGCCGACATGAGTGGGAGGGGGTACCGATTCTTTATAGTGATCTGGTTGAGGGGACTGTAATCTATGCAGGGGCGCAGGGTTCCGTCTTTCTTCCCCACAAAGAAAAATCCGGCCCCTGCAGGCGATGATGACGGCCTGATCAGACCCGCTTTAAGTGACGCGTCAATATAGTCATTTAAGGCCTTCTTTTCGGGGCCCGAAAGGGAATAAAGTCTCCCCTTGGGGATCGAAGCACCGGGCAATAGGTCTATGGCGCAGTCGTAGGGACGGTGGGGTGGTAAGGAGCTCGCCTTGGCTTTGCTAAATACCTCCGCAAGTTGATGGTAGCATTTGGGTACTTGGTTTAGATCTGGAGCTCTGAACTCTGGTTCAGGAGACGCAAGGTCCGAGGGAGAAGTGCAGGTGGACTCGATCGAAGGGTTCGGTTTGACACACGATACTTGGCACTGGGATGCCCACCACTTTATCTCCCCTGACTCCCAGTTTATTGCAGGGTTGTGGTGTTTTAGCCACGGATAACCGAGGATAAGCGGATTCAGGGGGGAGGTGACTACATGCAGTCTTACTAGTTCATGATGAGTGCCAAACGACAATGAGAGGGGTTCGGTTATATAAGATATGTCAAAAAGGGCTTGTCCGTTAAGTGCCTTAGCCTTTATGGTTGTGTTCAAGGGTTCGGTCTTTACACCTATGCTGCGAGCAAAAGCCCAGTCAATCAGATTCTCGTCGGCCCCTGAGTCAATCAACACCCCGAGCTCGAGTTCCTTGCCTTGGCAGGTTAGCGTCCCGACGGGTAGAACCCTATTCTTCTGCCGGACCACGGAGAAGGTGCTTACCCTCAGCGCACTCCGCTCCGGGCAGGAGAGGAGGAGAAGACCAAGCGCCCCGCAGTAGTAGCATCTGCCCTCCTGGCGTCGACGCTGTCTTTCCTCTTCGCTCAATTTGGCCCGGCCGAGCTGCATGGGTTCCGTCCCCTCGAGTGGCCCGGCCGGGATCGATCTTTGGTGGTGTGTCTCGTGGGATGACCGCCCGCCCAATGATGCGGAAGGAGTAACGATCGCACCCCGGCTTGCGCGCTGCTTCCTCCACTCCTGTAGTCGGTTGTCAGTTCGGACGGCCAACGCGATGAGAGCGTCGAGCTCCACAGGAAGATCAAGGGGAATGAGTTGGTCCTGGATGGTCCCGGAAAGACCCCGGAGAAAAGCATCGTACAGAGCCGTCGAGTTCCATCCGCTTTCCGCGGCCAGAGTGCGGAAGCGGATCGCGTAGTCGCTGACTGTCTCTCGACCCTGGGTGATATGGGACAGCTCTCGTGCCTTCTCTCATAACATCGAGCTCGCAAGGCTCGACTGCAGCCCGGGTTCACCTGCATATCATTCCGGGGAAGCCAGTCTGATCCCCCTCGCCAGAGGCGCGGGCGCCGGGTGGTCCACAGGGGGCGCCGCTGTGGAACAGGGCGTCACAGCTCGCCCCGTGGTCAGCAGAGCGAGGACGTCTTGCATCTGACGACTCAGCGAATCCACCTGGGCGGCCACCGCCTCTCTGAAGCCTTCCTGGTTCTTTACCAGTTCCTGAACGCCAACACTCAGAAGTTGCGAAGTCTGGGAGCGTACTTGGGCGACCAGCTGCGCTGTCTCTGCCGAGTCCATGTCTGGCCAGTGCGTAATGTCAGGCGCAGAGCAGGGAGAGGACTCGAATGCAGAGATTTCAATGTCCAAAAAGGCTTTTATTGTCTCCACTGACAGTCGAACAAAAAACGCCTCACTAGGAGGGAAAAAAGGGAAAACAAAGGCGCCTCGAACCGAGGGAGAAAAAGGGGAAATCAAAGCGCCTCGAACCGAGGGAAATACAAAAACAAGGTACCGATGTAACCAAGTTAACATCGGTGATCAAAGTCGCTCAAACAAGGCTTCTACGTGGAACTCGAGGGTTTCGTGATCGCTAGTGTTCTGACAAGGCAAGACGCACTGGCACTGGATACTAGGAAAGACGCGGGTTATATGGACACAGGAGGGGAACACAGGTGAAGACAGTTGGTCATTGACGCAGGTGCACACACTTGGAATCAGGGGTTCACGGGACCGGACGCACAGGGGAAGGACACACTGACTGGAACGAGAGGAAAATCACAATAAAACAGGAAATGATCCGGACGACACATGACAGCATGACACTAGTAATGACACACGGATTTGATGCACAATTTGTCTTCACGGGCCACATAGAATGATGTGGCGGGCCGTATCTGGCCCCCGGGCCTTGAGTTTGACACCTGTGCTCCAAACCCTTTCTCTTAAAGCAGTGGCGCTGTTTGGACCATCTGCATTGTATTAAAACCCAATCAATCAGCATTTAAATTAAATTCTTCTGACATTTTGCTCACCAAAAACAAGTTGTAATGAATGTGAACTTTTAATGCATTTTATTCAGAAGGTTACTTTGAACCTTAAACGGCGTACTTATGGATTTTTACGGCCTCCGGCCTCCAGGGGGCGCTCTAGCAGGAAGCAAGAACGAGACAGGCGAAGAAGAGATAATGCGCCGAAGAAGACGTGCTAGTTTGTGTTTACATTTCGCGCATCACGCATCACGCAGAACGCGATCAAGACGGACATTACTGAAAGGAAGCCTATATACACAAACCGTCATCATGGGGGACAAAAGAAATGCATATAATGCCGCTTTTAAGCCAAAGGCAGTCGATGTTGCTGACATTATCTTGTGTCTACTCTGGAGCGTACTTATGGATTTTTACGGCCTCCGGTCTCCAGGGGGCGCTCTAGCAGGAAGCAAGAGCGAGACAGACGAAGAAGAGATGCCAGTTTGTGTTTTGATCGTCTCGCACACAACCGCATTAACACAAAGACAGGAAGCTTTTATACACAAACCGTCATTATGGGGGACAAGAGAAATGCATATGATGCCGCTTTTAAGCTATACGTGTCGCTCGCTAGTTTAATGTAATTTAGCGCTTTGTGCATGAATAAGATTAGCATGAACAGACCCTCTTCACACTCGAAAAAATGCATAAAACCGACGACGAAAGATGTGTGAGGCGAAGGATATCTAACGCTATTCCAATCGGACACTAAGGAGGAAGACTTTGATGGTTTCAGTGCACAGGAGGAAGATGAAGACGGCTCTTTTTTTACTTTTACTGGTATGTGTTTTTTAACCAGCCCTGTTAGTGCTGTGCTACCGTGTTGCTGCTGTATTGCTGCTGTGTTACCGCCGCGTCTCAGTGACTTTGCTGTGTTACTTCCGTGTTGCTGCGGTATTACTGCCGCGTCACAGGCCGTGTTTGGAAAGAAATGTTAATGTATGTTATTAAAGCTTTAAAAAAACGTTCTGTGTCCAATTCTTTCTTTGCTAATAACTCACATGCACACTTCCGCGTTGCTGCGGTACTACTGCTGCGTCACAGGCAATGTTTAGAAAGACATGTTCAAGTATGTTATTAAAACCTTAAAAAGGCTTTCTATGTACTGTCTTTCTTTGTAAAAAAAACTCGTGTGCACGTGCGGCTTATAGTCCGGTGAGGCTTATGGAAGAAAAAAACTGAAATATACCTGAATTTTAGCTGGTGCGTCTTATAATCTGGTGCGGTTTATAGTCCGGCAATTACGGTAGGTGTGCTCAACACACCCGACTTGATTTATGGCCAATTGAAGCGACTCCCCTCATTCCCTTTATATTCAGGAGAGGCATGCAGTATAGTATATGGCAGAAGAATGGACTCACTGGAGTTAGCCGTTGCAGATCAGCGCGCACAAAGTACAGTACTTTATAAGGAACAGCAATAACATCTCCACTTACGGATGATCTAAAGTATGATGTGTCGTAAGTATTCACTTTTGTGTTTTGTTGGTTGGGGTAATTCAAAATAATTTTATTTAAGATCATTATCCTGTCAAATCCAATGTTTCCTATTCTCTCTGTCTCTCTTATCAGAGTGGAGGAACACTGCACACCAATAGCAGTACCATAGGCACGCTGACCATCCAGCTGCAGCCCTGGCCCTGTGGGTAAGACAGGCAGGTCAGAATGCCACTGGCTGTCCATCCACTACACAGCAGTATTAACAAGCTTGTAGCAAATGCATGGACCAGTAGCATGGCCTGGTGCTGTCCCCCTGCTATACAGCCAGTCGACCCCAGCCCTCCAGGACAGATCTCCAGGAAGTATGCTTGACTTGGCTGTGAATGTGGATGGTGCATGTCCTTGTACAGAGTGCCACTCATTATAAAAACTGAGTGTAGCCTACGTCACACAAGAATGAGGGATGGTGAAGCTATTTCTGAACCAGGATTGTCTGTCCTGGGGTAATACTACACTGCCAATGTTTTGACTTCAACATAGTGTAAGCCGTTTGAAGATACACTGACTTAATCAACATTCTGCAATGTCAGTGTTTTTCTTCCTTTTTTACCAGCTATGATCAAATCATGTCAAAAAAACTAACACCATGTGAGTCCATATGCAAGCTAGAAAAAATGAGTAGGAAAAGAATTATGCTCGATTTGAAGGGGGAGCCAACCCCAAAATTTTCTCTGTAATAATATGGTCTGTGCTGCCCAAACTAGTCAAAACACAGTACCAATCAAGGCTCACCAGTTTTATTAAGCTGAGCTGTGGTTGGTTGTGAGTCTTGTGACCTAAGACCTGCTAACTGTGATGTCATTCTCAGTCAACAGCAAGTGGCAAAATGGCTGCCCTCTTCAACTTCTTTTGAACCTCACGAGGGTCACGGGTGTGCTGGAGCCTAGCTCAGCTGACTTCGCGCAGACGACACCCTGAACTAGTTGCCAGCCAATCACAGGGCACACAGTGACAAACAACCACACTCACACATACGGGCAATTTGGAGTGGTCGAGATGGATAAAGTGGGTGGATTTTGTTGCAATATCCACAAACGCAATATTAATCAGAATGCCATCTTTAGACTAGTGGGGACAGATATAACATATTTATGTGCTTTGTGCCTGGTGAAAAAGCTGAAATCCCTTTGTTTGTTTGTTTGTTTGTTTGTTTGTTTGTTTGTTTGTTTGTTTGTTTGTTTGTTTGTTTGTTTGTTTGTTTGTTTGTTTGTTTTTTGTTTGTTTGTTTGTTTGTTTGTTTGTTTGTTTGTTACTAGAACTGCTGTACCTTAGACATTATATGGGAGCAATGAGGTTCAGGGTGTTCTGCCTTAAATGTGTTATTCCTTCAGGGAAAGAACAGCCTAATAGGCAACATACCTGGATTCTGAATGCCTAAATATAGCATGCATGTTGGGGTCCAGCATGGCCTTGATGACCCCTGACTAACTTCTGGCCATAGTGGCACAGCAGTAAAACCCATCTATTTGGCTGGGAGAATGACGTGTCAACATTGTTATGTTTGATACAAACAATACAGATGCAGATTCCTGTTTTGAGTAAGCTTAGGAAGGCAGCATCAGTTGCCATGGCAACTCTGCACCCTCATTTTGTGCACCGTAGGAGACTCACCTGAAGAGCAATGAATTGAGTCGTTTTAGTACACCCAATGAGGTTAAGGCTTTTTCTATAGGAGCGTGTATCAAGCGGAAAGATGTTCATAAAATCAAACGTGAAGAGTCTTTTGAATGACACCCACAGGGAATGCATTCATTGAAGAGTTGCTCCACCCGGAGTGCATACGTACATTACACTTGATGGAAGGTTCTATTTAGCCAAGAAAGTGTGCAACTGAGAGAATTGTCTGGCTTGAGCATGCAGGAGAATCTCTAAGCACAGTAAGAACATAACATTCATCCATTATCTGAACTGCCTTTTCTTCCCGAGGGTTGCGGGCTAGCGCTGGAGCCCATCCCAGCAGTCTTGGGCAGTTGGCGGGGTACACTCTGAGCTGGTCGCCAGCCAATCACAGGGCTCACATAAACAGACATTCACACTCACACCTTTGGAGTCGTCAATCGGCCTAGCATGCAAGTTTTTTGGAATGTAGGAGGAAACAGGAACACATGGAGGAAACCCACGCAGGCACGGGGAGAGCATGCAAACTCCACACAGGATGGCCAGAGCCAGTATTGAACCCACAACCTCTACACTCTGAGGCGGGTGTGATTGAGAGTACAGTGAAAGCAAAGCATGAGTGGTACAAATAAAAGCTATTTCTCACTCTAAATGTGACACGTTTTGAATCTTGTACCACATACTGAGACGACAAAAGTTTCAATTCAGCCATACAAGCTCAAGGAGATTCCTGACAGTTTGGGCATGAAGACAGGTGCAATTGTCTCGTTTGATGTTGTTTGCCTTGAAGAACAATACCCATCTCTTTTAAACATAAGGGCATGTCAGAAACAGGTTGTGGATGGGAACTCACTGAGTAAATATAGAATTATTAATGTAATGCCACACGAGCTCCTAATTGGAATTTTCCAAATGGGTAAAATAAATTAAATGCAATTAGAAGTTGTATGTGTATGTGTTGAATGTGTTAATCGTTATGACTATACTACTCATGTACAATACATCACAATTTTAAAGCAAGTCAGGTATTTTTTGTTTTCACCATGGACTGGCTGAGGGCTTTCTACATCATCTTGGGCACAATTGACCCTAGCGTAGGGTATTCTTTAGCCCTATCAGTACATATTCATGTTGAATTTCCATTTAGGGATAAAACTAATATAATAAATTATACTAAATTCAAGTTTGAGAGCAGCAAGGTTATATTACCCCCCCAATTGTTCAGCCTGCCAGTCCTGTAAGGTGAAAGAACACTATTTGTTTTCTCCTGATACTTTTCTGACGCTGAACATACTTGCAAGGATAAAAGTTTGTTAATCCAGAGGTGAGATGAATGGCACTACTGTGCATGTGTATAAGTGTGTCTGTATGAGTGGGATTGTGGGCAGGCTGGGTCTCAAGTCACAAGTCAACTCAGCACAAAGAGCGGCTCAGTTCTGCTACTGTCACACATAAGGAATTCATACATTCATGGCTGAGGTAAATACAAGTCCGGAAAAATGGAACAGTAAATAAGTGAAGGTGCTCTTTTCTTGAAGTTTCTGACAAAGCTAAATGTGCACACTGACTCCCACTG
Source organism: Syngnathus scovelli (assembly GCF_024217435.2). Classification (NCBI taxonomy): domain Eukaryota; kingdom Metazoa; phylum Chordata; class Actinopteri; order Syngnathiformes; family Syngnathidae; genus Syngnathus; species Syngnathus scovelli. The sequence continues at coordinate 13,501,061 of NC_090851.1, read as the reverse complement.
CATTGTTAAGATATGCCCAGTGTGTGAACACTGACGTGAACACAACATTAGCTGCCTTCAAAAACACTCAATTGTTCGCTGCTCAGTGGAGGCTTAATCAGTCGGCTGCAGTGCACACTCGCCAGCGAGAATGACAAGAGCCAGCCTGTTGAGCAAAGCCTTTCTTACAGCAAAACTCAGGCTCGGCGCCCGGTCATCATGTTAACAAATGCCGGCCGGACTCACTATTGGCTGGCCCAGCAGGAAATGAGGCAGGTTGAAGGGTCTCTCATTAGCATGAAAGTGTAAAGTTTGATATAATGCAATTGTTGATCCTCTGTGTTTTTCAACCTAAGCATGTCACAGATGTTATAACAAAACCTGGAAACTTTTTAAATTAAATTCCATCTGAATCTGCAAAATTACCAAGACCCGGTCTAACATGTTTCCATGCAGATATACGTCTGTGCAAGTCTGCGTCTTGTATACAAACTTGGAACCGGAGCTGATGATATTATGTGCAAATTAAAGATCATATACATTTTGATTGACTGTTGAAATCACCATGATGACCAGATGGAATGTGTTCCAGCAACCAGAGATGCAACCAGGGATGTGTAGGCAGAAATTGTGTAGTACAGTATTTGATTTATACATATATGTATGTATACCTGTTTTGATGACTTGGCACAACGAAAAACTTCCCACAAAGTAGTTTCCTTCATTTAAATTACATTAGTACATTACTACTACATTACTAAATACATTACTAGCAACCCAGTGCTAGTTTGACATTTGTGCTGTCAAAACTTGTGTAATCGCTTTATACGTTTAAGAAAAGTGCTAAGATGGCCAATGATAACGAATTAAAATATATGTAAGTACAGTATTTTTGAACGCGAGAAACTGGTCATATAGAGTGGCATATCATATGAGATAGTGGATTCACCACCAATTATTATTGAAGCAAACACCATCCAAAAAAACGAAGTATGGCTTCACCTGCAATTATTATTGAAGCAAAAGATCACACACACACACACACACACACACACACACACACACACACACACACACACACACAAAATGGATGGATGGAGGATATCTCGCTTTTCCAAATCTCTTGCCGTAGCATCATTTTCAATAATACTTTCTGCCGTGCCCATGTTTCTTCCTCCTTGTCTGACCCATGACCTCAACCACGGATGATTATGCAGCTCTGTCTTTTTTGTGTGCCATCATCGGTGGGGTTTAAAAAAGTAACAAGCATATATCGATAAATTAGGATAAGGAATAAAAGTGTTAATATTTCTAGGCATAAATGCAAAAAAAAAAAAACTGCCAAAAAAATACTCATAAATATATTTGATATTTGGATAATTGAAAGTCAGTAAGGTCGTTTTTTTCTGACTACTGCACTTCCATACTGCCATAAATACTCAAGTCATTTCCATATAATTTGATTTAAAAACTTTATTTCTTGCGACACAGCAACACAATAACAAGCTGAGAATGTATCATAGCCAACGAAATTTGGTTGCCTTTGCACGTAATCAAGCATCCAGGCATTTCCGCCTAACACGTGTTGTGCACAGACCCAAGACCCAGGACCTCAATCTCTCCACCCACGTACGCACGCACACACTTGGTGCGCAATGCTGCTTTAGCCGCCGCGTGTCAACTTCCTTCCTTTTCTAACAGTCACGTTGCTTCAACCATAATTTTCGTTCATTCAGATTAAATGCGAAGTCAACAGAAGGTACTTCAACAGCGATGGTTCTTATAAAACATGCACGAATCTCCATGGCCACTTACGGTTCAAAAGCACTTGCAATTTTTTTCCTAAACGATTTGTTTATCGAGTGTTTGCCCCTGCAACGAACGCAGCGTGTGAAATAGAACGTCACTTAGTAGAGAAAGAGGGGAAAAGAGAGCGTCCGCTCAGTGTCGATGCGATGGTGCCAATTCATGCAAGCAGTAGAAGCAGCATCAACAGGTGCGCACAAAAGAAGAGAAACTTACACAAAGGCATGGTAGATGAAGGCCCAGGCTCTCGGTCTCTCTAAAACGTTGTACAGGTAGTTTTGGAGCCGCCGGTAGCGCACATTCCTGCGACTGCTTTGCGCGCTGTATATGAGCGGCTTGCCGAGCAAGCTGAGTCGGGCCCCTTGCTTCCCTCGCAGGCTTTCGGATCCAACAGCGCCGAAGGCGTTGGAGGTTGACAGCAAGCCGTCTCCCGCACTGTTCATCATCTTTCGTCCGGATTCAACATCTTTCATGCCGTAGCCTTCGGCGCGATGGTGCCCCGCCGAAGTCCTCATCCAGAGCCCGGTGGCGCCTTCATCTCCGCTGTGTTTCCGTGGCATTGCATCACCCAACGGTCTTCAGAATGCAAGAAGGATTTGGCCGGAAACTGGAGCGCAATGCAGACTTTTGCGTCCGAAGCACTGCAAGGGAGTGAGCCGACAGGGCGAGAAGCCCACGTTTGCCGTCACGCTTTGACCGCCCTCCTCTCTTTCCTTGAGCTAGTCGAATTCCAACCCCTCTGCAGCACTCACTACATGTGCGCCGCCACTGACGCGCGCATTGCCGTGCGCATTGCCGACACTGGCCAAAGTGATCAAATAAAAACCCATTCTAAAGAAGGGACCTACTTTAGTATGGATTATTCGCTCACTTCTTGTGCGCCCGTTGACCTTGCGTCTACTCACGAATCAAAGTGCATTAGTTTAAACTTTTATCAGCGGAAAAAATGCTTAAATTTCAATGAATATATGAGCTCCTCCGTGTATTTGACAGGGAGTTCAAACGTGCTTCTCGTGTAATGTGATTTTCCCTTCAAAAGCTACAGATTACACGACTTTCCCCCCCTTTTTTTCCACACAAAGCCTATCAGGTATCATAGCTCCCGATGAGTTTTCCACTTGCCTGCCTGAGCGAGGAGGACTGACTAAACATCTGCACAAACCATTATGGCGAATGGAACGAATTTAGCTTGAATTGCGTTTTAAGTGAAAATGTAAAAACTTCATTCTTCCACCCCAGATCTTCGTAGTTAAATCTGGTTAATTGTAATTCATAAATTTGTTAATTCAATCAGGAGTTTTGCTGTTGTGAAAATCGCCTTCCCGCATTTCACTACAAAGAAATTAGTTAACGGAACTAGTCCCTATAGCAAAAAAAAAAAAAAAAAAAAGACATTTACATGAGCTGTTCCTTTTTGTTTGACTCATAACGACCCCAACTGAACTTCCCCTTTTGGGCGCACAGTCATGAACGGTGTTACACTTCACATTTCTAAATAGGCAAGAAAATGTCTATAAAGGAAAGCGCAATATGGCCACATTGAATTCAAACCTATTTGAGTGTTCTTGTTCTCATTTTAACCTGTGTAGGCTTGAGAGCATGTTCTGTACAGTCGACAACGGCATGTGCGTCTTACATATAATGAAACTGCGCCATCTCTTGGTGGCAGTGTCACTCAACAAATGGATCAGACTTTGATTGCACTTGTTACGGAAGGACCATATAATGGGAATCAAAGTCAAAGTCAGCTTTGTTGTCAATTTCTCCACATGCCGAAGACACACAAAGAAACCGAAATTTCGTTCCCCGCTATCCCACGGTGACAAGACATGGCCCACAATAGACAATCAAGTAAACAAGTAAACAACTGCGTGCTGAATAAATAATTAATAAATAACACAACAAATAAATAAGAGGAGCAAAAAGGAGCAAGTGAGCGTACAGCAAACATTTCAGAAAATAGCGCAACAGTGCCACACGCTACGCAGAAGGGCGTAGCGAGTTCAGGGTCCTAACAGCGTGGAGAAAGAAGCTGTTGGCGAGTCTGGTGGTGCGGGAGCGCAGGCTCCTGTACCTCTTCCCAGAGGGCAGAAGGTCAAACAAAGAGTGAGCTGGGTGACTCACATCACTCGCAATCGGGGTTGCCTTGCGGGCGAGATGGGAGGTGTAAATGTCCTTCAGGGAGGGGAGCGAAGCACCAATAACCTTAAAAGCTGTATTCACTATGCGCTGCAGGGCCTTCAAGTTCTGTTCAGTGCAGCTACCACCCCAGACAGCGATGCCACTGGTGAGGACGCTCTCAATGGTGCCACGTAGAATGTAGACAGGACTGCTTGAGGAGCACATGCACGCCTGAGCTTCCGCAGCAAGTACTGGCGGCGCTGAGCTTTCTTTGCCAGTGACGCGGTGTTTGCGGACCAGGAGAGGTCCTCACTGATGTGCACCCCCAGGAACTTGGTGCAGCTCACCCTCTCCACCACAGCGCCGTCGATGATCAGCGGCAGGTGTTTTGTGTGACCCTTCCGGAAGTCAACACGATTTCCTTGGTCTTGTTTACGTTCAGCAGGAGCTTGTTGTCCCTGCACCACGTGGTCAGAAGGTCAACTTCCGACCTGTACCGAGTCTCGTCGCCCTTCGTGACGAGACCCACCAGAGTCGTGTCGTCAGCAAACTTCACTATGCGGTTGTCGCTGTAGGTCGCAGTGCAGTCATGCGTCAGCAGGGTGAAGAGCAATGGACTGAGCACGCAGCCCTGGGGGGCCCCCGTGCTCAGCGTGATGCTGGCGGAGAGTTTGTCACCAACACGCACCACCTGAGGCCTTTGACAGAGGAAGTCCAGTAGCCAGTTGCAGAGGGAGGTACTGAGGCCCAGCTCGTCGAGTTTGCAGATGAGTCGCTGCGGCACAATGGTGTTGAAGGCAGAGCTGAAGTCCACAAACAGCAATCTCACATACGAGTCCTTTCTCTCCAGGTGGGTGAGGGCCGAGTGGAGGGCAGAGCAGATGGCATCCTCAGAGAACCGTTTGGCACGGTACGCAAACTGGAAAGGGTCAATGGCCCGTATGTATTTATTTGAAGACTGGCACAGCATTCCAGTGCTGATCAACGTCAACGGCTTTCTAAATCCCCTTTTTAACGCTGAAATGACTGGATCTTGTATGTGCACACCTTTCCTTTCATTCAAGCTACAGTAAACCATTGTACATCCTTGCCACGTTTAATTTCAGGCACTTAGAGCAGGGGTCACCAACCTTTCTTAAACCGAGAGCTACTTCCTGGGTACTGATTAAGGCAAAGGGCTACCAGTTTGATACACACTTCTGAAATAGCCAATTTGCTCAATTTGGCTTTCACTATGTGTTATTATTGTCATTCCAGTTCACATGTAAGTGTGATTTTAACAAGAATAGCAAAAATACAGTCAAACCTTGTTTTTTGACCACAATCCGTTCCAGAAGTTGGTTCAAGAAGTGAATCGGTCGAATTCCAAATCTTTTTTTCTCATTACAAATAATAGAATTTTTTTTATACGTTTCAAGACAAAAAAAACCCCGCCTTTTTAAAGTGTTTTTTCATCTGCGCATATTTGTCCGATCGCGCAACTGCAGCGCAACGCCGAACGCACAACCGTCGCTGAAATTTAGAAAATATTTTTAAAGTCCTGATGTACTTTCCCAAATTTAAGTGGACCTAAGTGCGCAGGGAGCTTTATTTTGTCCGATCGTGCAACCGCAGCGCACCGCCGAACGCGCAACAGTAGCCGACCGTGCAACTGCACCGCGCTGGTCGCATTATTGTGACAGAGCCGTCACTAAAATGTATAAAATATTTTTAAAGTCCTGATGTACTTACCAAAATTTAGGTGGACCTCAGTGCCCAGGGAGCTTAATTTGGTCCGATCGCGCACCCGCAGAGCGCCGGGCGCTCACTGTCGCATTGCTTTAAGAGCGTCTTTGTGTTTTAGGATGGCTATACTGCTCCCACTTGCTTTCTTTGGAGGCATGATTGGGGGTTAATACAATCCTTTAAGTAACGAAAATACAGTAACAACGGATTCAGTCGGCATCCGTGCGGTCGGGTTTTTTCGGGTCCTCCTGGCTCATCTCGCGAGGTTTTACCTCTAAATTTTGTTCGACAACCGAAGCAAAAAATCTCGATTTTTTTGTTCGAATTCCAATTTTTTCGAGAACCGGGACGTTTGAAAACCGAGGTTTGACTGTAAAATACATAGATGCAGCTCACTGACAAGTGCCGCTATCTGAGCTAATTTTAGAACAGCCCTGTGGGCGACTCATGCGGTCCTCATGGGCGACTAAGTGCCCGCGGGCAGCGTGTTGGTGACCCCTGACTTAGAGTATTAATCTATAGCTGTGTACCGTATTGGCCCGAATGTAAGATGGTATTTTTTGCATTGAAATAAGACTGAAAAAGTGGGGGTGAAATAAAAAATAGCGGTGAGAAAGAAAAGAGAAGAAGATAAGAGATAACAGAAAATGGAGAAACCTAGCGACAATCTGGAGGAAAGTGGTTCAGGTTAACCGTCAGCTGAGGAGAAGTTATGATGCAAACTTCAAGATGATGATGATAAATGAGGCAGAGTCTTCAAACAATTGCAAAGCGGCTGTGAAATATGGTGTCACAGAGTGTAATGTACGGAGATGGAGAGCTAAAAAAGATTGCCTAAAAAATGCTCACAATCAGAGAAGAGCTTTCCGTGGCCCTCAGAGCAGCCGCTTTCAAGAGTCCGACAGGAGTGTGTGCGCGTACGTGGACAGTGACACTGAGCACAGCGAGGCAGAGGATGTTTGTGAGGAGTAATGTTCTGACATGACAGATCTCAGCTACTCTCAAGTTTAAACCAGCTTGCATTATATTATTGCAATGTTTTTCCTTATTCAGATTTGTTTTAAGACTACAATTACAGTTAGACTTCACTTTGATGGTTAATGCAGTTATTGCAATTTTGTTGTTTTATCACAGTAGATCTGTTTATTTACATTTCAAAAACCAGAAGCCATTCATTTACAAATGTGATTACACTTTAGTTTACATATTTAAATGTTTAGATATTAACATGTGATAGACAGCTTTTGTATGATTTGAATGAGGCAAAATAACATGCTTTTTCTCTCTAACATATTGTTATAATCATTTGTTTCAGATGTACTGTAATTATTTTCTGTATAAAAATTAAAATTGGTGTTCAAATAGGACATTTTGCAAAAACTAGTGACAGAGATTTTGGCCCGATGACAGCAATATGTAAACTGATGGTAGCATGCATTTTACGCACCCTCCTTGAAAAAGCTGTAGGGTGAGCCTCCAAGAAAAGAGAAACCAGACAAGGAACAATAATGCCGTCTATCAACGATGAATAAATCTGAATTGGGCAAACCACTAAAGGTTGTGCCTCCCCTTCCCATTAAGTGTTTCCTGTTGTGATAGCAATAGTTAAACTTGTGCAATTGAGAAATGTAATTTTTACTTTCTCACGTTGTATTGAAAATCATCTGTGTAAAATGTTTTTTTTTTTTTTTTACGGGTTGGGGGGGGACACTTGGAAGTAGTCTCGCCCAGGGCTTAATTCGGTGTAGAACCGCCACTGCTCATTAGTAAATAGGATGTGGACCGCTGTTGTGCCACCGCTTTAGTGGGCGGAGGGATATGTGACCAGATGGTCACTGGGGAGAAGAGTGGTCTGGTGATCGCATGTCCGCACAATTGACATGAACAAGCCGCTTTTAAGTTAAAGGCAGTCGATTTTGCTCTTAACGAAGGAAACAAAGCTGTTCATGTACTGTTGAGGTTTTGTCCGGCCACTAGAGGGCACTGGGGTATTGTTGATGACATCTTGTTGCGTCACCCTTTTCAGTATTTTTGTTCTGGGTCATGTCTTCTCCGGAACTACATGTAGCTCGTATTGCATTTCTAATTTTACCCCTGTAAGTAGTCCCATTTTATTTATTATTAGTTGTGTGTTGCTGGTGTTCCCTACACATTAAGTTTATTATGGTTATCGCTGAAATTTAACCATTTTTGTATGTTTGCAGAGCTCCTCCATCAATATCAATAAACGTTATGTTAATAAAAGGTATACGTCCCCAAAGAACCATCTCCTGACAATCTTCTATGTGTACTATATTCTCTTACAAATGGTAATTAAATATTAAACCACCTGCGGCTTATAATCAGATGCGGCTTATAGTCCGGAAAATACGGTACATGTGGTTTCTGTATCAGCTATATTATTGTTTTCATTATGGTTATTTTATTTATTTATTACTGTTTGATAATTATTTTTCTTACATTTGATAAGATTAAAAGTTTTTATACAAGCCTAAAAAAAAAAACAATACGGCACAGCCTCACCCCTGACTCTACCTCCAGTGGTCCCCAGGTAAATTGAGTTTGAGACCGCTAAACTCTTGGGCAGGGTTGCCCAATACGTCAATTGCAATCTACTGGTCAATCGCAATCTACTGGTCGATCGCGAAGGAAGTGTGGGTAGATCACATGACATTAAAAAGTAGGGTATCCATTGCCACGATGACATTTGTCTTTTGAATGACATACAGGGTAGCCAATCTGACGTCTGAACTTTTGACACCTTGCACAATCGCGTTTAACTTGTTCATTTACCTTGCTGCGTAGCTAGCCTCCAATTTATTCAAAATAAATAAAACAAAGGATATAAAAAATTCAGGGTTCATCGACACATCTGGAACATACTGAGGGGAAATACCCAAATGCGCCATCTCCCTGACTGAATTATTTGGTTCCACCTATTTGTGCGAATCAGCCTTTTCCCACATGAAAATTATTAAGTCTAAATACTAGTGATGGGAAAATGAAGTTTCATGAACCAGTTGTTGTATTCTTTGGCTCCTCTAGATGGCAATGTTGATTTAAAGTGAAGGTTTTAAAAAATGAGAAGTTGGTGGGCTTTCAGCTCTTTGGTGAACAGAGAGTGCCATCTAGCGGTTCAAGTAAACACAACAACGGGTTCATGAATCATCTTGAAGCTTCATTTGCCCATCATTACTAAATACCATTCTACCATGACCGATGATCATCTAGAAGCATGCTTGAAACTGACTATCAGCAGCTCCTGTCTGGATTATGCTGCCTTAGAGATACCATTCAGTGCAAGTCATCAGAGTAATGTAAGGGCAAACGATGGCCAATGTGAGTTGTATTGTGCCATGTGGGTTCATCCAATTATGCAAGACACACCAATCTGTATTGTAGATCAATTTCAAATTCAATTTCAATAATACTTGACATATCCTAAAAGGGAAAAAAGGAAAGAAATAATACACAATATTAAATAGTAATAATAATAACTTAAATAATGATGTTTTGCATTTCTATTGTAGGCAGATCATTTTGACTTGGTCATCTTATAAGTAGCTTGCGAGCTGAAAGGCCAGGGGATGGATCAAAATCACATGGGGATGGGTTAAATGCAGAGGACAAATTTCACCACACCCAGATGTGTGTGTGACGATGATCATTGGGACTTTAACTTTAAAAATTGTGGGCACCCCTGCTCTACGGTGAACTTGCTCGAAAAACTTTAGCCTCAAACAATGGATAAAAGTTTAAATGAATAGATGTGCATTTCTTCCACACATTCTTTTTATTTGTAAATCATAAAAATTAACATTTAAATATAAAACATACACATCATTTGAGCCACATCTGTTATACAAACAAGAACTGTTGCAATCAATTTTCTTTCAGTGGAACACATACGCTGTAAACAATCAATATTTTCCTGTTAATACTGACAATGAAAAAAAAATTTCAAAATAGGAAAGGGTTTGAACTTTAAATGATCATTGAGACATCTTTTACAGACTTGTTCGTTTTAATGGCTGAGCACTGCAAACCCAAGTCTATTACCTTGAGTTGTCCCACTGTGTGGTCCCCAACAGTGGATTAATAAATCCTCATTAAATGAATTGGCCCCTGGTTGAATGGCTGTTGAATATTTACAGTGTATCACTGGCCCTGTATTTGCTTTTCTACTTCATAATGCACAATATCCTATCTGACAACATAATGTTGAACCAAAAGATATAGTTTCATATAAGTGGATCTGATTTGCATTTGCACTTTACATGTTTATTGATGCACCAGCTCCTCGGAGGTATACAATGATGTGGAATAACAGCAGGAGGGTTTGTGAGGTCCGCTCACGACTACAGTACATCTGTCAGAGGGGATGAGGAACAACGTCAACGTAATCTTCCGATTCTGTTTGAGAGACGTTCAGCACCTGACTGAGGGACATGGCATAGACCGCAGTTGGATTCCATTGCATTTGTGTGATGGGAATGGCTTCCATTTATTGGTTTTACCTCCAATATTCAATTACGAGCAAACTGTACAACTGCATGCAACATACAAGCGGCCCTACAGTTAAGTGGAAAAAAAAAACACGTATCCAGTTCTGTATCTTTTTTTTTTATGTAACTGATTCCTAAAGAAAATTACATGCAGCTTGGACCAGGTCATACCAGCCCCCTTCTTACAAGGTGAGAGGGGGTCCGTAGGGCAAATGGAGAATGAGCTTTTATGTTGTCCTGACACATCAGTCTGATTGGTAACTTGCACATGAACAGTGTTACACAATAAAAAGTGTGAGCAGTTTCTCTTTTTCTGTTTCCTAATAACTACACCAAAATGAACAGGGCCAGTGGGCATCTCAGTTTTTTCTCTTTTCAAAACTACGTTTTTTTTTTTGTTTTTTTTAAAAAGTTAAACTTTTAGTTGTAAAAAATCAAGCTCTTGTGCTTGTGTTTAATTCCCAAGAGAACATAAAATAAAGGTTCAATAAAAACATTTAAACATGCTTGGGTGAGGGTATTTTGAGTGATAACAAACTCTTCCTTTGGTAAATAAAGATTTTCTTCTTTTCAGGTTTTTGAGTGATGTATTTCTGTGACGTTTAATTGTAACACACAAGTTGATTTGTTGGTCATCCTCCTGGGAGGCCTAATACACATCTCTACACAGACAACTTCATTTAGTCGCATGTTTAAAAATCTAAGATGTGTCTTAATCACCAGTCCCCTTACCTGCACAAAACCTGCAGACAATAAATAGTTTAATTTCCCTTTTTTTTTTTTTTTTTTTAAATCGCTTGATATTTCTCTCCATGCACACACCAGACTGACCACATATCATGAGCATTTAACACACTATAAAATCATTTTGTGCAATAGTAACAGAGGAGAAATAAATAGACAACAAAACAAACACACAAGACAGTATGGCTTTGGAGGAGCCATGGTAAACATTTTGAAAAGAGGATCTTTCGACAGAGAGAGGGACCGGTGATGCGGCTTCAGGGTGTAGGCACCAGAAGAAGGCCCTGTGCTTCCAGAGTTAATACCCATGTGAAAGCCCCCTGCTCTTGGGCAGAGATGCTGGCAGTCTGATGGGGTTCTCGAGGAGGCCCCTGCAGATAGGATGCCAGTACCCTCACTACCTGCAGATGTGGCGGGAGGTTACCTCTGTCTCAAGTTCATACATTCCAACGCTTAAGTACAATTCATTGCTTTGCTGTTTTCAGCTAAAAGCCACCCTGCTTCATTTGTCACATGGCATTCATCTTGTATCTACTTCATCAGCTCAACTTGAAAGCTACCGCCTGTTGTCTTTAGTCAGCCCCCAATCTTCAGCGTACACACACAAAGCAAAACGGAGACATTTTTCTAAATTTTTATGGAACACTGAAAGGTGGCGCTCCCCAGAACAGACGAAATGAACCACGACAGAAGTGATTGTCAGATCTCAAGAAATGTGTTTTCTGATTGTTGTTGCTCTACATTTCTGCTTCAGCGTTCTATCCCTTCTTACAGTGCATGTCAGGAGTTACTCACTCGCAGAGCGGTGTTGAGCTGTCGCCCCACTAGGATCGGATCCCGGGCGGTCCAGAGGAGCTGTCCAGCGACGACTGAGAAGCTCGCCGTGTGAGGGACGCCAGAGTTGGATCCACCAAAGAGGAAGGTGGAAACAACTTGTACCAGCCAATTACTGTGCTTGATAAGTCCAGTTCCTCCAGGAGAATTTGCGCAACTCCCATGAAGCTTTTATGGTCCATACGGCCGTAGTCCCCCCATACAATCACCTGAAGAAGGCCATGCAATTATTTGCTATGCTGGTCTAGTTCTTCCCTTCTAAAATATATTTCTAACATGGGAATATAGACATGAAAGTAAGAATAAAAAAAATCTGTAGTATTCTCCACTCACCTGTAGGACTTTACCCTGTGGACTTTCCTCAAACAGCAGTGCTTGCTGGTACAGTGGGTCAAGTGTTTTCCGTGCAATCTTGGTTTTCTTTTTGGCTACGTATGCTCCATTTTTCAGCAGGTAGACCTTGACATAAGGTGCTGAAGGCAGGGACGAAACAATAGAAAAAAACAATGATGGTAAAAGACATTGAAAAATGTTGAAATGGCATTTTTGCCCTTAAACAAAGGATAAGAAAAGAAAAACAGTTTTAAATTCCACGGGACCCAAAGACCCATTGTTTTCTAAACTGCCAGGCCTATCCCAGGTGACTTTGTTATACCCAGAGAAAAACCCGTGCAAGGGGGCCTGAGCTGAGCTTCCAAACCCAAACGCCAGACCTCAGAAATGTCAAGCAGATGTGCTAACCACAAGACCAGGGATGTCCAAATCCGGTCCTCGAGGGCCGCTCTCTTGTATGTCTTGTTTCTTGTTTGAAGTTTCCCTCCTCCACCATACCTATTTCAAATGATCAGCACATTAGCAATCTCTATAGAAGCCTAATGACGATTCTGATCATTTGAATTAGGTGTGTTGGAGAAGGGAAACAAAAACATGCGGGATAGCTGCCCTCCAGGTCCGGGTTTGGACACCGCTGCAATAGGCCAACGTGAAGCCGACATATCTTGAGAATTGTACATGTTACCAAGAATTGAGAATAAAAAAAGATCATGGAGAAATGCAAAGAAAGAACTACAGCATTTCTCTGGCCACTGTGAATTCTGAGCTTCAAACGCTAAAGTTCAAAGTGAAGGCTTTCAAGACGGGCATTTTTGCTCCCAACAGAGAGCAAAGTCAGGCACCAAGCTTTGCCTAATGTCTCCAAACTGATCTTGTATTAGCGAAATGGTAAAAAAAAGAGTGATTGTTATATTATTTCAATTAAGCTACAGTCTTTACCTGGGAGGGATTTCGAGCCTGGCTTTTGTACAAGACCTCGCGCTCTGATAACCTCCACCTCCAGCTGACCCTTTGTCTCCATCATACCGATCTGGATGTCACCTGTATAACAAAGGAAGATGGTGGCAAGATAATTAGTATAGATCTATACAAGTTTGTTTTGTATTGCAGTAAGACTATGAAATATGCTTGAAATATAACTCAACAGACTGCTCTTTTGTGGGAAGCTGAACATTTCAACAATGCCTCATTGTCAAAGTCTCAATGTTGCAATAAAACCAAATGTATGCTCGATCATGGTATGGAAAATCAGAGCAACACAAACAATCCACAAATAATCGTTCATGCAGTCCAAACTGAACTAAAATGTGAGCACAATCACACCTATTGCGGGTGTAGCAAGTGTTTGCCTTCCCACTAACTGAGCTGGACCAAGACCATCTAGAAAGTCGCTGAACTGGCTGCTTGCTCCCAGATTGACTCCAGAGAAGATACTAAGAAAAGAACAAAAACAAACACAGAATTTGGTAAAGACACAGGTAAATCTTTTTCCGGTTGTTTTTCTTTAACAGAATCAATTTGCTGTTAGTCACTGATAAGTGAAAAAAATACTTCCAAAATATACCATAAACATATACCGTTTTTTCCGGACTATAAGCTGCTATTTTTTGCACAAGCTTCGAACCCTGCGGCTTGTAGTCTGGTGCGGCGTGTCTATGGATTTTTCATGATTTTTGTGATGTCTAAATACGTACACTTATACACTCATTAGTAAAAAGGTTGTGGACTGCTGTTATGCAGCACCGATTTGCTGAGCGGAGGGATACGTGACCAAACACACGGTCAGTGGGAAGAAAAGTGGTGTTTTGATTGCATGTCCGTCCACCAGGCAAATAGTGCCGCACGAACAAGACCAAACGGACATTACTGGAGAAAGGAAGCTTTTATACACAAACCCTCATTATTTGGTATTACCAGAGGTAATCATTGGTCTTTCTAAACATATTAATTTCTCTTTGCTAATTATTCATAAGCAGCTTCAATGTGTTAGCCCAATATTCAATAAGTTCGTGGACACATATTAGTTACTGTAGCTATTTTGCTATCTAGTCAGATGTAGCAAAGTAACGTTTGGAAAAAGATGTGATTTTGCTGGTTTTCCCCAATTGTTAGTGACTAGTTGAATTGTTGAAGACAGTTTTAACAAACAATGTATAAAATCTAGCCTTATTGTAAAAAGTAATATATAAAAAGTGAAAAAGTTACTAACTTCCCCTCAGAGTTGTAGCTGTTCATGCTGCCATTGTTGGACTCTTTGCTGGGCTGCCGACTCATGTTCCTCGTCAGCTCCACTGCCATGCCGGTCTCTGTGCTCCTCTGGATCGGTGCTCCTTTCTCCTTTTTAGTCTTTGCCTCTGCAAAAAAAAAAAAAAAAAAAAAAAGGAACAAAGAAGAACGAGAAAGCAAGAGAGTGCGAGAGAGCGTGCTAGAGAGAGAGAGCACGAGAGAGGGACAGAATGTACTGTATGACTTTTCGTACAAACCGTTCCAGCAGCCTCCATAATGATATTGTAATTTAGACTATTATTTTCAAACACTTGCACTTAGTATATAATATTGTGCAAGATAAACCAGAGAGTAGGAGAAAAACTAGCATGATCTATTTTCCCATTTTGCGGATACAATAGAAGGCCAGTCACCATATTCCAGACAGTATAAATGTATCAATAAAAGCAGTTTAGTATTCTGTGATGTGTCTGTGTGGCGCATGGTCAAAGGACCTACGCATGTACTTTTACTCTCTCCCTCCTGTAGCCAGAAACAGGAAACACTTTGCTAGAAAAACAAGCCGACTGACCCAATGCAGACTCTTGACTCACTCCTTATAATGAAACAGGTGGTGCAAGGAGAAAAGATATAAAAAAATATTAAAATATCTTGTACCCAAACTGCACAAAGGAAAAATACAGATTTAATTGGAGATATTCCTTACTTGCCTCAGTTCTCATCCAACACATAGACAAAGGATTTTTTTTTTCAGTGAGCTAGCTACATCTCTTTATATCTCGACTTCCTATCTCTCTTCTCCACTTCAGTGACAGAAGGCTAGACATCCCTCCAGGCCTAATGTGGCCAAATAGCTTTTAATGTCTGCCCCAAAGAAAGGGAATAACGGAGCTCGACTTTCATGGTAAGTCTGTCTGAATGGGAGTTGGATTCAGACAAGTCTCGTGTAACCGGGAGCTAAGCTCTTGGTGGTTCTCATCTATCTACAATGTTCCCTTAAGTTTGAAAAATACATCATTATTGTTTCTTCTTTGATAACACACAGTGGGACAGCGGGGGATGAAACTTTTACAGAATAAAAAGACATTTGGAATTATTGGTACTTCAGTACCGTCTGCTCCCCAGGACAAATATTTTTTGTTGTGAAACATTGTTTTTATGTGTGGCTCTGGATACATGCGCTGAACACAGATGCTTGAGTGTCTGAATGTTGATGGAGTCCACTTAGTAAAATGTGCATGATATATAATTCAAATTTGGCTCATGAACATACCAAAATTAATCAATTTGGACAACTGGCTAATAAGCAACTGAATCATGGAACTTTAGCAAATTAAACGTCCCTTTTCTTTTCCAATCTTCACGTGAGGCCAACTGTTTTTTTTTTCATCTCACCACCAAGTAGTAGTGCATTACATTTTTAGGGGAAGTAAAGTCATCTTGGATTTACATCCTAAAAAGAAGAATTTTTGTGTTGTTAGCATTTGCTGTGACAACTCACCAGGGCCACTTATCTGGGAGGTACTCCGGCTGCGGCGGTTTCCAACAATGGCCACCACCCTTGCACTGAGGCTGGAGCGTCTCTTCTTGCTGCCTCCCCCCACTGTGCCGAGTGCTGTGTCTGACTGGCTGCCATCAGTGCGCTCCTGCGTGTAGATCTCCCCACTAACACTGGAGCTCTTGAGCATGCTGCGTCCCGCTGATGCTCTCATCTGCCGACTTCAGAAAGAAGACAGTGCGTGTCTCTCATTTAAGTGCTCCAAATGTTTGACATAGTATCTGTATTTTACTGTACTTTCACCGCATAAGTCAGCTGACTGACATGTCGTGATGACAAATGCAAACATTTTAAATCGCCAGACATGATGTGATATGATGGGATGGACTTCAATTTCCCTTTTGGCCCTGAACTCAAAGACGTACTACAGCAAAAAAACTTACACTGACATATGCTACGTGACGAATAAAATATGTCACCTGTTTTTTTTATTATGCTGTAACAGTAGTAGCACAGCCAGTTTAGATGTTAGTGGTCAAATACAAAAATAGTTTACCACCATTGCAACAAAGTTTACATAATCAATTCCATAGATAATTTATATTATGTATTTAAATTCATTCTTCTCATACAAGCAACTACACAAGAGCAGAAGCAATTGAATGCTTGCTGCCTTCGATGGGTTTGGATGAGCCACTGCAAGTCGATGGCCTCAATTGGACTGAATGTGCTACAAGAGAGCCTGGACATGCTGCACCCATCACCATCTGGTCTGTGTGGACCTCCGACTAACGTGATATGATGGTTTACAGGAAGTACTGGAACATTAGCTTGAGGACTTTCTGCTACACTATGCATGGAAGTTAAGGGAAGCTGGGCAGCAGAAGGGGCAGATGGAAGGGGATTCTGCTCAAGAGGATGACCAGGCTCCGAGTTGTCACAGCACAGGATGCATGCAATGAGGGATCTGAGATGTGCACTGAACAAACACAAATATAAAAAACTAGGTACACATATACTGTAGTGTAACACACAACATAAACTGCATTGAAGAAAATGCTGATTGTGTGGCTGTCACAGATGCCAAACTGTGTCATGGAAGGCAAGGAAGCCTGTTGACCATGTTCAGTTTATTTAATAAATAAACTAGGCATTATAATGCACTTGCACTTAAAACTAGGCATGGTAATAAGCATTATAAAATCTCAGGAATTATTTGAAAATAGTGAGAAAATACACACATCACTGAAATGATTAAGAATGCATTGATTTGTGATTGCTGTTTTTTATTGCCTTGACCCTTAAAACGACTGCACTTGTCTTGTCTAGTTTTGGTCCACATGGTAATTAGAGGGAGCTGTGCTGCAGATTATTATTAGCAGGTGATAAATTGTTGGCATGATTTGTCTGTCGGTTGTAATAAAAAAATAGATCAGTAATAAGTGAGCTGTACTATATCACTCTCTGCTTAGGACCATTGGGATAAGGTTGTTTATCCATGTCGAGAGAGAGAGAGAGAGAGAGAGAGAGAGAGAGAGAGAGAGAGAGAGAGAGAGAGAGAGAGAGAGAGAGAGAGAGAGAGAGAGAGAGAGAGGAAGGGAGAGGAAGGGAGAGGACAGGAGGGACGGTCGCGGTCGGGGAGGGGGCGGTAGGTGGGTAGGTAGGTAGGTAGGTAGGTAGGTAGGTAGGTAGGTAGGTAGGTAGCTAGGTAGCTAGGTAGGTATCTAGGTAGGTAGCTAGGTAGGTAGCTAGGTAGGTAAACAGAGTCAGGAAATTATTTCTAAGATCTATATATTTTTACCTGGACTCCTCTGTTTCTCCAGCGACAGTGTGTCTCCTGCGCTTCAACTCCTCTGAGAAACGTCTTTTTCCTGCTGCCCTCTTCCTCTCCTCTTCCCTAGTCACCCCCCATGAGATGCGCCTGTCTTTTTTTTCATCCTCTAATGACTTAGACCTGAGTGATGTTTGTTTTCATCCCGCCATTGGTTTATGTGTTTGTATGTGATAGAGAGGAGCAGTGCACAAAGTTGGACGGAAACATGCAGCAGTTGTCATGCAAAACAGAAAAGATACACAGCCATTAGCATGCATTTTACTAGCAACAGATTCAAACACATGCTGATTCCCCAAAAACACGTTGATACCTATTTCCAAACTTAGTTGAACCTAAGAAAATAAAATGTAAAAATGTAATCAATGTATGACTTAACAAAAGAACTGACCTAAGACGTCCCCCTGGGCGTTCTGACTGGATAGACATGTAGCTGGTGCTACTGAGGCGAGAGGCACTGCTGGCACGGGAGAGAGCTGACATGTCGCTCATATCACTGTCTGACGACCTCGCAGACATGTTGTCGCTGCTACGTCGCTGTTCTGCAAACATCTAAGAACAACAAGCATAGATTTATAATTTCAAAGTGAATATCTCAAGTCCAACACAGACAGGCTGTTGACTTCCGTCCATCCGTCCGTCCGTCCGTCCGTCCGTCCGTCCATCCATCCATCCATTCTTTTCATTTGGTGCGGTTCCTATTCAGACTGTACATTTTGCAAGTGAAGTATAAACATCCACGCTTGTGACGATGTGTGCTCCCATCGGACAGCAATGACCAGGGCGGCACACAGAGCACAAACCCAGAAATAGAGGAAAACATACGCGCCGTGTTCCTCCTCTGTATATTTGTGCTGTTGGTTCGGATCTACGCTGTTTGTATTCACACGTGAAGCGAACCTCATCAGAGTCCGTTTGAAAGCAAACCGAGACCACTTTAAAAAGTGGTTCTTGGTCCGGTTCTTTAATCCACACCAGGATTCATTTGCGTGTATTCACACCTGCATAAAAGGTCCGGACCAGCGTTAGAATCGAACCCTGGTCCTTTCAAAATGGACCAAACAGTCAGGTTTGAATACACACATACACTGCTTTAAAGATTCCACCTGATTTTTTTTTTCTAAAAAAGATAGGAAGTCTTACCTCCCGTTTATACTTGAGGTCCGACTCAGGGTCATGGGAAGCTGAAGGCCGATAGGAATGTACTTTCATATGCAGCTGTCGGGCTCGCTCTTCAACTGCTAGGGCTAAAATAAAACCAACAATGACAATTTAATTAAGCCATGTAAACAAGCAAGGTCTGATTTTTGTCTAAATGATAATGTACTATATAATCTGTCAAGAAGACATACTGACAATTTCTCAAGATATGGATAACATTGTACTCACATCCTCACAATACAATATGTCATAGTTTTGTCTTATACTACACACAACACTGTCTTGTTTCACTGCTTGTATTAGCATGATCTAATTTCTGCAGTTTGTGAAAATATGGTGGGTCACCATCCACCTGAAAAGCTGGAGTCAATTCCAGCCAATGCTGGCAAAGACACCCTAGACTGGTCACTAGCCAATCTCAAGGCACATATAGACAATCACTGTTGCTCGTATTCAAACCAACTGTGAAGCAGATGCGGCAACCATATAAATGATTATTATTATTATGATTATTATTGTTATTTGCATCCATCCATACCGAGTCCCAATCTGATACCTCAGCAACGTATTAAGAAGAAATAAAAGGGCATCCTGAATGTCTTTCCAGCCATCCTGGCCCCATCCATCCATTGTTCCATCCATCCGTCAAGTCAAGTCAAATTTTTCTATACAGCCCTTATCACAAGAATGTCTCTGAGGGCTTCACATGGCCACAGTTGACAATTATTTTCCTCATTCCCTGCTCTTTACCCCCAGGAAAGCAAGGAGAAACACTCAAAACCCCGACTGTGGAACTATTATGAGAAACCTTGAGTCCGTCCGTCCGTCCGTCCGTCCGTCCATCCATCCATCCATCCATCCATCCATATTCTACTGCTTATCCATGTTTGGGTCATGAGGGCAGCTTGATTAGGGAATGTCCCTCTCCCCAGCCACTTTGTCAGCTGTTCCAGGGTAATCCCAAGGTGTTCCCAAGCCCCTCAGAAGACAATTTCTCCTCACTAGTGCTACGTGCTTGGAACACCTTAGCAGGCAGGCGTCTGGGAGTTATCCTAACCAGGTAGCTCAGGTATTATCTGGTTAGGATGAACAATGCGCCTCCTGTCAATATGAAAAGCAGCAGCTCATCCCTAAATCACTCATCCGATGATTGAGCTTCTCACCCTGTCTCGAAAGGAGAGCCCGGACACCCTGCTAAGAAAACGCATTTCGTCCGCTGTTATCTGGGATCATGTTCTTTCTGTTACAACCCTCAGAAGTGACATTCCTCTTCCTGAGAGTAAGCTTCTGTAGCCAAAGATCGGACTGCCAAGGTCCTGCCTTCCACTGGAGCTCACCCGACCTTCTATGGCCCTTCTCACACTCGGTGATCCGATGAGAAGGGTGATTGTCCTTTAGGCCTGAGCCCCATGTGTGTTGGCCCGACCACCTTCGAGCCCCACCTTCAGGCCTGGCTCCAATGGGGGGGCCTCTGTGTTCCCCATAGGGTTTTATTGACCCGTGCTTTGTCTGATCCCTCGCCTACAAACTGTTTATTCCCTGATCCTTAAAGGGGCATAAAGCCCCAGACAACTAGCTCCTAGAATCAGTGGAACACATAAACACCTCTACCATAAGGTGACGGCTCATGGAGGGGTACTGCTGTTATGATGACAATGATTATTGATATTATTATTATTAGTTGTAGTAGTAGTAGTAGTGTTAGTATTTGTAGTAGTAGTAGTCGTAATAGTAGTAGTAGTCATTGTAATATTATTATTATTATTATTATTAGTATTAGTATTAGTATTAGTAGTAGTAGTAGTAGTAGTAGTAGTAGTAGTAGTAGTGGTAGTAGTAGTAGTAGTAGTAGTGGTAGTAGTAGTAGTAGCAGTGGTCGTGGTAGTAGTAGTGGTGCAACAATGTTTGACTTTTGTCCCTCGAACAAAGCAAACAGAGTACTTGCATCCACACATCATACCTTACCTTGTTCTATGCTGCTGCTCTTAGCCGGGAGTTGTGGAAGCTGCCGGCCCCTGCGGCCTGATGAGGGAGTCCCCATTGGGGAGGAAGGGCTACCATGAGGGTGTGTTCTGGCAGACAGAGACATTAAGACAGAAAGAGATTAAGAAGTGGAAGAAAACACCAAAAATGTTATTCGGGGGCGAAACAAGATTGGACAGACAAAATCAAAAGAGATGATCTGGTAAAAATGGGAGGGAACAGGACAAATTAGCAAACAGGCAGGGGAGAGGCAAGAGGGAGACAGAGCCCAATTTTTGTGCCCAGCGCAAGTTTAGCACAATGTGCAGTCTAAATGTGCGCATGGCTGGGTGAAGTTTTCTACCTTTTGGCATTTTGTAAACAGGCGCAGGTAGAAATAGGAAAATAAGCATTTGTGCTGTTGAGGGGGTGAAGAACAGAACCGATATTGATATCTTGATTCTTGGCCAATCAAGGGATCTGTCCTCATTCCCTTAAAAATTCAGCCCAGGTGAAGTGCACGGTACACATGGCTGAGATATGATACGCATAAATTACATTTATAAGAAATTTCAACAAGATCGCCATTTGAGAATGATGCAAAGTTGGCCGCTGTGAAGCCTTCCGTGCCGGGTCCTGCGTCGGTGCGTCTATGCCCGACCACATAAACAAGGATGCAACAATTTGTACGCCAAGTGCATGTGTGCCGGTCTATGAAAATAGGGCCCCGAGTTGGTATGTACAGTAAACACAATATGCCCACATTTCTACACACCCCAACAGAGAATTTATATGGAGAGTAATTCTATGGACAGCATATACATTATGCAAGCAATATTTAGGAAAGCTTTGAATAGTTGTGGTGGGTTCAGGTAGAGTTTTAGAATTTCAGAGAATTGACCCACCCAGCTCACTCAAAGGTTGTACAGCATGTTACAAATTTTGAGGTGTGATGATTTAATGGGGTTCTTGTGGATACAAAATGAGCAACAATAGGACCACACAGTAGGAGAGACCTCCTGCTGACAATAGCATGCACCTGTCTGTCTGCAGAGAGTTTGGAGAGGACCCAGCCAAAGCTGTCTGACCAAAGGGTCTCAGTGGCCAACCTTTGCCCCTACTGCCCCTGAGGATAGAGGTGGGCTGGATGCGACTGCCGTTTACAAAATAATGAAAATTAAAAAGAGAAATCTTTGCAAAATATATTCCAAAAAATGTTGTTGGTGTTATACCATTATCTGTACGTTGCTAAAGTCTGCGGTATGTAAATTTTATTCAGACTATGTACGTATATATTCATAACCACTAGATAGTGATGGTTTGTTGGAAGCTGGAAGAGCTTTAGTTTATGCTTTATGGCAACCATTAAAGGCTACAATTAATACATAACAATATAAAATATTGCTAAATTGATCAAGTGAGGCAAGAAGAATATGGAATATGGCATATGGGAGGATGAATGGTCTCACCTGTCACCCTCCAAGGTTTTTTTGCTGCCTTTTAGACAGTCTGGACTTGATGCATTGCTACACTCCCTGTTAGGGTAAACAGTAACAGCCCAGAAAGAGAAGAGGAGAAACAAACAAGATATGGCAATGACAATGACAAAACTAAAAAAATGAATACTTGTCGATATGTATGTACATATCAGGCTGACTATTTGGTTCAATCAGAAAGGAATATAGGCAATCATTGCACAGCCAACCAACATTTTACAAGAAAGAGCTTATGACACAATTGCACCAATTCAGATTGAGTACACAGTCGTAAGCACCGGTGAAAACAAACGGGAGATCACAACAGCCTCAGCCCACAAATGTTTACAAGAAAGGGTCCAAACAGTGCAGATGACTACAACAACAATATCCTATAATGGATGATAGTCTGCAGGGCAAGTGTCAGCAGAAAGATATAAGCAGGCAAGCAGCAAGTGGCAGCATATACGTATGTTGGAGCGGGGACAGCAGAAAGGTCAGGCCTGATACCTGTCTTCCGCAGAGGCCACGTGTTCTACTAAGATCCGGGGATTTGAGGGGCTCTTGCAGGGCAATGAATTGAAGCACCTGAAAATATGTGGAGTAGCGGGAGGTGAAGAACCAGATGCATGGAAGAGACTGAATACAATGCATGACTAGTGTGGCTCAATCTGGAGGCAGCAAACCTCCACAAATTCATTCAAATGATCCAGTGCACGGCAGACCACTAGTTGGTTACCTGATTAAAACACCAAAGTATGAACAATTTGAGACTCAAAGTGCAAACTAGCTTATTTGGTGAGGTTTGTAACTTTTGTATCTGAGTCTCAAAGTGTTACGCAGGCTCCCTCTAGTTTAAACTGCATCATGTCATTGTCTTTGGAATGACAGTTCAATAAATGTTACATATATGTACAATTCAAATGTATTTACCTTCTAGGTACAATTAACGTGCACTTTTCTGTATATATGCGTGTAACTTGAAATTGACTTCCTCCCCCCCCCCCTCTATTTTAGTGTGGTGGAGGCACTACTGGCTCAGCTCAGTAGCCTAGTGGTAGAGTGTCTGCCCTGAGATTGGTAGGTTGTGGGTTCAAACCCCGGCCGGGTCATACCAAAGACTACAAAAATGGGACCCATTGCCTCCCTGCTTGGCACTCAGCATTAAGGGTTGGAATTGGGGGGTTAGATCACCAAATGATTCCCGGGCGTGGCACCGCTGCTACTCACTGCACTCTTCGGGGATAGGTTAAATGCAGAGACAAATTTCACCACAGCCAGATGTGTGTGTGACAATCATTGGGTCTTTACCTTTTTTAGTTTTATTTTTTTAATGGCGCTCATATTGAGAGCATTTTTTAGATCTAAAATGTTTGACAACCACTGGACTACATACAGCAGGGGTGTCCAAACTTTTTGCAAGGAGGGCCAGATTTGATAAAGTGAAGGGGCCCCGGGGACCAATAGTATTTCCGGACATTTTTTAACTACAAATTTTTTATGCAAATACACATTGTTAGAAAACAAATTTCATTGTCCCAATTGTCTTTATTTTTGAATGACAAAATAACCAAATATAAACCAGTCAGGCAGATGTGAATAACTCTAAAAACACATATTCTGCCTTTCATTCATATCTGAAGAGTCGGATGACATTGAAAAAACTGTATGAAATACCTTAAATTTACAGGAGTTTAAAATTATTTTTGCCTCATGGACATTTTAAACAGGAGTTATAAGTAATGCAAAGTTGGCTGTTATTATTAAAACTTAAAACAAGTGAATTTTGCTTTTGTCATTCACAATATCTTTCAGAAAGTAATAGTTTGTGTCACGTCTACAGGTTCATAACATCAACAGTATTACCATGGCCACTTCGTAATATTTAATAATAAGTAATAATTACTTTTGATTTACTTTTGACTCACAGCTCCGCGTGAAGAATCGGTTGTGATGCCAGTTCAGCTTGGAGCTGCTTCACTTTATCAGCGCGGTCACTCCCTGTTAGCTTGTTGTATGTATTAGCATGTTTAGTCTGATAGTGTCTCTTTAGGTTGAAATCCTTAAACAAGGCAACCGTTTCTTTAGAAATTAGACAAACACAATTGCCTTGATTTTTAGTAAAGAAGTATTGTAATTCCCATTTCTCTTGAAAGCAACGGCCCTCAATGTCAACTTTCCTCGTTTTCTTTGCAGTGACCATGGCAGAAATGAGCGGAGAGGGGTGGTGCTGCCACCTTTTGGTAATAGGATGAATTACAGTTTCAAGTTTCCTGATTTTTTTTTAGTCAGTTTGACAGTGCAGGCGGGCCATAAATAATATATATTACTGAAGCTGCGGGCCGTATGAAATCTGACCAGGGGCCGGATTTGGCCCGTGGGCCGGACTTTGGACATAGCTGACATACAGGATTGTCCTGAACAATTGCAGAGAATATAATATCTTGCCAGTACTTCTACCCTGGGGAGTTTGCTATAGCAGCGGTCTGTGTGGATGTAGTTCGACTTTCCTTCACGTGAGTTGTTACTCATTCAAAAGCTGTTTTTCCTCACTTGGTTCAAGAAGTGATTAACAATTCCAAACATTCATTAGAGTTTTTCACTATCAAATAATTCCCCCGTTGTTTCATGTAAAGGTAGCCAGGCATTAGCCGGAATTAATCAATGATAGAGTTTGTCAGCGACAACCACTTTAACTACAATATAGTATAGTGCCGCTTTGAAAATAAAAAAAATTCCTAAGATTACACATTCCATTTGAAGGGTTAGTTATTGTGATGTCAATGACAAATAAACTGTGTATGGATTGTAGCATGACACAAACTAGAGTGGGGACATAAAATGAATGGCATGAATATTTGTACGAATGATGTTAGGTTGGTGTGTGCACATGAGAACTATTTATTCTTAATACCTGTCTTTGTCAGAAGAGTGAAAGTTGCTGTCTGGTCTCAAACATGTGGTGCTGGCACTCCTCACTCTATCCAACGATGGCTGCAGGTCACTGCACCACCACAGCATAGCAGCAGAGAGAAATAAGGTAGAAATCAACGAGGAGCGATGAAGGAGGACAGGAGACAAGGTGGAAGTAATGTAGAAAATTAGGGGGGGGGGGATATGTGAATGGAAAAATTGAATAATTATGAGAAGTAAAACAGAGAAACAAACATGAGACGACGACAGAATAAGGACGGCAATCAGACAGTGCGGTAACATGGAATGACTCGAAGGCCATTTATCAAAGCCATTCATCCTTGCATACACTGTGAGAGCACTCAAATAGAAGGTTGGTGAGTTGCCATGGGAACAGGGTCTAAGTGGAAAAGTATCTGCACGTGAGCGAGGGAAGAGAAGCTAGCTTTTATCTTATTATCAGATGCATATGACTGCTACTGCTTTTGGTTGTCATGTCATGCTACACAAAGACAACAGATGGCTGGCTCAGCACCATCGCATGACATTGCACATCATAGTTTCAGGCTGAGGGCCTTACATGGAGGTATAAAAAGGCTTAAGATTTTAGTGCTCATTTAATGCTGTCATTTGCAATGTCAAGTGCAAGCTTAAGCCTCTGTGCGTTGAAGGAAGGGCACGTTGGGGGTAGTCAGAAGACGAGCAAAGAATATGTGAAGAGGCATTTTCTTACCCAACTGTGACCTCATCAGTGAACCTGAGGACACGGTGTGCAAAGATACTACGATGCACGTTGTTGCCTCCCTCTTGCCTTTGGGGCAGCTTGCTTTTTAGGCATGCGGGGAGGGTGGAGCTGTACACCATCCATGCCCATGAAAAGTGAAATATACAAAGAAAGGCAAAAAAAAATAAATAAAAGACCTAATGATGCATGCATCTAAAAGATGTGAACAGAAAGAAAGTATGTGAAGGGAACACCAGTGTGGAAACGACAAAGCTTTGAGCACCATTCGCATCAATTGGTGACACCAAAACATGATTTCCAATTGACTTCTGTGTTCATTCTTACAGCTCAGCTCGGTAAAACAGGAATGGTTCAAAAATGAAAAGCCAAACTGGATGACAAACAACATAGTGTACGGTTATTACGTAAGACTAGCCCAGACGTTCTCGCTCAATGTTTGTTTTATGTGTTTGTTTGTTTGTTTATTTGTTTTATCTTACGCTGTGTCAATTGTGCAGTTAGCGTCAGTCTGTTAAGTGGTGCACCTGAAGTAGTGCGAATTGGCTTCAAATGTGGGTGCAAAGAGAAAGTACCGTGATAGCTGCCTAAATGTTTCTGATTTAACAGCGTTTGATAAGTTTGCCTTGATAAGTGTGACATTTCTGAACATGTCACACTTATCAATCAATACTTATGACATCTGTGCTTGCCTATTTTGTGTCTTTTTGTTTGTTTCAATGTTCCTATACTACATATAAACACTGATTGTGATCTTGCAAGCAAATCAAGTTGTCATTTAATTTTTGGGATAAAATATAACCCAAATTCAATATAAATATCAATGTTAGAGGGAATGCTTAACACTTGACAATGTTGAGAATGCAAAAATTGAGTCAAATTGTTGAAGTGCATCTCTATTGGCTGGCAGCTCTGTTATCAGCTTTTTGCATCCTTTTACCGCTTTTGCTTGCAGTTGATGTATTATCAGTCAGTTTTGTGTGGAGAGTAAAAGAGACATAACTTGCCTTCGTCTCCTTCGTCTTGTAATTGACCGCAACTCCACAGACAACAATTTCAATAATCGAGTAAGGATTTTTTCAAATGCTCCGATTTCAACCATTTAACAGTAGTATTTGATTTATGTAGACCATGAAAGCTGACTATCTTTTGTGTTGAATCAAAATAAGACAACTATCTGCTTTTACCTTGGAAAATAATGGCCGAACCAGTAAGAGAATAATTTTCCAAAAGGTCAGAGAGTACAGAAACAATTCTTTTTTGTGATCATGCTTAATTGTTGTTTAATTGTTGTTGTTTTTAGCCACTGAATAATACCAAATAAACAATAATAATTGGTTAATGGTTGGTTAATTGGTTGATAAACAGTAATCAGAAAAAACAATTGTTTTGTAAGACACATTCACGCAATATAAAACTTTGTGACTAGTCAATGGAATAATTGATCAAATAATCCATAAAAATATTTGATCCTAACAGCTCTGGCGTGAACCCCAAAAGATTGTACATTCTGTAACATACTTATATACTGAAACTTAATTAATATCTACTTGCTAAAAAAGGTGAACTGTAGCTGGATGCAGGGAGAATGAAAATTCTAAATACATTGGAACTGAAGTTTGTCTGTCTTGACTTATGCTGGCTGTGAGGTGAGTTTGAACATCCTTAATTCACAAGAACACAACCTAACACTAAAACTTTAAAACAATGGAAATCCTTGACCTGATCGACAAAGGTCCGTAACAAAGCTACCCAACCCCAGTACAGTGGTGTTTTCAATGAAATTGACCTCAGCATTTTTTGCTTAAAACACTGGGTCAAACGGTAAGGATATACATAGGGAAGGTCCACAGTACCATCATTGTTGACAAAAGCAACAATATGGTAAAACCAGTTGGCACCAACACAAGCAGCCAGAGGGACATTTCATGTGTTGAGAAAAAAAGCTGTAGCAGCAAAATGGCTCACAAACTGCACAAATGAACAAAAACTAGACAAGGCAAACAAAGAGGGAACAACGACAGCCCTTTTGTGCTTACCTGTACATGTCTTTATGGATGCCATTTACTAACAGGGGCATTTTGGGAGGGAGTGTGTTGCTAGGTTTACATGCACCCCTGCTTGTATGAACGAAGGCCATGCACAAAGACAAAAAAGTTGAACACTTATACAACTGTCGTGAGTGACAACATAAAACACATAAAACATGTTCATCAAAAGAAATTTGCTTTCTTTGAGGACAACTTGTGCAGTAATCTTTTCACATAGTGACTTTCTTGATTATACTATTATATTAGTTGTAAAGTGTGCATTTAAACCTATTGGAATTTTGTGATAATCTACCAGTAGACACTCACAAAACATTAATGATAAAGACACCGACACTCACAAACAGGCAGACACATAGTTTGCAACAATACCAACATAGTGTGTTAAATGTTGCAAGGATAGACTGAGGATGAATGGTTAGAAAATAGGGTATAGTGTAAAATAAAACTGGACAAACTGATTATCTCTCTTTTTTTTTTTTTTTTTTTTACCTGTTTGTGTGTAGGCACTCTGCACTCCCACCTCGGATTGACCTGTTCACCTCCAGGGCCTCACTGTCATTGCCATGACAATGGGTGAACAAATGAAAAATTGCCCGAAAAAACACAACAGAAGAGGATGGCAACTTAGACAGGCATGTGATTTTATGAATGAGAAAAAACATGACATATATCACTCTGAGCCATTATTAAATATACTGTGCAGTACACTGACATTGAAATAGAACTATGTGGCAATCACGAGTTGCCCACTGTCGATACTATGCAGATAGAAGATAATTTGCAAATGAAATTAGACTGTATTTTGAAAACAATTACTTTCGACTGAATTGTGCTTTTTACGCAAGGAATAAGAATCTTTAAACCTCGCTCTTTGTTAATTCTTTTAATCAACACATTAATACAGTAATTTCTGGACTATTAGCAGCACCAGCTAAAATTAGGGGAACATCTTGTTTTGTTCATATACTATAAGACACACTGGACTATAAAATGCAGGTTTTTTAATGTTTAATTTTCATATATAAGAGAATATGCAAAAGAATAATCATACAATATCATAAAAATCATGAAAAATTCATACTAGATGAGCAGTACTGGACTATGAACCTGCAGGGTTCAAAGCTTGTGCAAAATGTAGCCGCTTATAGTACGGAAAATACAATAATAATGATAATAATACATTCGATGTTAGCAAATAAATGTTAAGCACAGTGTCATCCACAAAATCTAAATGCCTAAAAAGTTTACCTGTCTTCAGAGTACTCGTAGTCTGAGTCACCGGAGCGCTGATGCTCTAAATGGGAGTCGTGGTAATGGGAAGGCGACTGGGAGTGGTGGCGGTTCTGATGGATCTCATCCAGGCTCCTGATATCAAAAGTTCAGAATTACTAATACAAAACACAAGCAAATACAGTTACTGTTAGGGTTTTCAGGTTAGTTTGATCCTATGATTATGTTGGAATGTAGACTGTAATGATTAAATCAATCCTGTCTTGCCCTCACAATGTAATAATTAAATCAATCACGTCTGGCCCTCACAATGCAGAGTCTGTTTCCCACAATAGTGTAAAACACCCCCTGCTCTGATCTTATCAGAGGCCGGGGGTTCACCAAACCTGTCCACTCACCCCCACTCTGTTCCTCCTAATAAATATGCCCTTGCAGGGAGGAGACTTTTAGACTTCATTCGATAATCGCTGTTCAGACAGCGACGAATGGACTCTCCACCTGCAGGTGTCTAAAAGAACTTGCTTGTCTTCTGTTTGGTTCTTGCAAAATAAGTTGGAGTGAGCAAATCTCTAACATTTTGGTGCCGAAACCCGGGACCCTCATACCCATCATCTGGCTGACGGAGGACGACGCGCTGTACACCGTCGACGGGCCAGCGTCCATTAGCCGGACCTGGTAAAGAAAGACCTGGGAAGGAAATTCTTCGCTGGGCCAGCATCTTAGGTCTGCCTTCGTCTGACAGAGGTGGATTGACGGGACCCGGCAGTGCAACGAACCAGGGGACAAGTAAGTTAAAGGCTTGAAATTGTGTTGTGTTGTTAAACGCGTAACACATAGAGGTGCACGGGAGATAGCTTGGGTTCAAGTCCCAGTGGAAGAAACAGGCTAAGAAAGGCAGAGCTTCTTTTTCGTTCATCGAAGAAGTGTGTAGACTCTTCTTTGTCTGTTTTTCCGAGCTGAGGGATCTGGCTTGGGTTAAAGTCCCAGTGGAAGGAACGTGCTAAGAAACACGGAGCTTCTTTTTTGTTAATCAAAGAAGGGCGTAGATTTTTCTTTGTATGTTTTTCCAAGCCAAAGAATAGCTTGGGTTCAAGTCCCAGTGGAAGAAACGGGCTAAGAAAAACAGAGCTTCTTTTTCTTAATTGAAGAAGGGCGTAGATTTTTTCTTTTGTCCGTTTTTCCAAAGCTGTTTGGGAGGGTTTTACACCCATCCCTGGATAGGCCTAAAAAAGCGCTGGAGTTTGTGTGATTGAGTGTGTGACTGGTAGGATAAAATTGACTAAATAGCAGTTCTAGCATTGATCCACGGCAATAATACAGGCTAGTAATTTGTTGAAAGGTCAATTTAAACCTGCATTGAGGATCCTCAAAGACATAATTAAATAAATAAGTAATAATAGTAATAATAATAATAATAATATTTTTGAGACAAAGAGATTGTATAACCTAAAACTACTAGAATTAATATGGGAAATAAAAACGGTAAATCTCTTGCTCTGCTCTTCTTTAAAACGAGAAGTTCATGGCAAGTAGATTTCTTAATTGTATGCAATATATGCCGAAGTGGAAGAAAAAGTATGGAGTAGAAAGGAAGTTGAGAGTTCAAGTGGTAAAGAAATGCAACTTGCTTCTAGAAGATAAATAAATAAAATTAGAATGTGCTGTCCTCGTGTGCATGGGAGGGACCAGCTCATGATCGACCACAGGAAATGGCCAGCCTGTGACGAATCATTGTTGCTGGGAACTACCTTTTGCATGCGAGAGCTGTGCATGTGTGTGCGTATATGTTAAAATGATGAACATTGGCTAAAGTTTTAGTATAAGAAAAATTTGCTAGACTGTGGTCTATCCAATTTGCACCGCAGAACAGAAATGATTTTGAAAGATAAAAATGAGAGGAAAAAGAAATCTGTTTGCAAGCAGAAACTAATCCACACTAGTGCATGTTAAGTGTCGAGCCCACATGAGAAATTCGAAGAAAAAAAAATGACAGAACATGCTTTCAGGAATTGGAAGAAGCTAAATTGTGAATTTAAGATTTTGCAGTGCTACATTTAATAGGAATAATTGATTGGTTGTGTTATACGATTATACAAAATTCTAAATGCAAGCTAAATCTGAGAGATTGAGTTCTTCAAATTTAAAAACAAAGAAAAAAATTCAGATTAATTTGCCAGTTGTTTGTTTTAGTTAAGTTTTTTTGAATTGGTGGATTGTTCTACCAGGAAACCTGAGTTGAAAATGATATATGAATGTTGTGTGGTGAGCTTGAATGAATTGGGACCAATGTGATAGAAAGACTCCTTTTTGGAGACTGCGTGTGAGATGCAAATGAACATTGATGAATGATTGCCTGAATGAAAGGTTGAATGGTTGATGTCGTTGGCGACTACTATGGAAAATTAGAGCGACTTTGATGAAAGAGTGATTTTGAGCAGGTTGAATGTTAGAAAGAAACACGTAGCTTTTGGATTGATAATTAACTAGAAAAAAAATGGAGAACCAGTAACACATGTAGAAGATGTGTGAACTGAGAAATTAAGAAGCGTTTTGGAAAGAAAGTCAAACTAAATGATGATGAAATCATATGTAGTACTACAAAACTTTACTACATATGGATTCTCTAAATCATACAATTGAGTAAAATAAAACATACGTTTTGATTTGTATTCAAATTTCTAAGATTCTTGTGATAAACAATGAGAAAACGATTGAAAAGTAACTAAAGAAACTACATCCATCCATCCATCCATTTTCTGAACCGCTTAGTCCCCACGGGGGTCGCGGGCGTGCTGGAGCCTATCCCAGCCGTCATTGGGCAGTAGGCGGGGGACACCCTGAACTGGTTGCCAGCCAATCGCAGGGCACACAGAGACAGACAACCAATCGCACTCACACTCACACCTAGGGACAATTTGGAGTCTTCAATCGGCCTACCAAGCATGTTTTTGGAATCATTTGCTAGCTGAGTCGCTCCCCATTCGGGGAGGCCATCCATTTACTTGCTAAGCTAGTTGTCAAAACAGGGGCAAGATTAGAGAATGGCATCTATAAATGACCTACCCTACCAAAGAACCTATGCAAATGGACTGCAATATTGAGCCATGGTGCGCGTCACATGGCTCTAGAGGAGGGATAGTGGGGCAGGTCAGTCAGCTTTATACAACATATGGATTTGATTCATATTCAAAACATTTTCAAAACAAAACAAACATTTTTTTTTTTTGTAGAGCTTGTTTCAAAAAAAAAAAAAAAAAAAAAAAAAAAAAAAACCTCCTATTTGCCAGTTAAATGGGCACTACAATTGACTACGAGAGTTGCAAGCAACAGATGAAGAGCAGTCCTGGGCAGATTATCTAATCAGGACGCTCAAACTGAAAGATGTGTCCAATGCAAATTTACTGCCGCCTGATCTCTCCCCCTCACAGGTGGACAACCCTCAGGTTCACTGTGAGAGCTCACACACAGGAGGCGTGCTATGCGTGTTCGAAACTCCCCCCTTCCTCCACGCAAGTTCGCTTGGAGGCCAGAGCAATGAATGTCACTGAAGCGAAACGTATGGCATCCATGGGAGGAGTTGGATATCAACGCCGAGCAGTCACAATCAGTGATGCCGACCCATCCCACTCTGGACTTGCAGACGGTGCCTATGATGAACACTTCTGGGCAAATCTCAATGTGACTGTTAAAGGACGAACAATACCACAAGTGGCCTACACAGAGAGACCAGCTGGAGTGAATTACACATGTTACATCCAAGGTGGTTTATCCGATGCTGCCCGCCAACTGGACAGGAGTGTGTGCACCAGTGTGGGTGACAGACCACACCTACAGGATATGACATCATCAGCTGACAGGAGCACACAACTCTTCTGGACTCGACGCAGAGCAGTTGCAACCTTTGACCCTCATGACCCTGTCTGGGGTGCGAACGTTCCAGATGACCATAAAGTATGGTCCGTCGGAGACAAAGTTGTCCTTGCGCTCTTCCCTCAGATATACTGTTTCTGTGTTTTTCTTTTTGTTTTTATTGATAGCATTCTGGTCGCCTGTGGCAACGGGGCCGTGTAAGAATTTTCCTGCTAATGACATCTGGCCAGCAGGTTTTTCGCTTACACAATAAGTTTGATCTGGGGTATTGAGGTAATGCCTCATCTTCACTGGAAAGTGTTGCTATCATTGTTTGTTGTTTTTATTTTTACCATTCTACTTTCTTCATTATACGTATATATATATATATATATATATATATATATATATATATATATATATATATATATATATATATATATATGTGTTTTTTTTTTGTTTTTTTTTTTCCTCCTTGCTTGTCTTTGTTGTTTGGGGTGACATAATCATATGATAAATCAGGAGGGAGATGTTAGGGTTTTCAGGTTAGTTTGATCCTATGATTATGTTGGAATGTAGACTGTAATGATTAAATCAATCCTGTCTTGCCCTCACAATGTAATAATTAAATCAATCACGTCTGGCCCTCACAATGCAGAGTCTGTTTCCCACAATAGTGTAAAACACCCCCTGCTCTGATCTTATCAGAGGCCGGGGGTTCACCAAACCTGTCCACTCACCCCCACTCTGTTCCTCCTAATAAATATGCCCTTGCAGGGAGGAGACTTTTAGACTTCATTCGATAATCGCTGTTCAGACAGCGACGAATGGACTCTCCACCTGCAGGTGTCTAAAAGAACTTGCTTGTCTTCTGTTTGGTTCTTGCAAAATAAGTTGGAGTGAGCAAATCTCTAACATTTACAGTACAATGAACACAAATGAATTCCTAACCCTAACCTTTTTGAACAAAATGTTGAAATGTGGTACAGTTCATTAAAAATATTTGTACATGTCATGATGACATAAAAACATTAAAGTATCCAATGGGATGCTTGTCCGTGAAACAAATGAAATATCCAAGCAAATGTAAATGGTGGTTGTCAGACAATTTGATGAATTATAGGTTATTATTAAGTTACAATTAGACGTGCAGCAGAAGGAAAAAGGAGACCAACAACACAACCAGAGTCAGTGTTTTGTCTTGCACATGAAGGGAAAGTAAAGCCTTCTGTGCAGTGCTCCAGGGTCTTTCAAAGTTGCACTTCCCCTGTGCATTCATTGCATTCTCCCAATACCTTATATGGAGATGTCCGTGTGTCCGTGTCTTGACTATGTGTTTGTGTGGGGGGTACGTGTGTGCGCGTGCGTGTGGCAATACTGATGGGCAAGAATGCTGTCTTGCTTTAATAAGGTACAAAAACCCTGTGTTTTTATATGAAACCTTTTGTACAATAATTAAGTGTGGTTAGTAAATCGATACAGTTCTAAGTTTGACATTACATCGGACTAAAATTCCACCACTGCTTAAGAAATGATGTAGAGTATGTTGCTATAGCAAATATAAGTGATGACATTCAACTACACATGCCTGTAGAAGTAAGAAACCATGCACTTGCTGTAATGTGGACGTGCATCTTCTTGAGATTAGACAATGGTTATCCTGTAATTATTTGTTTTTTAACCCCGAGAGAACTGAGTTGATTATTGATCCTGCCATATACAATACAAGGGTCAGTTTTGACAAAATTAGACTCCCCGGGGTGACTCAGCAAAAATCAAATTATATTTGACACAACACTGTTAAGTATTAAAAGTCAGCAGTGAGTACAAAATGCTGCAGCGAGTCTCATGACCAAAACTAAACTTGGATCATGTTCCATTCTCGTTATCAACTTGCACTGGCTCCCACTCTGCATGAAATGTGATTTGTAGTTTTACTAATTACTCATGAAATAATAGATGGCTTTGCAACTTCCTAGCTTGCTGACTTAGTGGTACCACCATATGTTCCTTCCTGAGCTTTGCACTTGCAACATGCTGGTCTTTTGGGGACTCCGGAAGATATAAATAAGTGAGCAGGCTCTAGAGCAGGGATCACCAACCTGGTCCTCACGAGCGCAAGGGAGCCCCCAAGGACCACATAGGTCAACACTGTTCTAATAATAGCTCACTAGTGTTGGGACATTGTGATTTCCTTGTAATGTTGAAGAGGTGATCATTTGAAAGTGTGAACATTGGCCTTTTTAAGAAGGGGGACTGGAGGGTGTGTTCTACTACAGAGGAATCACACTCCTCAGCCACCGTTGGGAGGTCGAATCTCGGATTTAGGAGGAGCACTGTGGTTTTTACCTTGGCCGTGGAACAGTGGACCAGCTCTATACCCTCGGCAGGATCTTTGAGGGTGTTTGGGAGTTTGCTCAACCAGTCTACATTTGTTTTGTGGACCTGGAGAAGAGCGTGCCCCCTGGGGAGTTACTGATAAGGGCGGTTCGGTCTGTGTATCACTGATGCCAGAGTTTGGTCTGCATTTCCGGCAGTAAGTCGGATTCATTTCCAGTGAAGGTTGGACTCTGCGAAGGCTGCCCTTTGACACCGATTCTGTTCATAACTTTTATGGACAGAATTTCTATGCGCAGCTGAGGTGTTGAGGATGTCCGGTTTGGTGATCTCAGCATTGCATATCTGCTTTTGCAGACGATGAGGTGCTGTTGGCTTTTTCAAGCCGTGATCTTCAGCTCTCACTGGAGCAGTTTGCAGTGGAGTGTGAAGCGGTTGGGATGAAAGTCAGCAACCCTAAAGCTGAGACCATGGTCCTCAGTCGGAAAAGGGTGGAATGCCCTCTCCGGGTCTTGACCAGATTGCTGGCTTTACGAAAATATTTTGTAACTCAGTAGTATGTTTGCCTATTCCACTGAGACATCCAGCTCCATCACTTCAGACTTCATTTTGCGCTCATAGTGTTCCCTAAAATGCTCCTTGGTGGAAACCATCAGAACAAACTCATGGGAAAAAATCCCTTATTTCAAATACAGCAGTTGCCACAAATTTTACACCAGTTGCCAATCGCATGTCCAATCTGTTTGAGTGAACATGCAATTTCGAGCTTGTTATTTGTGATCTTAGTAAAAGATTTCCATCTTAGTAGATCATGTGCAACACGTCCACAGACAACATGCACAGCCTGTGGGGGTGAAAATGCATTTTAGCATCTCCCGTTTATGATCTTAGTAAGTCAGGCCCCATGTGTTTACAACTTTTATACACTCGCTACGTAGACCAGTTCCACGCAATTTAGTAAAGTGCTCATCAGGGAAGATGTAATGGCATACTGGTCAAGAGTTTTGACAAGTTTGATGTATAACATAATAAAACATGGTATTATGTTAATATATTTTTAACACAGACAGTGACTGATATGTGACCGATTTGCGGTGGCATGTTATACTGACCTTTGCATGGGCACATGTGCAGGCCGCGACCTCGCCCTGCAGGAATCCTCTCTGTGAGGAGATACAGAGCGAGAGCGATGCTGGAGGGCGCGCTGCTGTTCAGGAACAGCCAACGTACTGCCTCGCTCTCTTTCCCTTGAATTACGCTCTCCTCCTGCAAAACCATTGAAACACGCACGCGCGCACACACACAAACACACACGCGCACACGCACACACGCACACACACGCACACGCACACGCACACGCACACACACACACACACACACACACACACACACACACACACACACACACACACACACACACACACACCAAGAGTTCAGATGTGTAACCTTTGATACGGACACATTAGTTTTGAGTGTTATACTGCTCACTACCCCAAGAGGTTATACTTTTGCAGAATATCTAGACGTTTCACAGGCAAATGGCCAATTCGCAAGCA
Organism: Syngnathus scovelli; assembly: GCF_024217435.2. Lineage (NCBI taxonomy): Eukaryota > Metazoa > Chordata > Actinopteri > Syngnathiformes > Syngnathidae > Syngnathus > Syngnathus scovelli. The sequence continues at coordinate 13,464,183 of NC_090851.1, read as the reverse complement.
AGAAAATAGCTTTTACGGCAATTTTCTGTGAGATAAGTGGTAAATTACTTGCTTTAACTTGAAATGATGTGACATGCAGCAGGGGTTGTAAGAGTCTGGAGCCTTTCCTAAGGTAGCAACAATGGTTAAATCCTACCCTACTCGACCATATGTTTTTTCCAGGATATTTTGTGGAGGATTATGTTCATCTCAGACACTCATATCGCTCTCAATTTAGGGACTAAATATTGACCATTTTTCCATTACAGCTAAGCCTCGATTTTATGCAGACTTTGGGGTCCAAAATTTGGGAATCTCGTTAACCCAGAAAGTGCGTTATTTAGAAAGTCTTAGAAGGGGAAAAACATTCTGAGCCATGCATATAAGTGTTTTGGGACATTGTAGTCGGGAAATGTGTACTAAGATACACGTGTTTGTATTTGGGGAATAACATCATTGTTCTGAGTGTATATTAATACAATATAATTACTAATAATTATAAGAAGTCGACAAAAGTGTATTTGGACTCAAACATCAAAACCCAAAACTCATAGACATTGTATTATTACAACAAAACCATGCTCATCGAACGGTAAAAAAGAGAGTAATAAAAAATAACTATATTGCATATACAGTATCTCACAAAAATGACTACACCCCTCTCATTTCTGCAATGTTTTAATTATATCTTGTCATGGGACAACGCTGAAGAAATGACACTTTGAGACAATGTTAAGTAGTCACGGTAGAGCTTGGATAGCAAAGGTAATGTATTGTTACTTCAAAGTAACTCAAAATACAACAATGAATGTGTAAAATGCTGGCAACAAAAGTGAGTACACCCCAAGTGAAAATGTCAAAATTGAACCCAGATGTCAATATTTTGTGTGGCCACCATTATTTTCCAGCTCCGCCGTAACCCTTTTAGGCATGGAGTTCACCAGAGCTTCACAGGTCGCCGCTGGAATCCTTTTCCATTCTTCCATGATGACATCACTGGTGGATGTTGGAGACCTTGCGCTCCTCCACTTTCCGTTTGAGGATGGCCCACAGATGTTCAATAGGGTTTAGGTCTGGGGACATGCTTGGCCAGTCCATCACCTTCACCCTCAGCTTTTTAGGAAGGCAGTGGTCGTCTTGGAGGTGTGTTTGGGGTCGTTATCGTGTTGGAATACTGCTCCACAGCCCAGTTTACGGATGGATTGATAAACTTGTTAGCATGTTATTTATGCTATAGATATAATAACTAGAATAACTCTTCACTGGTTTCTTTTATATCAAACACCAGTGAAGTGATTAAATAAGGAAAAACAAAATGAACTTAGTACAATTAGAATAACTCTTAATATGTTACATCAGGCACGTTCTCAGTTCCTCGTTTATGTGTTCATGTAACGTTAGCATACCGTACCGTTCAGCCTGTTGTTGCCGATTCTATTTTTATTTTAAATTGCCTTTCAAGATGGCATGTCTGTTCTTGGTGTTGGATTTTATTAAATACATTTCCTCCAAAAATGCGAGTTATACTCCAGTGCGACTTATATCTTTTTCTTCTTTATTTTGCATTGTATGGCTGGTGCGACTTATACTCTGGAGCGACTTATAGTCCAGAAAATACGGTAGTCCATTATGCCTTTTTGCTTTACAGCTTTAGTCCGTTGCTGCATTGCAAAATCTAGGATGTCTCAAAGATGCATAACTTTGATGGAGTCCATGTCCTGAGTTTCTAACTATTTACGGGTAGTGATCATGTCGGTACGTCCTATCCTATTAGCATAAACAGCATTAGCATAACAGTCCTTATCGATCGCCGTCTCTGTGGTGGTTGCGTGTTGTTTTCCAAATGTTTTAAGGTTAGTAGTAAAATTGATTTATCATGAAAAAAATTGTGGTCCATGACCAAACCTCGTAAGAAAGTCATGTAGAATTGAAGTGCGTAAAATCGAGGCTTAGCTATATATGAAGTTATCATAGCATGTGAAATGTTATTTTTTTTATTACTTTTCTCAAGCAGCTATGCCACCCGAGGCATCTTAACCCTTCCTACCTGTGTAAGTATATGGGAGTGCACTTATATCTAAAGCACTCAAAGCCTCAAACTCACCCATTCACACACTAATGGGCAGCTGCTGCAAGGTGCTGGCAGGCCCACTGGGAGTAAATTAGTGTTCAGTGTATTCAGTCGAAGCTGGGAGTCAAACCTGTGATCACTGGATCACTGGATGACCCACTCTACCAATTCAGAGCGACACACACACACACATACATATATATATATATATATATATATATATATATATATATATATATATATATATATATATATATATATATATATATATATATATATATATATATATATATATATATATATATACATATATATATACACATATATACATATATATATACATATATATATATATATATATATATATATATATATATATATATATATATATATATGTCAAATATTTGAGGCATGCGGATCAATGACAGTAGACTTAGCGGAATGCAGTGAACTGTAGCTAGAGTGCTACATGCACTTGATGTGACAGGTGATTCTACAGTCAGCAGAGGAGGAGAACTTTTTACTGTAGCCCCTGAAATACAGTACATACACTACTAATCTACAGCCAAAATAACATACACTATCAGTCCAATAGAAATACAATGATTTGTAAATAAAGATTTAGCAGCAAGTTGTGGATTTCAGAGTTTAAGGGGGCAATAATATGTTCTCTCACCCAGTGCTGGGTGCCCATAGGCTGCTAGAAGGACACATGTAGTAACCATGCCCCCAACCCACCTTTAGTCATTATCATCAAACCATCATCAAACTCTGTATCAATGATGCGATGTGACCCTGTACTCACGCACACACATACAAAAGATGATCAGATCGGAGGGTCTGCATCTTGTGCACCAAGAGACAAATCAACACTGTCATGGAATAAAAGCTAAGACCCCACACTCAAGCATACTTTGGGTTCTCAAGCCGACATAAGACTGTTAAAAGACATACTTTGTAGTTTCTTGCTTGGGCTGTCTCCATGGACGTGTCTGCGCGGAAGGTATGGGGATGGCTGAGGCAAAGGTATTGAGGACACATCATGTGTCTGGAGTTTATACCAGTGAGGAATGTCGTCCAACAAGGCGGTCTCCAACTCTATCAGGATCTGAGAAAAGGAACATAGAAAAAAGTAAAGACACTAATAGCCCTCAAGGAGCTTATATACATGTAATAGAGCATAGATTAGTTAGCTGTGAACATGAAACCGTTCAGGGAGTGGTAAACCAATTAAAAAAAGACTTGGTTGGTGAACCTCAAACCTACCTCACCCATGAATTCACTTTCCTCTTCCTGGACCCTTGGTTGGTCCCAGACGGTGATCTCCAGCATGTGCTCACGAAAGTCTCGCCGATGAACATGTGAATATATGAATGTCTGATTCCACTTGGGCTCTGCGCTCTTTTTCACGGTTTTAGTCCGACGTTTACTTTTGTCACTGGAACAGAAAGATTAATATTGCTATGGTCATATGTACAGCGAAGGCTCGACTTTGGGATAAAAAATTTGGAATTCGTGTTAACCCGAAAGCGCGTTATATTGAAGGTAGTGGCACTTGTTTTTTTAGTAAGGCGTGTTTTTAGGCAGCCGAAGGGGTCCTTTGTCACATTAAATTACATCAGGCATGTTGTTGGGCAAGGGCGGCTCGGTGGCGCACTGGGTAGCACGTCCGCCTCACAGTTAGGAGGGTGCGGGTTCGATTCCACCTCCGGCCCTCCCTGTGTGGAGTTTGCATGTTCTCCCCGGGCCCGCGTGGGTTTTCTCCGGGCACTCCGGTTTCCTCCCACATTCCAAAAACATGCTTGGTAGGCCGATTGAAGACTCCAAATTGTCCCTACGTGTGAGTGTGAGTGCGATTGGTTGTCTGTCTCTGTGTGCCCTGCGATTGGCTGGCAACCAGTTCAGGGTGTCCCCCGCCTACTGCCCGATGACGGCTGGGATAGGCTCCAGCACGCCCGCGACCCCCGTGGGGACTAAGCGGTTCAGAAAATGGATGGATGGATGTTGTTGGGCAGCTAAGGGGTCTGTTCGCCCTTCGTCACCGTGAAGGCTCCCCCCTACATCTAAGTCAGGGGTGTCCAAACTTTTTGCAAGGAGGGCCAGATTTGATAAAGTGAAGGGGCCCGGGGGCCAATACTTTTTTCAGACATTTTTTAACTACAGAAATTTCATGCAAATACATACTGTTATGAAACAAATTTCATTGTCCCGATTGTCTTTATTTTTTAAATGACAAAATAACCAAATATAAACCACTCAGGCAGATGTGAACAACTTTAAAAACACAAATTCTGCCTTTCATTCATACCTGAAGAGTCAGATAACACTGAACAAACTGTATGAAATAATTTAAGTTACAAGAGTTTAAAATTATTTTTGCCTCATGAACATTTTAAACAGGAGTTATAAGTAATGCAAAGTTGTCTGTTATTATTAAAACTTAAAACAAGTGAATTTTGCTCTTGTCATTTACAATATTTTTCAGAAAGTAATAGTTTGTGTCACGTCTACAGGTTCATAACTTCAACAGTATTAACAGGGCCACTTCGTAATATTTAATATTAAGTAATTTTTACTTTTGATTTACTTTTGACTCACAGCCCCACGTGATGAATCGCTGTTGTGATGCCAGTTCAGCTTGGAGCTGCTTCACTTTATCAGCGCAGTCACTCCCTGTTAGCTTGTCGTATGTGTTAGCATGTTTAGTCTGACGGTGTCTCTTTAGGTTGAAATCCTTAAACAAGGCAACAGTCTCTTTACGAATTAGACAAACACAATTGCCTTGATTTTCAGTGAAGAAGTATTGTAATTCCCATTTCTCTTGAAAGTGATGGCCCTCGATGTTAAGTCAAGTCAAGTTTATTTGTATAGCCCTAAATCACAGTCTCAAAGGGCTTCACAAAGCCAAAAATTGACAATTATTCTCAAAGCATGCCCTGATCTTAAGCTCCCATGTCAACTTTCCTCGTTTTCTTTGCAGTCGCCATGGCAGAAATGAGTGGAGAGGGCTGGTGCTGCCACCTTTTGGTATTAGGAGGAATTACAGTTTCAAGTTTCATGATTTTTTTTTTTTAATTCAGTTTGACAGTGCAGGCAGCCCATGAATAATACATTATAAGACCGAAGCTGTGGGCCGTATGAAATATGACCGGGGGCCGGATTTGGCCTGCGGGCCGGACTTTGGACATGCCTGATCTAAGTCATTGACATTTATATTAAAAGACAAGCAATACGCAGATGACAATATCAGGCGGACTGATTAGGTTATTTGGATGCTATGCGAATTGGATGGAAGAGAGAATAAAGCTGCCACTTATTCTGCTAGCGTCTGGCCACGTTCTTAGATGTGTGAGTGACTGTGTGGATGAGGTGCTTCCGCTAACTTCCCCCTTTCCGAATCAAAACAGTCTTAGCTATCTGTAATACTGTAATAAACAATGATAAAGAGCAAACAGCCCGACTACTTTTTATCAAACACCTTTAAATTAGTCACAGAAATTAAATCACTAGCGCTAAGGTTTACGTGTTAGTCATTTACCTTTGTATGGTCTTTATATCGCCCATTTATAATACTACTTGAAAATGCGTTTACGACAAAAATAATTGGTCCATGACCAAACCGCATTAGACAAAAAGTCACGTAGAATCGAAGCGCGTAAAACTGATCTTCAGCTGTAGATTAACTGCAAAACACAACAGAAAAAAGACGGCAAATGAACAAAAAGGCCAGAAGTACAACCAAAGTTGGTCAGACACCTCAATCCCTTCATTTTGGATACTACTTGTCCTCATTATGGTCGTGGGTCAATGGGGCGCAGTAATAATAACAGTAGCGCATGAGATTTATATTGTGCTTTTCTGGACATGAGATGTTTCACAATGGATATGTTATTCATGCACTCACAAATTGACACTGCTGATGGACTACTTCATAGCTTAGCTGCCCTGAGACAGGCTGACGGAAGCATTGGTGCCGTTATGCGGTTGCCCTACAGCCCCTCATACTATCGCCAAACATTCACAACCTGACGTACACCAGTTTTAGTGACACAGAAGGCATGGCCAAATACACAATGACGTGAACACAATGCAATTCGGACAGCCTTTAGTTACTAGATGACCCGTCTAACTCCTGAAGTGGTACAATTAATTTGGGGTAACGCTTCTCAATGTCTTATTTTGATGGAGACATCTGCTAAAGGTGACAAAATGTTATTGACGTGTATCAAATGCACTGAATTATGACGATCACCATGGATGTCCACTTGAAAGTTTTAATCTCACTGAGGGGCAAACTGTTGCGACTAATGGTAAAGGTAGCAAAATGGGCGTTTCCGTCTATGCACCAAACGGCAGCTCAGAGTACCCACCCTTTTTGGAGTCCTTCGAAGAAGTGCTGGAGAGCGCTCCTTCTGGGGACTCCATCGTTCTGCTGGGTGACTTCAATGCTCACGTGGGCAATGACCGTGAGACCTGGAAGGGCGTGATTGGGAGGAACAGCCCCCCCGATCTGAACCCGAGGGGTGTTCTATTATTGGACTTCTGTGCTTGACACGGATTGTCCATAATGAACACCATGTTCAAGCATAAGGGTGTCCATATGTGCACTTGGCATCAGGACACCCTAGGCTGCAGTTCGATGATGGACTTTGTCGTCGTGTCATCGGATTTGCGGCTGCATGTTTTGGACACTCGGGTGAAGAGAGGGCCGGAGCTGTCAACTGATCACCACCTGGTGGTGGGTTGGCTCCGATGGTGGGGAAGATGCTGGTCTGACCTGGCAGACCCAAACGCACTGTGAGGGTCTGCTGGGAACGTCTGGCAGAATCCCTGTCAGGAAGAGCTTCAACTCCCACCTCCGGCAGAGCTTTTCCCACATCCCTGAGGAGGCTGGGGACATTGAGTCTGAGTGGACCATGTTCCGTGCCTCCATTGTTGAGGCAGCCGACTGGAGCTGTGGCCGTAAAATGGCCAGTGCCTGTCGTGGCGGCACCTCCCAAACCCGCTGGTGGACACCGGCGGTAAGGGATGCCGTCAAAATGAAAGAGTCCTATTGGGCCATTTTGGCTTGTGGGACTCCGGAGGCAGCCGACCGGTACCGAATGGCCAAGCGGAACGTGGGTTCAGCGGTTGGCGGGGGAAAAACCCGGGCGTGGGAGGAGTTTGGGGAGGCCACGGAGAATGACTTCCAGATAGTTTCGAGGAAATTTTGGTCCGCCATCCGGCGTCTCTGGGGGGGAAGCAGTCTACACTGTTTACAGTGGAGATGGCGTGCTGCTGACCTCGACTCAGGATGTCGTGAGTCGGTGGGGAGAATACTTCGAAGACCTTCTCAATTCCACCGACATGCCTTCCATTGTGGAGGCAGGGCCAGGAGACTCTCCAATCTCCGGGGTTGAAGTCACTGAGATAGTTAAAAAAACTCCTCGGAGGCTAGGCCCCGGGGGTGGATGAGATCCGTCCAGAGTTCTTAAAGGCTCTGTCCTGGCTGACACGCCTCTACATCATTGTGTGGAATTCAGGGACGGTGCCTCTGGATTGGCAGACTGGGGTGGTGGTTCCCCTCTTTAAGAAGGGGGACCAGAGGGTGTGTTCCAACTACAGAGGAATCACACCCCTCAGCCTCCCTGGTAAGGTCTATTCAGGGGTGCTGGAGAGGAGGGTCCGCCAGGAGGTCGAACCTCGGATTCAGGAGGAGCAGTGTGGTTTTTGTCCACGCCATGGAACAGTGGACCAGCTCTATACCCTCGGCAGGATCCTCGAAGGTGCATGGGAGTTCACTCAACCAGTCCACATATGTTTTGTGGACTTGGAGAAGGCGTTCTACCGTGTCCCTCGGGAAGT